>NC_141874.1:113531514-113849847 GCF_056163025.1 Triticum urartu | reverse complement strand
TTGCAAGCATCCGCAACTACAATAAAAGTATTAAGCTAAACCTAACCATAGCATGAAACATATGGATCCAAATCAGCCCCTTACGAAGCAACGCATAAATTAGGATTTAAGCTTCTGTCACTCTAGCAACCCATCATCTAGTTATTACTTCCCAATGCCTTCCTCTAGGCCCAAATAATGGTGAAGTGTCATGTAGTCAACGTTCACATAACACCACTAGAGGAGAGACAACATACATCTCATCAAAATATCGAACGAATACCAAATTCACGTGACTACTAATAGCAAGACTTCTCCCATGTCCTCAGGAACAAAAGTAACTACTCACAAAGCATAAACATGTTCATAATCAGAGGGGTATTAATATGCATATAGGATCTGAACATATGATCTTCCACCAATTAAACCAACTAGCATCAACTACAAGGAGTAATTAACACTACTAGCAACCTACTAGCACCAATCCCAGACTTGGAGACAAGAATTGGATACAAGAGATGAACTAGGGTTTTAAGAGGAGATGGTGCTGGTGAAGATGTTGATGGAGATTGCCCTCTCCCGATGAGAGGAGCGTTGGTGATGACGATGACGATGATTTCCCCCTCCGGGAGGGAAGTTTCCCCGGCAGAACAGCTCCGCCAGGGCCCTAGATTGGTTCCGCCAAGGTTCCGCCTCGTGGCGGCGGAGTTTCGTCCGAGAAGATGGCTTCTTATTTTTTTCCCATCGAAAGACTTCATATAGCAGAAGATGGTCACCGGAGGGCCATCAGGGGGCCCACGAGGTAGGGGGCGCGCCCAGGAGGGTAGGGCACGCCCCCACCCTCATGGGCAGGGTGTGGCCCCCTGGTGAAGTTCTTGCTCTTAGTATTTTTTATATATTTGGAAAACGTCTTCCGTGGAGTTTCAGGACTTTTGGAGCTGTGCAGAATAGGTCTCTAATATTTGCTCCTTTTCCAGCCCAGAATCCCAGCTGCCGGCATTCTCCCTCTTTACGTAAACCTTGTAAAATAAGAGAGAATAGGCATAAGAATTGTGACATAATGTGTAATAACAGCCCATAATGCAATAAATATCGATACAAAAGCATGATGCAAAATGGATGTATCACACAACAGCACGTACAGGCTACAGAATGTGTAGAGCAACATTGAGTGAACAAGTGATTCAGTAAACAAGTTAAGCATGAAGAAGCAAAACTTAGGATCTCCTCCGCTGCCGCGCAATGGCCACCTTGCCTCCAGCCGAGCAATCGCGTCACAAAACTTGGTGACGATGGTCTGGATGGTGTTTCATCAATACGATAACGACTTCACATTGCGTTGTTGGATGATGTGCATGCAGTAGGGTGCAATGTGCATTCGCCTACCGAGCATGGTGTTCGCCATGGACGCGGAGTTTATGTGACTACGGGCATGTCCTAGTTGGACGACGCCGTCGTAAAAGGCGAGTGGGCGTGTCGGTGCTGGTTACGAAGGTCCGGCAATACCTGTGTGGTGGCCAGAGAGGTACAACGGTGATGTCGGAAGTAGGGTGCGGATGCAAAGCAAGGGGAAGAAGGGTCGGATGCAAAGCAACGGTGGTGTCAGAAGTAGGGTGCGGATGCAAAGCAAGGGGAAGTAGGTTATGGAGGTCCGACAATACCTGAGTTGGATCGTTCCGGACGTATGCGCGTGATTTGAGGGTCGGCGTTGAGGATGCCCTTATAATCCTATAATAAATGGAAAACCAACCGTGCAGTGCAATTACGAGCGGCGACGTACGCTCCGTGATCGGTGTGAATGTGTGATTACAGACATAAAGTGCAGTTCCAAACCATCACCAACGCGCTTCATCCGGCATGGGGTAATCCACGAGGTCTGCAGTTCCGCTCAGCGGGGCTAAACCTGTTTGTGGTAGAATTTGAGAACCAACGAGATAGAGACCGAGTTTGGGGAGGATCACCATGGCACATCAACAAGCATGCTGTGATTCTGGCAGAGTTTGATGATTGCATGAGGCCTGATGAGGTAAAGTTTGATAGGCTGCATATCTGGGCTAGGGTTATCAATCTACCCTACAACTTGAGGGATGAATTGTGGTGGATGCCAATTGCTAAACAGATGGATATACACGCGCAACAAGTCAAGTTTGATTACAATGGGGGGTTCTTGCATGCAAGGATCTCCATTGATGTTATCAAGCCACTTAGAAGGTGGATTTTGATAGATTCTGCAAGGAGGAAAAAGGTGGATATGTATGATATTCAATATGAGCAGGTATCGTATTTTTGCTTCTCCTACGGCAGATTGGGGCACTCTGATCTCTATTGTCCAACACCAGGATCTAGAGATGATAAAGGGGAGCTTCCATTCGGTCCTACGCTGCGTGCACCGGACGAATCAAGGAAGCAATCCTATAATGAAGGATCTTCCAGGGAGCCGAAGTCTGGTGCGAATAGCAAACCAACGACGAGAAACTCTAGCACCGACAAGGACACCGGAGAGGAGGTGATCTCCCCCCATAAGAACAAGCCACAGACGAAACGTAAGGAGGCCCCAAACCAAGTTTATAGGCCGGTGGCGAAGACCTTGCTTCTCACCGGGGGAGGATCCGATGCAGATGGAATTGGCACTAGTAAAACTGATGAGGATCCAACTTCAGCTAGCAATGATACTGACGGGGAGGATTTTGTTCGCGAGCAGAAAAAGAAGAAGCCCACTCCTGATAATTCGGCAGAGATCGCTCCGCAGTCCTGTCAGTCCCAATGAGTTGCTTGAGCTGGAACAGCCGGGGGCTTGGGAACCCCGAGGCAGTTCGAGAGCTTCGCAGTATCGTGAAGCTAGAAGGACCCACTCTTCTCTTTGTTATGGAAACTAAAATCAATGCAAAAAGAGTTGAGAATTTAAAATACACTCTTGGTTTTGGAGGTTGTTTTGCTATAGATAGTGTCGGCCTTAGTGGCGGCATTGGTCTTTTCTGGTCTCGAGATGTTATCGTCAAGCTAAAAAACTATAGTCAGTGCCATATCGATGTGGTTGTCCAAAGTAATGATCAAGTTTCCTCAACATGGCGGTTCACTGGCTTTTACGGGGTGCCTAGAGCTGAAGATCGTACACAAAGCTGGCAGTCCCTTCATACTCTCCATGCACTACCACATGCGGCATGGTTGTGTATGGGAGACTTTAATGAAACTTTGTATGCTTCCGAACACTTCAGTAGAGCAGCGCGATCGGAGAGGCAGATGTGTGCTTTCAGGGAGACAGTGGATGAGGTTTCTCTTCAGGATCTTGGTTGGTCGGGTACTGCCTACACTTGGGACAATCGCCAAAGTGGCGAGTCAAATGTCAAGGCCAGACTGGATAGGGTTTTTGCGAACGAAGAGTTCAAGCAACAATTTCAACACATCAGAGTTAGACACCTTCCGTCGGTGGAGTCTGATCATTGCTTTGTGGTTGCAAAAATAAAACTGCATATGCCTGGTAGGTCATGGGCAAAGAAGCAATTTTGGTATGAGAACATTTGGCAGACTCATGTGGATTACGACCGCATAGTTGAGGATACATGGCGGGGCATACAACGTACGCGAGAGCTTCAAGGGATTGCATCGGTCTTGGGAACATTACAAGCGACCCTTGAACCCTGGGGTTCGACAACTGCAGAAGAGGCTAGACCGAATTCGATGCCGGTCAATTGGCTCGGGCCCAACGGAGGAAGAGAAGCGTATTGTTCAGAAGCTGAAGGAGGCTTTACACCAAGAAGAGGTGTGGCTCCGACAGCGCTCCAGGGTTCCCTGGCTTCGTGATGGCGACCGAAATACATCCTATTTTCAGGCTCAAGCGGCACAACGTAAACGGATCAATAAAATGTCGTGCCTTCGATGAGCGGATGGCTCGGTTTATAAGTCTGAAGAGGAGGATAAATTGGAAGTGCAAGCATTCTATCAAAATATGTACCTAACGCAAGGTTTCTCGGATGCTAGTCACTTTATCGCATGTGCCTGTGAAAGTAACCCAGGCCATGAGCGATGATCTCATTAAGCCTTACACTGCTGAAGAGGTGAGGGTGGCGTTGTTCCATATGGCGCCCTCCAAAGCCCCTGGAGTAGATGGCTTTACTGCAGGGTTTTATCAACGCCATTGGGATTTGCTAGGCGCTGATGTGACGCTGGCAGTTCTGGACTTTCTCAATGGAGGTGAGTTACCAGCAGGGCTGAACGATACATCTATTACTCTAATCCCCAAGGTACGCCATCCGCAATTGATCTCACAGTATCGACCTATTGCTTTGTGTCCGGTCTTGTACAAGATTGCAGCCAAAGCTATTACAAATCGGTTGAGAAACATGATGGATCTAATCATCAGTGAAGAACAAAGCGCCTTCATCCCAGGACGCCTTATTACAGATAATGTGCTAGTTGCTTATGAAAGTATACACACGATGAAAAGAAGGAAGAAGGGGCATAATTTTCTTATGCGGTTAAGCTCGATATGATGAAGTCTTATGATCGTGTAGAGTGGCATTATCTTGAAGCAATACTGTCACGTCTCGGTTTCAGCATTAGCTTCATTAGACTAATCATGAAGTGTGTCTCCTCTGTACGGTTCTCAGTTCGTGTTAATGGAGAGCTACTACCATATTTCACACCAACGAGGGGCTTTCGACAAGGTGATCCTGTGTCACCATATTTATTTCTATTGTGTGCTGAAGGCCTTTCCTCATTGTTGAAATACTACAATGGAGGAGTTGTTGACAGGGGGCTGCAGGTGAGCTATCGTTCTCCGTGGGTCACCCATCTTTATTTGCGGATGACAGCCTCATCTTCATCAATGAAAACAATTTGAGTGCTATCCGTTTGAATGAAATTCTCAGAATTTATGGTGAAGCTTCGGGTCAGTGTGTCAATAGAGACAAAAGCTCAATATATTTCAGCACCAACACACCATCAGATCTGCGGCAAGTCTTGAAGGCTACTATGAACATTCAAGTAGAAGCTTTCAGTGAAAAGTATCTGGGTCTACCCACAGCTGTTGGGCGGATCACGAGTGGGACTTTTGATCATATCAGCGAAAGGATACGGTAAAAAATCCAGGGATGGTCAGAGAGGCTGCTAGCTTGTGCGGGGCGCGACACTTTGTTGAAATCAATAGCTCAAGCTATTCCCACATATCCTATGAGTACCTTTCTACTTACCAAGAAAGTTTGCAAGAGCTTAACTTCACCCATGGCTAAATACTTTTGGGGCAATTCTCTTGACAAGAAGGCTTTGCATTGGGTGTCCTAGAAAGAATTGGCGACACCCAAGTGCAAGGGGGGAATGGGATTCAGAGATACTCATCTCTTCAATCTTGCTATGCTGGGTAAGCATGGCTGGCGTTTTTTGACGAATCCAAATTCCCTGTGTGCAAGAGTGTTGAAAGGTTGCTACTTCCCCGACACAGATTTCATGCATGCCTCTGCACCCAAGTCGGCCTCGGCCACTTGGAAGGCGATCATAGCAGGAAGGGAAGCCTTACGACCGGGTTTGATCACTCGTGTTGGAGATGGCAGTTCTATATCGGTTTGGATAGATAAATGGATCTCGGGGACGATCAGCATGACACCCGTTTCACAACCGCCGAACACTAACATGCAGTTAGTCTTAGAGCTTATTGATTATGATAGCTGGTCTTGGAGACATGATTTGATCAGAGATAACTTCATTGCTTCTGATGCTGTGGCCATTCTTAACATTCCTATCCGGTCGGGTGGAGGTAATGATTTCCCTGCTTGGGCATTCGAAAAATCAGGCAACTACACTGTGAAAACGGCGTACCGCTCTCTTGTGACTAATAACGAGCGTTTGGCTCTAGAGGAAGGGACGGCTACCGGGACCTCATCGAGTGATGAATAGCTGTGGAAAGCCATGTGGAAGTTGAATGTTATACCAAAAGTTAGAGTGTTCTGGTGGAGAGTGCTTCGTGGGATTCTTCCTGATGAAACAACACTCAAACATCGCCATATTGCGGAGGCTCGTCAATGCAAAGTATGTCTGACGATGGATGAGGATTTGAAACATGTACTTTTACAATGTCCACACGCTCAAAGCTTTTGGGAAGAAGCATGTGCGTGGTTTGGACTACGGCTTCCCAACCTTCATCCCGACTCATGGGCGCGGGACATCACTTGTGCTCCAAGTTTTTCTTCTGATGATCGAGCACTGATCACAACCATCATGTGGTCCATTTGGCACTCTAAGAACCGTATCAAGCATGGTGAAGAGGGCAGAGACCCTGTTTCTACCATACGAGCCACTAAGGAGGCCATTGCACTCCTTCATCTTCCATGCAAAGATACACACGTTTTGCCTGGCTTTGGATGGCGCCCGCCCGATGAGGGTTTTGTCAAGATTAACACTGATGGCGGGCTGAACCTGGCGCTCGGTCGGGGTGGTGCGGGAGGAGTTGCAGGCTCTCCCTCTGGCCTACTTGGTGCGTGGTGCAAGCCTTATTCGGGGATCACTGATCCCCTCATTACAGAAGGCCTTTCCTTGCGCGATGGTGTTCTCTTGGCTTCTCTCCAAGGCTTCTCCCATGTGTTAATGGAAGTGAACTGCTCGGAGTTGGTGACACTCTGGAATTCTTGTCACAATTCTCGTTCTGTTGTGGCCTACTTATTAGATGAGATAGAAGAGCTCAGTACTTATTTTACATCCTTTGATATTTGTCATGTAAGTAGATCAGCTAATCTCCCGGCGCATCTATGTGCTAAACGTGCTTGTGCACTGGATGTTACGGATAGCTGGCTAGAGGAAACTCCAAGCTTCTTGGTAACCAGCCTCTTGGCTGACTGTTCCAACAATGCTTTTATTTGAATAAAGCTCTCCAATTTGCCTGCAAAAAAAAGTTGTCACTAATCAAACGTGCATGCATGTGTAATTGATCACTTGCATCATGCACGTCTGCTAGCTCACAGATTAATCAAGAAGTACCCAAGAGCATGCAGATCGAAATGGTGATGATGGTCATACAATGAAGACCCGGCAATAGTGCTCGGCACAAGTACTAGCATAGCATATTTGGCAATTGGCAGTATTGATGATGGCACTAGTACAGTGACACGGCGCTCCTGCTTGTATGCCAAGTGCATTCGGTCCATCCAGTGGCTTAGAGCAATTCCAATGAGTCGATCCATTTTGTTCGCCCATGTCTGTTTGAGTCTGTGTGGACAAAAACGACTGCCCAACGCAGAGACCCATTTTCATTTTGCGTCCGCACGGACCCATTTCCATCTCAAATTTAGGACACATTTGGATCAGCGGCGGACACAAAGCGGACGTTTTCTTTGCTCTTCTCGTCCGCTTCTGCCCACTGCATATGCTGCGTGGCCCATATGTCATCCAACCATCCATCCCATCTCTCTCCTCCTTTCCTTTCTCTTCTCCCACCCACCCACCCACCCTGCTCCAAACCACCAACCATGCCGCGGGATAGTGCCGAAGAAGGACCGGAGCCAGGGCAGTGCCAGAGAAGGGCGCGGGCTGCTAGGGGCGCAACCGGGGCGCGAGATGCTGCGGGGGGCGGGCGGGCGTGAGCTGCTGCGGGCGCGCAGCACGAGGGGCGTGCAGGGCGTGGACGGGCGAGAGCTACTGCAGCCCCGGCGAGTTGCTGCAGGAGTAGAAGCTGTCGCTGGCGCTGGCGCATAAGCATGGGGCCGGGAGCCCGCGTGGGCGCGGCCGTGGCGGTGGGCCAAGACGGCCTTCTGCCTCGTCGCCATGCTCGCCTCGCTGCTGCTCGTCTGCGCGCTGCCCCTGCTCGTCGTGCTCCTCGACCTCGCCCTCCCGCCCATGCTCCTCTCCGCGCACCTCCGTGCCGACACCGACCCCCAGCACCGCTCCTTCCTCCCGGCCGTGCTCGACCAGGCGCAGGCGTCCGTGTCGTACTTGCTGGCCAAGGCGGCCGCCGTGCTGCCGCGCGGCGCCGCGGCGCACGGGAAGGGCGGCGCCGTGCCGGAGCCCATGGTCCTGCTGTCCCTGTCGCTCGCGGCCGCGCACCTCGCCGTCGCGTACCGGGCCAGCTGTCGCGAGCACCGCCTCTTGCTCGTCCCTCTCCCCTCCGGCGCTTGTCTCCGCAGGCGACACTCGTCCAGGCCGCGCCTCGCCGTGCCCAGCAGGCGACGCTTGTCCCGGCCGCCGGCCTCGCCTCGCGCCCGCGCCTGGCCTGTGTCGCTGCAGCCATCGGCCGTCTAGCCACCGTCAACCCCGTTGCCTCCTACATGTTTGATGAAATGCCAGGGCGGACATGGCAAAAATGCGCCAGGCCATCCGTTGGGCGCACATGCGGACCCAAATCAAAAAGCGAACGCGGCTGTCCATTTTGCCGACCCAAACGGACAAAAAGCGGAAGAAATGCATGTCCGTTGGGGTCGGCCCGTTGGATTTGTTGGGGAACGTAGTAATTTCAAAAATTTCCTACGCACACGCAGGATCATGGTGATGCATAGCAACGAGAGGGGAGAGTGTTGTCTACGTACCCTCGTAGACCGTTTGCCGAAGCGTTATATCAATGCGGTTGATGTAGTCGTACGTCTTCATGATCCGACCGATCCAAGTACCGAAAGCACGGCACCTCCGAGTTCTGCACACGTTCGGCTCGGTGACGTCCTTGCCTTCTCGATCCAGCAAGAGGGGCGAAGTAGTAGATGAGTTCCGGCAGCACGACGGCATGGTGACGGTGTTGGTGAAGAACAATCTCCGTAGGGCTTCACCTAAGCACTATGAAAACTATGACGGAGGATAAACTAGAGGGGACGGGGTTGCCAGCACACGGCTTGGTGTTTCTTGATGTGTCTTGGGTGCTAGCCCTACCCCTCTATTTATATGTTGAGCCTTGGGGTCAAAACTTGGAGTAAAAGCCTCCACAAAGTCGGTTTCACCCGAAAGGCAAGAGTCCTTCTCGGACTCCAGGGCCAGAAGCCAGGGTTCCCGCGTCTGGACCCAGACGCCAGGGACCCTGGCGTCTGGCCCCTGGACTCCACAAAACTTCCTTTTGCTCTTTCCAAAAACCTTGTGGGTTTTCCCCTTTGGCCCAAATAAAGTGTTCTCGTACCCAAACATTTCGGGAAACATCCGGAACCCCTTCCGGTGAATTCCGGAACCCTTCCGGTGACCAAACACTATTATCCCATATATCAAACTTTATCTCTGGACCATTCCGGGGTTCCTCGTCATGTCCGTGATCTCATCCCGGACTCCGAACAACATTCGGTCACCAACATACATAACTCATATAGTACTATATCATCAACGAACGTTAAGCGTGCGGACCCTATGGGTTCGAGAACTATGTAGACATGACCGAGACACCTCTCTGGTAAATAACCAATAGCGGGACCTGGATGCCCATATTGGCTCCTACATATTCTACGAAGATCTTTATCGGTCAGACCGCATAACAACATACGTTGTTCCCTTTGTCATCGGTATGTTACTTGCCCGTGATTCGATCATCGGTATCTCAATACCTAGTTCAATCTCGTTATCGGCAAGTCTCTTTACTCATTCCGTAACACATCATCCCGCAACTAACTCATTAGTTGCAATGCTTGCAAGGCTTAAGTGATGTGTGATGACCCACAAGTATAGGGGATCTATCGTAGTCCTTTCGATAAGTAAGAGTGTCGAACCCAACAAGGAGCAGAAGGAAATGAGAAGCGGTTTTCAGCAAGGTATTCTCTACAAGTACTGAAATAAGTGGTAACAGATAGTTTTGTGATAAGATAGGTTGTAACGAGCAACAAGTAACAAAAGTAAATAAAGTGCAGCAAGGTGGCCCAATCCTTTTGTAGCAAAGGACAAGCCGGAACAAACTCTTATAATAGGAAAAGCGCTCCCGAGGACACATGGGAATATCGTCAAGCTAGTTTTCATCACGTTCATATGATTCGCGTTCGATACTTTGATAATTTGATATGTGGGTGGACCGGTGCTTGGGTGTTGTTCTTACTTGAACAAGCATCCCACTTATGATTAACCTCTATTGCAAGCATTCGCAACTACAACAAAAGTATTAAGGTAAACCTAACCATAGCATGAAACATATGGATCCAAATCAGCCCCTTACGAAGCAACGCATAAACTAGGGTTTAAGCTTCTGTCACTCTAGCAACCCATCATCTACTTATTACTTCCCAATGCCTTCCTCTAGGCCCAAATAATGGTGAAGTGTTATGTAGTCGACGTTCACATAACACCACTAGAGGCTAGACAACATACATCTTATCAAAATATCAAACGAATACCAAATTCACATGACTACTCATAGCAAGACTTCTCCCTTGTCCTCAGAAATGAACGTAATTACTCACAAAGCATATTCATGTTCATAATCAGAGGGGGTAATAATATGCATATAGGATCTGAACATATGATCTTCCACCAATTAAACCAACTAGCATCAACTACAAGGAGTAATCAACACTACTAGCAACCTACTAGCACCAATCCCCGACTTTGAGACAAGAATTGGATACAAGAGATGAACTAGGGTTTGGAGATGAGATGGTGCTGGTGAAGATGTTGATGGAGATTTCCCTCTCCCGATGAGAGGAGCGTTGGTGATGACGATGGTGATGATTTCTCCCTCCCGGAGGGAAGTTTCCCCGGCAGAATAGCTCTGCCGGAGCTCTAGATTGGATCCGCCAAGGTTCCGCCTCGTCGCGGCAGAGTCTCGTCCCGAAAAGTCCCTTCTTTATTTTTTCTCATCGAAAGACCTCATATAGGAGAAGATGGACATCGGAGAGCCACCAGGGGGCCCACGAGGTAGGGGGCGCGCCCTAGGGGGGGGGCGCCCCCCACCCTCGTGAGAAGGGTGTGGGCCCCCTGGTCTTCATCTTTGGCGAGGATTTTTCTTTATTTATTTTAAGACGTTCTGTGGAGTTTCAGGACTTTTGGAGTTGCGCAGAATAGGTCTCTAATATTTGCTCCTTTTCCAGCCTAGAATTCCAGCTGCCGGCATTCTCCCTCCTTATGTAAACCTTGTAAAATAAGAGAGAATAGCCATAAGTATTGTGACATAAAGTGAAATAACAGTCCATAATGCGATAAATATCGATATAAAAGCATGATGCAGAATGGACGTATCAACTCCCCCAAGCTTAGACCTCGGTTGTCCTCAAGCGTAAAGCCGATAACAATAAATATGTCCTCATGTTTAGAAGTAGAGGCGTCGATAAAAATAAAATACGGACATGAAGGCATCATGTTTATTCTCATAACAGTAACATATATAGATTTTGTCATATGATTACTTATGTTCAAGTGATGATCTATTCACAATGCAAGAGTATAAATCATAAACCTTATTGGGCTCCGACAAACTATAATCTCTGTCATTGAAGCAATTGCAATTTATCATAACATCAGAAAGAGTCTATGTCAGAGCTAAAAAGCAAGTCCACATACTCAACTATCATTTAGTCCTCCATAATTGCTAACACTCACCCGATACTTGTGGTTACGGGGTTTCAATCGGACACAGTGAAAGATAGGGGCTTATAGTTTTGCCCCACAACCTTTTACCTCAAGGGTAATGTCAACAATAATGGTTCATGCTCCCCTACATCCAATTAGATATATATATCATGTTCTTTCCAACATGCTGAGCTTGCCAAAGGATAAAATGAAAAAGAAAAGGTGAGGATCACCATGACTCTTGCATAAGGTAGAAGATAATAATAAAGGATAGGCCCTTCACAGAGGGAAGCAGAGGTTGCCATGCGCTTTTATGGTTGGATGTATAAAATCTCAATGCGAAAGAACGTCACTTTATATTGCACCTTGTGATATGATCCTTTATTATGCAGTCCGCCGCTTTTATTACTTCCACATCACAAGATCGTATAAAGCTTATTTCTCCCACACCAATCAATCATACATATTTAGAGCAATTTTTATTGCTTTGCACCGATGACAACTTACTTGAAGGATCTTACTCAATGCATAGGTAGATATGGTGGACTCTCATGGCAATACTAGTTTAAGGGTATTTGGAAGCACAAGTAGTATTTCTACTTGGTGCTGAGAATTTGGCTAGCATGAGGGGGAAAGGCAAGCTCAATAAGTTAGAGGATCCATGACAACATACTTTATCTCAGATATAAGAAAGACATAACTCATTACGTTGTCTTCCTTGTCCAACATCAACTCTTTAGCATGCCATATTTTAATGAGTGCTCCCAATCATAAAAGATGTCAATGATAATATATCTATATGTGAAAACCTCTCTTTTTCCTTATTACTTCCTATTAATTGCAACAATGACCAAAGCTATGTCTGCCAACTCCCAACAACTTTTAATCATCATACTCTTTCTATGTGAAGTCATTACTCTCAATAAGATCAATATGAACTTTTTGTTTATTTTTATTCTTTTTCTCTTTTCTTTTATTCACCCAAGATCATGGCAAAATAATCTAGCCCTTGACTCAACACTAATCTTTATTATATATAGCTCACGGACTCGATTACATAGAGAGATCATAAAGCAAACTCAAAACTATATCATGCCATGAACTTTATTCTACTAGATCAAGATACTACTAATAGGATCGAACTAAGAAAAACGGTAAAGATAGGAGTTGTGATTGTGATACGATACCGGGGCACCTCCCCCAAGCTTGGCAGTTGCCAAGGGGAGTGCCCATACCCATGTGATTATATCTCCTTGGTTGGTGAAGAAGGTAGAGGTGACGGATAATCGCACATCGAGCGTAAGAGGTCCTCCAGCTTGGGAATAATGCCCTTGAGTGCGACAATATGCTCCTTCAACAAAATATTTTCTTGTGTGAGATACTTGTTTTGTATACGAGCTAACTCAATCATCTTGAAAGCTTCGATCTCAGTTGAGGTAAGAAGGTTATGATCAGTTCGAAGGATGTCTTTTGCTACTGGAGCTTGATCCTCCGTGGCCTTCTTGATCCTTTCATCCTTGTTGACCCTCGTGGGTTCTTCCCTCTTTAGATCTATCTTCATTAGCCAAGCATCGTTGTCACCATTGTTGGAGGAGGGAGACGACATGATGCCTAGCTTGGAAAACCCTGACAAAAAACAGCTCGAAATAAGAACAGAGGAGGTTTGCATGATACGGGAGTCAAAACCTTCCGGAGGTTATATAATGAATTTTTACCAACCAAAATACGTATCGTGCAAGAAAACGGAGTCCGGAAGGCACACGAGGTGCTCACGAGGTAGGGGGGCGCGCCCACTAGCCTCGTGGGGCCCCCGTGTCCTTCCCGGACTGCTACTTATTTTTCTATTTTTCTAAATATTCCAAAACGGAGAAATATTGCCTTAAAATTGTTTTGGAGTCGGTTTACTTACCGTACCACATACCTATTCCTTTTCGGAGTCTGAAACGTTCCGGAAAGTGTCTCTTATGTATTCCTCCGGGGTTACGGTTTCAATAATATTGGTTTCAACATTTATGGGATTACCTGAGATATAATGTTTAATTCTTTGACCGTTTACCACCTTCGGATTTGTGCCCTCGAAGTTGTTGATTTTTATGGCACCGGAGCGATAGACCTCTTCGATAACATAGGGGTCTTCCCATTTAGAGAGAAGTTTTCCTGCAAAAAATCTTAAACGAGAGTTGTATAGCAATACATAATCACCTACATTAAACTCACGCTTTTGTATCCTTTTGTCATGCCATCTTTTAACTTTTTCTTTAAACAACTTGGCATTTTCATAAGCTTGGGTTCTCCATTCATCAAGTGAGCTAATATCAAATAACCTCTTCTCACCGGCAAGTTTAAAATCATAGTTAAGCTCTTTAATAGCCCAATATGCCTTATGTTCTAGTTCAAGAGGTAAGTTACATGCTTTTCCATAAACCATTTTATACGGAGACATATCCATAGGATTTTTATATGCAGTTCTATAAGCCCACAATGCATCATCAAGTTTTTTGGACCAATTCTTTCTAGACCTATTAACAGTCTTTTGCAAAATTAATTTGAGCTCTCTATTGCTCAACTCTACTTGACCACTAGACTGAGGGTGATAAGGAGATGCAATTCTATGATTAACATCATATTTAGCAAGCATTTTACGGAAAGCACCATGAATAAAGTGTGAACCACCATCAGTCATTAAATATCTAGGGACTCCAAACCTCGGGAAAATAACTTCTTTAAGCATTTTAATAGAAGTGTTATGATCAGCACTACTAGTTGGAATAGCTTCTACCCACTTAGTAACGTAATCAACAACAACTAAAATATGTGTGTATCCATTAGAGGCAGGAAAAGGTCCCATATAATCAAAGCCCCAAACATCAAACGGTTTAATAACAAGAGAATAATTCATAGGCATTTCTTGACGTCTACTAATATTACCAATTCTTTGACATTCATCACAAGACAAGACAAACTTATGGGCATGCTTGAAGAGAGTAGGCCAATAAAAACCAGATTGCAATACCTTATGTGCAGTTCTATCTCCAGCGTGGTGTCCTCCATAAGACTCGGAGTGACACTTGCGTAGGATCTGTTCATGTTCATGCTCAGGTACACAACGTCTAATAACACCATCTACTCCTTCTTTATAAAGATGTGGGTCATCCCAAAAGTAATGTCTTAAATCATAGAAAACCTTTTTCTTTTGCTGGTATGTGAAGCTAGGTGGTATAAACTTAGCAACAATATAATTAGCATAATCAGCATACCATGGAGTACTACGAGAAGTACTTATAACATTTAGTTGTTCATCAGGAAAGCTATCATTAATAGGTAGTGGGTCATCAAGAATATTTTCTAACCTAGACAAGTTGTCTGCAACGGGGTTCTCAGCTCCCTTTCTATCAACAATATGCAAATCAAATTCTTGTAGCAAGAGAACCCATCTAATAAGTCTAGGTTTAGCATCTTTCTTTTCCATAAGATATTTAATAGCAGCATGATCAGTTTGAATAGTTACTTTAGAATCAACAATATAAGATCTGAACTTATCACAAGCAAATACAACTGCTAAAAGCTATTTTTTAGTAGTAGCATAATTCCTTTGAGCATTTTCTAGAGTCTTACTGGCATAGTGAATAACATTTAATTTCTTATCAACTCTTTGCCCTAGAACAACACCTACAACATAATCACTAGCATCACACATAATTTCAAAGGGTAAATTCCAATTAGGTGGCTGAACAACAGGTGCAGAGACTAATGCTTTCTTAAGTATTTCAAATGCTTCTACACAATCATCATCAAAGACAAATGATATATCTTTTTGCAATAAATTAGTCAGAGGCCGAGAAATTTTTGAGAAGTCCTTGATGAACCTCCTGTAAAATCCGGCATGACCAAGGAAACTACTTATACCTTTGATGTCCTTAGGACATGGCATCTTTTCAATAGCATCAACCTTGGATTTATCAACTTCAATACCTTTTTCAGAAACTTTGTGCCCCAAGACAATACCTTCATTAACCATAAAGTGGCACTTTTCCCAATTCAAGACAAGATTAGTTTCTTCACATCTCTGCAAAACTCGATCAAGATTGCTCAAGCAATCATGAAAAGAGGAACCATAAACGGAAAATTCGTCCATGAAAACCTCACAAATCTTTTCACAAAAGTCAGAGAATATAGCCATCATGCATCTTTGAAAGGTAGCAGGTGCATTACATAAACCAAAAGGCATACGTCTATAAGCAAAAGTACGAAAAGGGCATGTAAAAGTAGTCTTTGATTGATCTCTATCCGACACGGGTATTTGAGAGAAACCAGAATAACCATCTAGAAAGCAATAGTGTGTATGTTTGCATAATCTTTCTAACATTTGATCAATAAAAGGTAAGGGGTAATGATCTTTCTTAGTAGCTTTATTTAATTTGCGGAAATCAATTACCATCCTATAACCTGAGATAATTCTTTGTGGAATCAATTCATGTTTATCATTAGGAACAACAGTAATACCTCCCTTCTTAGGGACACAATGGACATGACTTACCCACTCACTATCAGCAACGGGATAGATTATACCTGCCTCCAGAAGCTTTAGTATTTCTTTTCTTACCACTTCTTTCATTTTAGGATTCAGACATCGTTGAGGATCACGAACTGGTTTGGCATATGCTTCCAAATTTATTTTATGTTGACATAGAGTGGGACTAATGCCCTTAAGATCATCAAGAGTATATCCAATAGCAGCACGATGCTTCTTCAGAGTTTTCAATACTCTTTCTTCTTCATGCTCTGAAAGGTTAGCACTAATAATAACAGGATATATCTTATTTTCATCAAGATAAGCATATTTAAGATTATCAGGCAAAGGTTTAATCTCAAACACGGGATCACCCTTGGGTGGACGTGGATCCCCTAAAATTTCAACAGGCAAATTATGTTGCAGAATAGGTTCCTGTTTAAAGAATACTTCATCTATTTCCCTTCTTTCATTCATGAACATATCATTTTCATGGTCTAGCAAATAGTGTTCTAAAGGATCACTAGGAGGTACGACAATATAAGCAAGACCAATAATTTCATCCTTACTAGGTAATTCTTCCTCACGATGTTGTTTACTAAATTTAGAGAAATTAAACTCATGAACCATATCATCCAAGCCAACAGTAACAACATTCTTTGTGCAATCTATGGTAGCATTGACAATATTTAAGAAGGGTCTACCAAATATAATGGGACAAAAGCTATCTTGTGGGGAACTAAGAACAAGAAAATCAGCAGGATATTTAGTTTTCCCACACAAGACTTCAACATCTCTAACAATTCCAATTGGTGCAATAGTATCTCTATTAGCAATTTTAATAGTAACATCAATATCTTCTAATTCAACAGGTGCAATTTCATTCTTAATTTCTTCGTATAAGTCAATAGGTATTACACTAGCACTAGCACCCATATCACATAAGCCATGATAACAATGATCTCCTATTTTAACAGAAATAACAGGCACGCCTACCACAGGTCTATGTTTATCTTTATCACAAGGTTTAGCAATTCTAGCAGTTTCACCTTCGAACTAAATAACATGCCCATCAATATTATCAGACAAGAGATCTTTAACAATAGCAATATTAGGTTCCACTTTAACTTGCTCTAGAGGCGTATAAGTTCTAATATTGCTTTTACGAACAACAGTTGAAGCTTTAGCATGATCCTTTATTCTAACAAGGAAAGTTGGTTTCTCAACATAAGAAGTAGGAACAATAGGATCATTATAAGTGACAGTCTTTTCTTCAACTTTAATAGGTGCAACTACTTTTACTTCTATGGGAGGATGATATTTAAACCACTTCTCCTTAGGGATATCAACATAAGTAATAAAAGATTCATAGAAAGAAGCTACTATCTCAGAGTCAAGTCCATATTTAGTGCTAAACTTAAGGAAAATATCGGTATCCATAAAAGATTTAACACAATCAAACTTAGGTGTCATACCTGACTCCTTACCTTCGTCGAGGTCTCAATCTTTAGAGTTGTGTTTAATTCTATCTAATAACTTCCATCTGAATTCAATAGTCTTCATCATAAAAGAGCCAGCACAAGAAGTATCGAGCATGGTGCGATTGTTTTCAGAAAGCCGAGCATATAAATTTTGAATAATCATTTCTCTTGAGAGATCATGATTGGGGCATGAATATAACATTGATTTAAGCCTCCCCCAAGCTTGAGCGATGCTTTCTCCTTCACGAGGCCAGAAATTATATATATAATTGCGATCACGATGAACAAGATGCATAGGGTAATACTTTTGATGAAATTCCAACTTCAATCTTTTATAGTCCTAGAATCTCATATCATCACATAGCCTATACCATATCAATGCGTATCTCTTCAAAGATAAAGGGAAGACCTTCTTCTTAGCAATATCATCGGGTATACCTGCAATCTTAAATAATCCACAAACTTCATCCACATATATTAAGTGCTCATCAGGATGCTTTGTTCCATCTCCTGTAAAAGGGTTAGCTAGCAGTTTTTCCATCATACCCGAAGGAAATTCAAAAAGAGTTTCATTTTCAATAGGTTCAGTAGGTTTAGGAGCAACTCTTTGCTCTACTGGACGGGGTGAAGATACCCCGAACAAGCCCCTCGGAGAATTACTTTCCATAGTAACAAGTGGCAGTAAATTTTAGCACACTATATACATTTTTCCTTACCAAATTCCACCTACCAAAAGCGCTACACTCCCCGGCAACGGCGCCAGAAAAGAGTCTTGATGACCCACAAGTATAGGGGATCTATCGTAGTCCTTTCGATAAGTAAGAGTGTCGAACCCAACGAGGAGCAAAAGGAAATGATAAGCGGTTTTCAGCAAGGTATTCTCTACAAGTACTGAAATAAGTGGTAACAGATAGTTTTGTGATAAGATAGGTTGTAACGAGCAACAAGTAACAAAAGTAAATACAGTGCAGCAAGGTGGCCCAATCCTTTTGTAGCAAAGGACAAGCCGGAACAAACCCTTATAATAGTAAAAGTGCTCCCGAGGACACATGGGAATATCGTCAAGCTAGTTTTCATCACGTTCATATGATTCGCGTTCGATACTTTGATAATTTGATATGTGGGTGGACCGGTGCTTGGGTGCTGTTCTTACTTGAACAAGCATCCCACTTATGATTAACCTCTATTGCAAGCATCCGCAACTACAACAAAAGTATTAAGGTAAACCTAACCATAGCATGAAACATATGGATCCAAATCAGCCCCTTACGAAGCAACGCATAAACTAGGGTTTAAGCTTCTGTCACTCTAGCAACCCATCATCTACTTATTACTTTCCAATGCCTTCCTCTAAGCCCAAATAATGGTGAAGTGTTATGTAGTCGTCGTTCACATAACACCACTAGAGGCTAGACAACATACATCTTATCAAAATATCAAACGAATACCAAATTCACATGACCACTCATAGCAAGACTTCTCCCTTGTCCTTAGGAACGAACGTAATTACTCACAAAGCATATTCATGTTCATAATCAGAGGGGTAATAATATGCATATAGGATCTGAACATATGATCTTCCACCAATTAAACCAACTAGCATCAACTACAAGGAGTAATCAACACTACTAGCAACCTACTAGCACCAATCCCAGACTTTGAGAAAAGAATTGGATATAAGAGATGAACTAGGGTTTGGAGATGAGATGGTGCTGGTGAAGATGTTGATGGAGATTGCCCTCTCCCGATGAGAGGAGCGTTGGTAATGACGATGGTGATGATTTCCCCCTCCCGGAGGGAAGTTTCCCCGGCAGAACAGCTCTGCCGGAGCTCTAGATTGGATCTGCCAAGGTTCCGCCTCGTGGCAGCGGAGTCTCGTCCCGAAAAGTTCCTTCTTTATTTTTTCTCATCGAAAGACCTCATATAGGAGAAGATGGACATTGGAGAGCCACTAGGGGGCCCATGAGGTAGGGGGGCGCGCCCTAGGGGGGGCTGTTGGAAATATGCCCTAGAGGCAATAATAAAATGGTTATTATTATTATATTTATTTGTTCATGATAATTGTCTATTGTTCATGCTATAATTGTGTTATCCGGAAATCGTAATGCATGTGTGAATACATAGACCACAACACGTCCCTAGTGAGCCTCTAGTTGACTAGCTTGTTGATCGAAAGATAGTCATGGTTTCCTGACTATGGACATTGGATGTCATTGATAACGGGATCACATCATTAGGAGAATGATGTGATGGACAAGACCGAATCCTAAGCATAGCTCAAAGATCGTGTAGTTCGTTTGCTATAGCTTTTCCAAATGTCAAGTATCATTTCCTTAGACCATGAGATTGTGCAACTCCCGGATACCGTAGGAGTGCTTTGGGTGTGCCAAATGTCACAACGTAACTGGGTGACTATAAAGGTACACTACAGGTATCTCCGAAAGTGTCTGTTGGGTTGGCACGAATCGAGACTGGGATTTGTCACTCCGTATGACGGAGAGGTATCTCTAGGCCCACTCGGTAATGCATCATCATAATGAGCTTAGTGTGACCAAGTGGTTGATCACGGGATCATGCATTACAGTACGAGTAAAGTGACTTGCCGGTAACGAGATTGAACGAGGTATTGGGATACCGACGATCGAGTCTCGGGCAAGTAACGTACCGATTGACAAAGGGAATTGTATACGGATTGATTGAATCCTCGACATCGTGGTTCATCCGATGAGATCATTGAGGAGCATGTGGGATCCAACATGGGTATCCAGATCCCTCTGTTGGTTATTGACCGGAGAGTCGTCTCGGTCATGTCTGCGTGTCTCCCGAACCCGCAGGGTCTACACACTTAAGGTTCGGTGACGCTAGGGTTGTTGAGATATTAGCATACGGTAACCCAAAAGTTGTTCGGGGTCCTGGATGAGATCCCGGACGTCACGAGGAGTTCCGGAATGGTCCGTAGGTGAAGATTTATATATAGGAAGTCAAGTTTCGGCCATCAGGAAAGTTTTGGGGGTAATCGGTATTGTACCGGGACCACCGGAAGGGTCCCGGGGGTCCACCGGGTGGGGCCACCTATCCCGGAGGGCCCCATGGGCTGAAGTGGGAGGGGAACCAGCCCCTATGGGCTGGTGCGCCCACCTTGGGCCTCCCCCTGCGCCTAGGGTTGGAAACCCTAGGGGTGGGGGCGCCCCACTTGGCTTGGGGGGCAAGCCACCCCCTTGGCCGCCGCCCCCCTTGGAGATTGGATCTCCTAGGGCCGGCGCCCCCCCATAGGGACCTTATATATAGTGGGGGGAGGGAGGGCGGCCGCACCCTAGCCCCTGGCCTCTCCCTCTCCCTCCCGTGACACTCCTCCCTCTCCCTGTGCTTGGCGAAGCCCTGCCGAGATCACCGTTGCTTCCACCACCACGCCGTCGTGCTGCTGGATCTTCATCAACCTCTCCTTCTCCCTTGCTGGATCAAGTTGGAGGAGACGTCTTCCCAACCATACGTGTGTTGAACGCGGAGGTGTCGTCCGTTTGGCGCTAGGTCATCGGTGATTTGGATCACGACGAGTACGACTCCATCAACCCCGTTCTCTGGAACGCTTCCGCGCACGATCTACAAGGGTATGTAGATGCACTCCTCTCTCCCTCGTTGCTAGATGACTCCATAGATTGATCTTGGTGATGCGTAGATTTTTTTAAAAAATTCTGCTACGTTCCCCAATAGTGGCATCATGAGCTAGGTCTATACGTAGTTTCTATGCACGAGTAGAACACAAAGCAGTTGTGGGCGTCGATATTGTCAATTTGCTTGCCGTTACTAGTCTTATCTTGATTTGGCGGCATCGTGGGATGAAGCGGCCCGGACCGACCTTACACGTACGCTTACGTGAGACTGGTTCCACCGATTGACATGCACTAGTTGCATAAGGTGGCTGGCGGGTGTCTGTCTCTCCCACTTTAGTCGGATCTGATTCGATGAAAAGGGTCCTTATGAAGGATAAATAGAAATTGGCATATCACGTTGTGGTTTTGGCGTAGGTAAGAAACGTTCTTGCTAGAAACCTATAGCAGCCACGTAAAAACTTGCAACAACAATTAGAGGACGTCTAACTTGTTTTTGCAGCATGTGCCATGTGATGTGATATGACCAAAAGGATGTGATGAATGATATATGTGATGTATGATATTGATCATGTTCTTGTAATAGGAATCATGACTTGCATGTCGATGAGTATGACAACCGGCAGGAGCCATAGGAGTTGTCTTTATTTATTTATGACCTGCGTGTCAACATAAACGTCATGTAATTACTTTACTTTATTGCTAAAGCGTTAGCCATAGTAGTAGAAGTAATGGATGGCGAGACAACTTCAAGAAGACACGATGATGGAGATCATGATGATGGAGATCATGGTGTCATGCCGGTGACAACGATGATCATGAAGCCCCGAAGATGGAGATCAAAAGGAGCAAATGATATTGCCCATATCATGTCACTATTTGATTGCATGTGATGTTTATCATGTTTTACATCTTATTTGCTTAGAACGACGGTAGCTTAAATAAGATGATCCCTCGTAATAATTTCAAGAAAGTGTTCCCCCTAACTGTGCACCGTTGCGAAGGTTCGTTGTTTCGAAGCACCACGTGATGATCGGGTGTGATAGATTCTAATGTTTGAATACAACGGGTGTAAGCCAGATTTACACACGCAATACACTTAGGTTGACTTGACGAGCCTAGCATGTACAGACATGGCCTCGGAACACGGAAGACCGAAAGGTCGAGCATGAGTCGTATAGAAGATACGATCAACATGAAGATGTTCACCGATGTTGACTAGTCCGTCTCACGTGATGATCGGACACGACCTAGTTGACTCGGATCATGTTTCACTTAGATGACTAGAGGGATGTCTATCTGAGTGGGAGTTCATTGAATAATTTGATTAGATGAACTTAATTATCATGAACTTAGTCTAAAATCTTTACACTATGTCTTGTAGATCAAATGGCCCACGCTAATGTTGCCCTCAACTTCAACGTGTTCCTAGAGAAAACCAAGCTGAAAGATGATGGCAGCAACTATACGGACTGGGTCCGGAACCTGAGGATCATCCTCATAGCTGCCAAGAAAGATTATGTCCTAGAAGCACCACTAGGTGACGCACCCATCCCAGAGAACCAAGACGTTATGAACGCTTGGCAGTCACGTGCTGATGATTACTCCCTCGTTCAGTGCGGCATGCTTTACAGCTTAGAACCGAGGCTCCAAAAGCGTTTTGAGAGACATGGAGCATATGAGATGTTCGAAGAGCTGAAAATGATTTTCCAAGCTCATGCCCGGGTCGAGAGATATGAAGTCTCCGACAAGTTCTTCAGTTGTAAGATGGAGGAAAATAGTTCTGTCAGTGAGCACATACTCAAAATGTCTGGGTTGCATAACCACTTGACTCAGTTGGGAGTTAATCTCCCGGATGACGCGGTGATTGACAGAATCCTTCAGTCGCTTCCACCGAGCTACAAGAGCTTTGTGATGAACTTCAATATGCAGGGGATGGAAAAGACAATTCCTGAGGTATATTCAATACTAAAATCAGCAGAGGTGGAAATCAAAAAGGAACATCAAGTGTTGATGGTGAATAAAACCACTAAGTTCAAGAAAGGCAAGGGTAAAAAGAATTTCAAGAAGGACGGCAAGGGAGTTGCCGCGCCCGGTAAGCAAGCTGCCGGGAAGAAGCCAAAGAATGGACCCAAGCCTGAGACTGAGTGTTTTTATTGCAAGGGAAGTGGTCACTGGAAGCGGAACTGCCCCAAATACTTAGCGGACAAGAAGGCCGGCAACACTAAAGGTATATGTGATATACATGTAATTGATGTGTACCTTACCAGTACTCGTAGTAGCTCCTGGGTATTTGATACCGGTGCGGTTGCTCACATTTGTAACTTAAAGCAGGAGCTGTGGAATAAGCGGAGACTGGCGAAGGACGAGGTGACAATGCGCGTCGGGAATGGTTCCAAGGTCGATGTGATCGCCGTCGGCACGCTACCTCTACATTTACCTACGGGATTAGTTTTAAACCTCAATAATTGTTATTTAGTGCCAGCTTTGAGCATGAACATTGTATCAGGATCTCGTTTAATTCAAGATGGCTACTCATTTAAATCCGAGAATAATGGTTGTTCTATTTATATGAGAGATATGTTTTATGGTCATGCTCCGTTGGTGAATGGTTTATTCTTAATGAATGTCGAGCGTAATGTTACACATATTCATAGTGTGAATACCAAAAGATGTAAGGTTGATAATGATAGTCCCACATACTTGTGGCACTGCCGCCTTGGTCACATAGGTGTCAAACGCAAGAAGAAGCTCCATGAAGATGGACTTTTGGAGTCTCTTGATTACGAATCATTTGACACGTGTGAACCATGCCTCATGGGTAAAATGACCAAGACTCCGTTCTCAGGAACAATGGAGCGAGCAACCAACTTATTGGAAATCATACATACTGATGTGTGCGGTCCAATGAGTGTTGAGGCTCGCGGTGGCTATCGTTATGTTCTCACCCTCACTGATGACTTGAGTAGATATGGATATGTCTACTTAATGAAACACAAGTCTGATACCTTTGAAAAGTTCAAGGAATTTCAGAGTGAGGTTGAGAATCAACGTGACAGGAAAATCAAATTCTTGCGATCAGATCATGGAGGAGAATACTTGAGTCACGAATTTGGCACACACTTAAGAAAATGTGGAATAGTTTCACAACTCACGCCGCCTGGAACACCTCAGCGTAATGGTGTGTCCGAACGTCGTAATCGCACTCTATTGGATATGGTGCGATCTATGATGTCTCTTACCGATCTACCGTTGTCATTGTGGGGCTATGCTTTAGAGACTGCCGCATTCACTTTAAATAGGGCTCCGTCGAAATCCATTGAGACGACACCGTATGAATTATGGTTTGGGAAGAAACCTAAGCTGTCGTTTCTAAAAGTTTGGGGATGCGATGCTTATGTCAAGAAACTTCAACCTGAAAAGCTCGAACCCAAGTCGGAAAAATGCGTCTTCATAGGATACCCTAAAGAAACTATTGGGTACACCTTCTACCTCAGATCCGAAGGCAAGATCTTTGTTGCCAAGAATGGATCCTTTCTAGAGAAAGAGTTTCTCTCGAAAGAAATAAGTGGGAGGAAAGTAGAACTAGATGAAGTATTACCTCTTGAACCGGTAAGTAGCGCAGCTCAAGAAAATGTTCCTGAGGTGCCTGCACCGACTAGAGAGGAAGTTAATGATGATGATCATGAAACTTCAGATCAAGTTGCTACTGAACTTCGTAGGTCCACAAGGACACGTTCCGCACCAGAGTGGTACGGCAACCCTGTCTTGGAAATCATGTTGTTAGACAACGGTGAACCTTCGAACTATGAAGAAGCAATGGCGGGCCCGGATTCCGACAAATGGCTGGAAGCCATGAAATCCGAGATAGGATCCATGTATGAAAACGAAGTATGGACTTTAACTGACTTGCTCGATGATCGGCGAGCCATAGAAAATAAATGGATCTTTAAGAAGAAGACAGACACGGATGGTAATGTGACCATCTATAAAGCTTGGCTTGTCGCTAAGGGTTATCGACAAGTTCAAGGGGTTGACTACGATGAGACTTTCTCACCCGTAGCGAAGCTGAAGTCCATCCGAATCATGTTAGCAATTGCCGCATTCTATGATTATGAGATATGGCAAATGGATGTCAAAACGGCATTCCTTAATGGTTTCCTTAAGGAAGAATTGTATATGATGCAGCCGGAAGGTTTTGTCGATCCTAAGAATGCTGACAAGGTGTGCAAGCTCCAACGCTCGATTTATGGGCTAGTGCAAGCATCTCGGAGTTGGAACATTCATTTTGATGAGATGATCAAAGCGTTTGGGTTTACGCAGAGTTATGGAGAAGCCTGCATTTACAAGAAAGTGAGTGGGAGCTCTGTAGCATTTCTCATATTGTATGTGGATGACATACTGTTGATGGGAAATGATATAGAATTCTTGGAAAGCATAAAGGCACACTTGAACAAGTGTTTTTCAATGAAGGATCTTGGAGAAGATGCTTATATATTAGGCATCAAGATCTATAGAGATAGATCGAGACGCCTCATTGGTCTTTCACAGAGTACGTACCTTGACAAGATATTGAAGAAGTTCAAAATGGATCAGTCAAAAAAGGGGTTCTTGCCTATATTGCAAGGTACGAGATTGATCACGGCTCAATGCCCGACCACGACAGAAGATAGAGAAAAGATGAGTGTCGTCCCCTATGCCTCGGCCATAGGATCTATCATGTATGCTATGCTGTGTACCAGACCTGATGTAAACCTTGCCGTAAGTTTGGTAGGAAGGTACCAAAGTAATCCCGGCATGGAGCACCGGACAGTGGTCAAGAACATCCTGAAGTACCTGAAGAGGACTAAGGATATGTTTCTCGTTTATGGAGGTGACGAAGAGCTCGTCGTAAAGGGTTACGTCGATGCTAGCTTCGACGCAGATCTGGATGACTCCAAGTCACAAACCGGATACGTGTATATTTTCAATGGTGGGGCAGTAAGCTGGTGCAGTTGCAAGCAAAGCGTTGTGGCGGGATCTACATGTGAAGCGGAGTACATGGCAGCCTCGGAGGTAGCACAAGAGGCAATATGGGTGAAGGAGTTCATTACCGACCTAGGAGTCATACCCAATGCGTCGGGCCCGATGACTCTCTTCTGTGACAACACTGGAGCTATTGCCCTTGCCAAGGAGCCTAGGTTTCACATGAAGACCAGGCATCTCAAGCGTCGCTTCAACTCCATTCGTGAAAGTGTTCAAAATGGAGACATAGATATTTGTAAAGTACATACAGACCTGAATGTGGCAGATCCGTTGACTAAACCTCTCCCTAGAGCAAAACATGATCAACACCAGAACTACATGGGTGTTCGATTCATCACAATGTAACTAGACTATTGACTCTAGTGCAAGTGGGAGACTGTTGGAAATATGCCCTAGATGCAATAATAAAATGGTTATTATTATATTTCTTTGTTCATGATAATTTTCTATTGTTCATGCTATAATTGTGTTATCCGGAAATCGTAATGCATGTGTGAATACATAGACCACAACACGTCCCTAGTGAGCCTCTAGTTGACTAGCTCGTTGATCGAAAGATAGTCATGGTTTCCTGACTATGGACATTGGATGTCATTGATAACGAGATCACATCATTAGGAGAATGATGTGATGGACAAGACTCAATCCTAAGCATAGCTCAAAGGTCGTGTAGTTCGTTTGCTATAGCTTTTCCGAATGTCAAGTATCATTTCCTTAGACCATGAGATTGTGCAACTCCCGGATACCGTAGGAGTGCTTTGGGTGTGCCAAACGTCACAACATAACTGGGTGACTATAAAGGTACACTACAGGTATCTCTGAAAGTGTCTGTTGGGTTGGCATGAATCGAGACTGGGATTTGTCACTCTGTATGACAGAGAGGTATCTCTGGGCCCACTCGGTAATGCATCATCATAATGAGCTCAGTGTGACCAAGTGGTTGATCATGGGATCATGCATTACGGTACGAGTAAAGTGACTTGCCGGTAACGAGATTGAACGAGGTATTGGGATACCGACGATCGAGTCTCGGGCAAGTAACGTACCGATTGACAAAGGGAATTGTATACGGATTGATTGAATCCTCGACATCGTGGTTCATCCGATGAGATCATCGAGGAGCATGTGGGAGCCAACATGGGTATCTAGATCCCGCTGTTGGTTATTGACCGGAGAGTCGTCTCGGTCATGTCTGCGTGTCTCCCGAACCCGTAGGGTCTACACACTTAAGGTTCGGTGACGCTAGGGTTGTTGAGATATTAGCATACGGTAACCCGAAAGTTGTTCGGAGTCCCGGATGAGATCCCGGACATCACGAGGAGTTCCGGAATGGTCCGGAGGTGAAGATTTATATATAGTAAGTCAAGTTTTAGCCATCGGGAAAGTTTCGGGGGTAATCGGTATTGTACCGGGACCACCGGAAGGGTCCCGGGGGTCCACCGGGTGGGGCCACCTATCCCGAAGGGCCCCATGGGCTGAAGTGGGAGGGGAACCAGCCCCTAGTGGGCTGGTGCGCCCCCCTTGGGCCTCCCCCTGCGCCTAGGGTTGGAAACCCTAGGGGTGGGGGGCGCCCCACTTGTCTTGGGGGGCAAGCCACCCCCTTGGCCGCCGCCCCCCTTGGAGATTGGATCTCCTAGGGCCGGCGCCCCCCTAGGGACCCTATATATAGTGGGGGGAGGGAGGGCAGCTGCACCCTAGCCCCTGGCCTCTCCCTCTCCCTGTGCTTGGCGAAGCCCTGCCGAGATCACCGTTGCTTCCACCACCATGCCGTCGTGCTACTGGATCTTCATCAACCTCTCCTTCCCCCTTGCTGGATCAAGTTGGAGGAGACGTCTTCCCAACTGTACGTGTGTTGAACGCAGAGGTGCCGTCTATTCGGCGCTAGGTCATCGGTGATTTGGATCACGACGAGTACGACTCCATCAACCCCGTTCTCTTGAACGCTTCCGCGCGCGATCTACAAGGGTATGTAGATGCACTCCTCTCTCCCTCGTTGCTTGATGACTCCATAGATTGATCTTGGTGATGCGTAGAATTTTTTTAAAAGTTCTGCTACGTTCCCCAACACGCCCCCACCCTCGTGAGAAGGGTGTGGGCCCCTGGCCTTCATCTTTGGTGAGGATTTTTCTTTATTTATTTTAAGACGTTCCGTGGAGTTTCAGGACTTTTGGAGTTGCGCAGAATAGGTCTCTAATATTTTCTCCTTTTCCAGCCCAGAATTCCAGCTGCCGGCATTCTCCCTCCTTATGTAAACCTTGTAAAATAAGAGAGAATAGCCATAAGTATTGTGACATAAAGTGAAATAACAGTCCATAATGCGATAAGTATCGATATAAAAGCATGATGCAGAATGGACGTATCAATGTGCATTACCGAGAGGGCCTAGAGATACCTCTCTGACAATCGGAGTGACAAATCCTAATCTTGAAATACGCCAACCCAACAAGTACCTTCGGAGACACCTGTAGAGCACCTTTATAATCACCCAGTTACGTTGTGACGTTTGGTAGCACACAAAGTGTTCCTCCAGTAAACGGGAGTTGCATAATCTCATAGTCATAGGAACATGTATAAGTCATGAAGAAAGCAATAGCAACAAACTAAACGATCAAGTGCTAAGCTAACGGAATGGGTCAAGTCAATCACATCATTCTCCTAATGATGTGATCCCTTTAATCAAATGACAACTCATGTCTATGGTTAGGAAACATAACCATCTTTGATCAACGAGCTAGTCAAGTAGAGGCATACTAGTGACACTCTGTTTGTCTATGTATTCACACATGTATTATGTTTCCGGTTAATACAATTCTAGCATGAATAATAAACATTTATCATGATATAAGGAAATAAATAATAACTTTATTATTGCCTCTAGGGCATATTTCCTTCAGTCTCCCACTTGCACTAGAGTCAATAATCTAGATCACATCGCCATGTGATTTAACATCAATAGTTCACATCACCATGTGATTAACACCCATAGTTCACATTGTCATGTGACTAACATCCAAAGGGTTTACTAGAGTCAATAATCTAGTTCACATCGCTATGTGATTAACACCCAAAGAGTACTAAGGTGTGATCATGTTTTGCTTGTGAGAGAAGTTTAGTCAACGGGTCTGCCACATTTAGATCCGTAAGTATTTTGCAATTTTCTATGTCAACAATGCTCTGCACGGAGCTACTCTGGCTTATTGCTCCCACTTTCAATATGTATCCAGATTGAGACTTTGAGTCATCTGGATCAGTGTCAAAACTTGCATCGACATAACCCTTTATGACGAACCTTTTGTCACCTCCATAATCGAGAAACATATCCTTATTCCACTAAGGACAATTTTGACCAATGTCCAGTGATCTACTCTTAGATCACTATTGTACTCCCTTGCCAAACTCAGGGCAGGGTATACAATAGGTCTGGTACACAAATGGCATATTTTATAGAACCTATGGCCAAGGCATAGGGAATGACTTTCATTCTCTTTCTATCTTCTGCCATGGTCGGGCTTTAAGTCTTACTCAGTTTCACACCTTGTAACACAGGCAAGAACTCTTTCTTTGACCGTTCCACTTTGAACTACTTCAAAATCTCGTCAAGGTATGTACTCATTGAAAAACTTATCAAGCGTCTTGACCTATCTCTATAGATCTTGATGCTCAATATGTAAGCAGCTTCACCGAGGTCTTTCTTTGAAAAACTCCTTTCAAACACTCCTTTATGCTTTGCAGAATAATTCTACATTATCTCCGATCAACAATATGTCATTCACATATACTTATCAGAAATGTTGTAGTGCTCCCACTCACTTTCTTGTAAATACAGGCTTCACCGCAAGTCTGTATAAAACTATATGCTTTGATCAACTTATCAAAGCGTATATTCCAACTCCGAGATGCTTGCACCAGTCCTCTGGAGCTTGCATATTTTGTTAGTACCTTTAGGATTGACAAAACCTTCTGGTTGTATCATATACAACTCTTCTTTAATAAATCCATTAAGGAATGTAATTTTGTTTATCCATTTGCCAGATTTCATAAAATGTGGCAATTGCTAACATGATTTGGACAGACTTAAGCATAGATACGAGTGAGAAACTCTCATCGTAGTCAACACCTTGAACTTGTCGAAAACCTTTTTGCGGCAATTCTAGCTTTGTAGATAGTAACACTACTATAAGCGTCCGTCTTCCTCTTGAAGATCCATTTAATCTCAATGGCTCGCCAATCATTGGGCAAGCCAATCAAAGTCCATACTTTGTTCTCGTACATGGTTCTCATCTCAGATTTCATGGCCTCAAGCCATTTCGCAGAATCTGGGCTCATCATCGCTTCCTCATAGTTCGTAGGCTCGTCATGGTAAAGTAACATGACCTCCAGAATAGGATTACCGTACCACTCTGGTGCGGATCTCACTCTGGTTTACCTACGAGGTTTGGTAGTAACTTGATCTGAAGTTACATGATCATCATCATTAGCTTCCTCACTAATTGGTATAGTAGTCACAGGAACAGATTTCTGTGATGAACTACTTTCCAATAAGGGAGCAGGTACAGTTACCTCATCAAGTTCTACTTTCCTCCCACTCACTTCTTTCGAGAGAAACTCCTTCTCTAGAAAGGATCCATTCTCAGCAACGAATATCTTGCCTTCGGATCTGTGATGGAAGGTGTACCCAACAGTTTCTTTTGGGTATCCTATGAAGATTTACTTCTCTGATTTGGGTTCGAGCTTATCATGTTGAAACTTTTTCACATAAGCATCGCAGTCCCAAACTTTAAGAAACGACAACTTAGGTTTCTCGCCAAACCACAGTTCATACGGTGTCATCTCCACGGATTTAGATGGTGCCCTATTTAACGTGAATGTAACTGTGTCTAATGCATAACCCCAAAACGATAGTGGTAAATCGGTAAGATACATCATAGATCGCACCATATCTAATAAAGTACGTTTACGACGTTTGGATACACCATTACATTGTGGTGTTCTAGGTGGTGTGAGTAGTGAAACTATTGTTTTAACTGAAGGCCAAACTCGTTAACTCAAATATTTTACTTCTGCGATCATATCGTAGAAACTTTAATTTTTTACGATGATTCTCCACTTCACTCTGAAATTCTTTGAACTTTTCAAATGTTTCAGACTTGTGTTTCATTAAGTAGATATACCCAGATCTGCTCAAATCATCTGTGAAGGTTAGAAAATAACGATACTTGGCGTGAGCCTTAACACTCATCGGACCGCATACATCAGTATATATTATTTCCAATAAGTCAGTTTCTTGCTCCATTATTCCGGAGAATGAAGTCTTAGTCATCTTGCCCATGAGGCATGGTTCGCAAGCATCAACTGATTCATAATCAAGTGATTCCAAAAGCCCATCAGAATGGATTTTCTTCATGCGCTTTACACCAATATGACCTAAATGGCAGTGCCACAAATAAGTTGCACTACCATTATTAACTTTGCATCTTTTGGCTTCAATATTATGAAAATGTGTATCACCACGATCGAGATCCAACAAACCATTTTCATTGGGTCTATGACCATAGAAGGTTTTATTCATGTAAACAGAACAACAATTATTCTCTAACTTACATGAATAACCGTATTGCAATAAACATGATCCAATCATATTCATGCTCAATGCAAACACTAAATAACATTTACTTAGGTTTAACACTAATCCCGAAAGTATAGGGAGTGTGCGATGATGATCATATCAATCTTGGAACCATTTCCAATACACATCGTCACTTCACCCTTAACTAGTCAACTCCCGTTTCGAGTTACTATTCTTAGCAACTGAACTAGTATCAAATACTAAGGGGTTGCTATAAACACTAGTAAAGTACACATCAATAACATGTATATCAAATATACTTATGTTCACTTTTCCATCCTTCTTATCCGCCAATTACTTGGGGTAGTTCCGCTTCCAGTGAATAGTCCCTTTGCAGTATAAGCACTTAGTCTCAGGCTTAGGTCCAAACTTGGGCTTCTTCACTTGAGCAGCAACTTGCTTGCCATTCTTCTTGAAGTTCCCCTTCTTCCCTTTGCCCTTTTCTTGAAACTAGTGGTCTTGTTAACCATCAACACTTGATGCTTTTCTTGATTTCTACCTTCGTCGATTTCAGCATCACGAAGAGCTTGTGAATCGTTTCCGTCATCCCTTGCATATTATAGTTCATCACGAAGTTCTAGCAACTTGGTGATAGTGACTAGAGAACTCTGTCAATCACTATCTTATCTGGAAGATTAACTCCCACTTGATTCAAGTGATTGTAGTACTCAGACATTCTGAGCACATGCTCACTAGCTGAGCAATTCTCCTCCATCTTGTAGGCAAAGTACTGTCAGAGGTCTCATACCTCTCGACATGGGCATGAGTATGAAATACCAATTTCAACTCTTAGAACATCTTATATGCTCTTTGGCGTTCAAAACATTTTTGAAGTCCCGGTTCTAAGCCGTAAAGCATGGTGCGCTAAACTATCAAGTAGTCATCATATCGAGCTTTTGTCAAACATTCATAACGTCTGCATCTGCTCCTGCAATAGGTCTGTCACCTAGCGGTGCATCAAGGACATAATACTTCTGTGCAGCAATAAGGTTAATCCTCAGATCACGGATCCAATCCGCATCATTGCTACTAACATTTTTCAACATAGTTTTCTCTAGGAACATATCAAAAATAAAATAGGGGAGCTAAACGCGAGCTATTGATCTACAACATAGATATGCTAATACTACCAGGACTAAGTTCATGATAAATTTAAGTTCAATTAATCATATTACTTAAGAACTCCCACTTAGATAGACATCCCCCTAATCCTCTAAGTGATCACGTGATCCATATCAACTAAACCATGTCTGATCATCACGTGAGATGGAGTAGTTTCAATGGTGAACATCACTATGTTGATCATATCTACTATATGATTCACGCTCGACCTTTCGGTCTTCGTGTTCCGAGGCCATATCTGTTATATGCTAGGCTCGTCAAGTTTAACCTGAGGATTCCGCGTGTGCAACTGTTTTGCACCCGTTGTATTTGAACGTAGAGCCTATCACACCCGATCATCACGTGGTGTCTCAGCACGAAGAACTTTTGCAACGGTGCATACTCAGGGAGAACACTTGTACCTTGATAATTAGTGAGAGATCATCTTATAAAGCTACTGTCAAACTAAGCAAAATAAGATGTATAAAAGATAAACATCACATGCAATCAAAACATGTGACATGATATGGCCATCATCATCTTGTGCCTTTGATCTCCATCTCCAAAGCATCGCCATGATTTCCATCATCACCGGCATGACACCATGATCTCCATCATCTTGATCTATATCAATGTGTCGTCACATGGACGTCTCGCCAACTATTGCTCTTGCAACTATTGCTATCGCATAGCGATAAAGTAAAGCAATTATCTGGCGCTTGCATCTTATGCAATAAAGAGACAATCATAAGGCTTCTGCCAGTTGCCGATAACTTCAACAAAACATGATCATCTTATACAACAACTTATATCTCATCACGTCTTGACCATATCACATCACAACATGCCCTGCAAAAACAAGTTAGACGTCCTCTACTTTGTTGTTGCAAGTTTTACGTGGCAACTACGGGCTGAGCAAGAACCGTTCTTGCCTACGCATCAAAACCACAACAATAGTTTGTCAAGTTGGTGCTGTTTTAACCTTCGCAAGGACCGGGCGTAGCCACACTCGGTTTAACTAAAGTTGGAGAAACTGACACCCGCCAGCCACCTGTGTGCAAAGCACGTTGGTAGAACCAGTCTTGCGTAAGCGTACACGTAATGTCAGTCCGGGCCGCTTCATCCAACAATACCGTCGAACCAAAGAATGACATGCTGGTAAGCAGTATGACTTATATCGCCCACAACTCACTTGTGTTCTACTCGTGCATATGACATCTACGCATAAAACCTGGCTCGGATGCCACTGTTGGGGAACGTAGTAATTTCAAAAATTTCCTACGCACACGCAGGATCATGGTGATGCATAGCAATGAGAGGGGAGAGTGTTGTCTACGTACCCTTGTAGACCGTTCACGGAAGCGTTATATCAACGCGGTTGATGTAGTCGTACGTCTTCACGATCCGACCGATCCAAGTACCGAAAGCATGACACCTCCGAGTTCTGCACACGTTCGGCTCAGTGACGTCCTCGCCTTCTCGATCCAGCAAGAGGGGTGAAGTAGTAGATGAGTTCCGGCAGCACGACGGCGTGGTGACGCTGTTGGTGAAGAACAATCTCCGTAGGGCTTCGCCTAAGCACTACGAAAACTATGACGGAGGATAAACTAGAGGGGACGGGGTTGCCGGCACACGTCTTGGTGTTTCTTGATGTGTCTTGGGTGCTAGCCCTACCCCTCTATTTATATGTTGAGCCTTGGGGTCGAAACTTGGAGTAAAAGCCTCCACAAAGTCGGTTTCACCCGAAAGGCAAGAGTCCTTCTCAGACGCCAGGGTCCCTGGCGTCTGGCCCCTGGACTCCGCAAAACTTCCTTTTGCGCTTTCCAAAAACCTTGTGGGCTTTCCCCTTTGGCCCAAATAAAGTGTTCTCGTACCCAAACATTTCGGGAAACATCCGGAACCCCTTCTGGTGAATTTCGGAACCCTTCTGGTGACCAAACACTATTATCCCATATATCAAACTTTATCTCTGGACCATTCCGGAGTTCCTCGTCATGTCCGTGATCTCATCTCGGACTCCGAACAACATTCGGTCACCAACATACATAACTCATATAGTACTATATCGCCAACGAACGTTAAGCGTGCGGACCCTACGGGTTCGAGAACTATGTAGACATGACCGAGACACCTCTCTGGTCAATAACCAATAGCGGGACCTGGATGCCCATATTGGCTCCTACATATTCTACGAATATCTTTATCGGTCAGACCGCATAACAACATACGTTGTTCCCTTTGTCATCGGTATGTTACTTGCCCGAGATTCGATCGTCGATATCTCAATACCTAGTTCAATCTCGTTACTGGCAAGTCTCTTTACTCGTTCCGTAACACATCATCCCGCAACTAACTCATTAGTTGCAATGCTTGCAAGGCTTAAGTGATGTGCATTACCGAGAGGGCCCAGAGATACCTCTCTGACAATCGGAGTGACAAATCCTAATCTCGAAATACGCCAACCCAACAAGTACCTTCGGAGACACCTGTAGAGCACCTTTATAATCACCCAGTTACGTTGTGACGTTTGGTAGCACACAAAGCGTTCCTCCGGTAAACGGGAGTTGCATAATCTCATAGTCATAGGAATATGTATAAGTCATGAAGAAAGCAATAGCAACAAACTAAACGATCAAGTGCTAAGCTAACGGAATGGGTCAAGTCAATCACATCATTCTCCTAATGATGTGATCCCTTTAATCAAATGACAACTCATGTCTATGGTTAGGAAACATAACCATCTTTGATCAACGAGCTAGTCAAGTAGAGGCATACTAGTGACACTCTGTTTGTCTATGTATTCACACATGTATTATGTTTCCGGTTAATACAATTTTAGCATGAATAATAAACATTTATCATGATATAAGGAAACAAACAATAACTTTATTATTGGCTCCAGGGCATATTTCCTTCAGGAGTTGCTCTTACCATCGATCCAGTAGAATTGTCAAATGGTCTGAAATCTCTTGTTATGACTTTTTTGCATTGTAGGGTTCTTTTGTACAAATTCTGCGAAAATACAATTATTTTGGATTTTTTTTCTTTTAAGAGTCTTTTGTATCGATTGTGGTTGCCAAAATTCTACGGAACTAAATAACACCCCGCGCACATGATGACACGTAAACCGAATAACTTTGCTCTCATAGTACATATATGATCTTGAGATGAAAAATTGCAATGGACACTATACTTGGAGTATAACTGTAAAGATTTGCAAAATGTGAATTATGAGATCAAGTTTTTTACTGAACAGAGTGATGTGACATAAGTAATCTCATATAACTTCCATAAACATTAATCTATACACTAAAGAACAAAGATTTTTGAAATGGAGACCCTATGAAAGGTTATGTACTTATTTCCATTTTGAGTTAATTATTGTGCATTATATGTAACTCTCTTGTTGTAAATCAATCTTCATATATGCATACTTAACATCTGCACAAAGACTGAAAACTAAACACGAATATTGGCTATTGTAGTATCTTGTTATACTTGTCAGTTGTCATAGAGTGATGGAGCGCCAATATCAATAGTAAGAACAGAACCAATCACGATCATCGGAGTAAAATATGAAAAGAGTAGCATTTCCTTTCTACTTTTTTGCCATAGGAAGTATCAATTCTTTTGTCTCAAAGTGTTGCTGAAAAAAGAAATATATTTTTTGCAGTGGGGTTTTACCCCACTGTTTTCGCCTCAAGTAAGGAACATATCTTACTATTTGAATTACCACAAAAACAGTTCCAAATCCAAAAAATAGTATCGTCTCTTGTCTCTTAGACCATTGTATCACATAGACATACGCACTCATCGTTTTCGCAGTAATTGGGCCTGTTTTATTAATTAATCCAGCGAATGTATCGCCACCGCTGAATCCATCACCCTGATAATTCAGGGCCTGCTCCCACATTCTCTTCATCTCCCGTTTCCATAGGATCTTCGAAAAGTGAAAAGTACCTCCAGCTGTGTCCTTTGAAGATGGGAGCGATCATCTTCGAATGCAGGTGGCTCATTCCCTTCTGATAAGTTTCTCCAAAGTCTGGCCTCGACATGACACCCTATCAGAACCTGAACCTGAGCTCATGTGGGTCAACCAAGACTTGGTGTGAACCAAGTGGTGTTTGACAACTGGTGTGCTACTGTTGCTGATGATAACCAGTTCTGTCTAGCAAACAAAGCAAGTTAATTTCTGAAGAATTGTGCACTTGCTTGATGGATCAGTAGCAGAGTAGCAATGCTTGACCGAATTCATTACTACTCGACCAGTTCGTTAGCTAGTCCATTCTTGGAGCCGTATCAAGTTGCCAACCCAGTAAAGCACATGTCAACCTGTCACTAGTTGTTCCTACATTCCTGAGACTAATTTCAGACCTACTACATGAAAGCTCGAGTATAGTTTTATTTCCTATGAGAAGTGCTTGAGTTGCCTTCTTCTGGCCCTATCCAGCACAAAAATTTCTAGAATTGCCCCACACTAATTAAAACTAAACTTTTAGAACTGCCCCCACACTAATTAAAACTGTCACTCAAAGTATTTAAGGAGACACTATAAAATTGAAGTGCACTATTCATAAATGAAGTTTGACATTTGAAAGCTCATAAATCATAACTAAGACAAGTACTTCAACTGGAGTATGCCAGTCTACCTACCTCATGAGTCATACTCCTACTGCTCCAACTACACTACTCCCTCTGTCTCAAAATATAAGAACATTTTTCACACTACACTAGAGTCAAAGGTGTTCTTATATTATGGGACGGAGGGAGTATCTAGTAAAGATTTTTTCTTTCATAAAGAGCGGCAACAAAAACGTAAATATAAGACGTTTTTGGTGTAGTTGGCTACAAAAGAAGGTTCTACATTTTGTTGCTGAGGGAATAACCAGCTTGATATTTGGAACCGTTTTTGTGCTCACTTTTCTACCATGCATAATATCCGGGGGTTCTTTCAATCATGCAGTGACATTTCACATGACCTAAATGGATAACTGATCTGCCGAATGTGGGTTCTGTCTAGTCGGTTGTGCCTGAAATGTCACCAGCCCATAACTCGCCGAATCAATTAGCTTGTCGGGTGTATATATTATTCCCATCTTGACCTCTTCTCTGCTCCCAAATCATTTAAGGTTCTTGCCTACCAAGCAAGCAAGCGTGGATATTGGGCGCCTTCCCGTGGGCTCATGTGCGCTGTTCGTTCCTGTGTGTTGATCAGTACAGTATGATGTGTGAGACATAATCTACAAATACAACAAAATACTGCAAAATCCTTTTTCCAGCCAGCTACGAATTCTAAATGTCGAAGTATGAACCGTGGAGTGACAGACGTAATCTGAACACCTCACATAGTTTCTAGCGTTAGCACATTTCCCAGATATTGTTTGTTCGATAGATGTGGACTATTTCATGTGAGATTTCTGCATAATCCAAGTGGAATTCATGTGCTCCGAAACAAGGAAGTACGTCAATATACGTTTTCGTATGATGTCGTTCCCATGGTGTGATATGATATCGTTTTAGACGTGTCGCGGCCACGGCATTGACACGCTATATTCCAGACGCAGCATTCAGACACGACCCGTCTGGATAGTGGCACCGGGACAGATAAGTACGTTTTCGTTGTGGAAATATGTACACGGGAGACGCTGTCTATAGAATCTCTATGAACCCTAATCATAAGACGCTTAGTTGACCTTCTTTAAGTGATCCATTACCATTGTTGCGGCCATACTCCATTGGGATGGGCCTGAAGCAGTCGCTATTTTATGTGAACGCATGAGAAGATGTCGTCGGCGAGACAACGGCCGGCCGGCCCACCCAACCCAATGATGGGTGCCAGAGGATGGAGAGTCATGGCAATGGCATGGCATGGGGTCGCGTCTCCATGGCCCGGCTCCACGCGCTGGGAACGGCGAGCGAACTCGATCAGACGCCACCATGAGACACGGACATATGCATGGACACGCACACGGCCGTCGGACCGGCGAGCCCGAGCGCGACGTGCCTCGGACGGGTGCAGCGCACACGTCGACCGGCCGTGTGCACGCCCATGCACAGACCTCGCTCGGGGACGCGCCGCCGGTTGGACCGACGAGGCGACGAGCGATCAGCTTGGTCAGAAAAGACCCGCCTCTCCAAACTATAGTACACATGCATGCATGCACTGCTTGCTCGTCGGGGCACAGACGGGGAGCAGGATGGGTGTGGCGCGAGAGTCGCCGGCTGATGCAGAGCTTTAGCTCGTACTACTAGCAGCCAGGCGCCGTGCCCATGACGGACGCCGTCCTTTGTCCTCGAAGACGGAGGCATGCATGTACGCCATCGCGTTGATTATGTGCACAGGGCCGGCGCATAGTGTGACTCATTCATTCACTGCACGCGTCATGCATGGACTCCATCTTCCTCATGGCTCCGGCTATCTTGGTGTTCCTGTTTGTTATGGGCCACTGTTGTCTCCATCCTTCTTCAGTTGGGTCACTCACGTACGACTACGAACGTCTGCCTTTATTTCCACCGGAACAGCTGGCCTAGAGGGTTCATGACTCGATCCACTGCACGTCTGCGCCGGGTGTGTCTTCTTACTTGGCCGTCTTTTATCTAGAAGGAAACATATATCGGAATCCGTCGTGCGAAAATATTTTTTGAAATGTTAAAAAAATTCCAGCAGAAATTTTATGTGCTCTTCGTCACATCCAAATGCTACATACAAATTTGGCCTGTGCAAAAAAAAAAACAAATATTACCTCAAAATGTCATCCTAAATTTGTTTTTTTTTCACCGATGAATCACCGCTGCTCCGTTTCGCATGATTTTTTTTAAGAATGCTTGCGACATTAACACGAACATCTACAGTCAAATTTTTCAAAAATATTTACTATTTTTTTACTATTCACGCAGGAACGCGCTCCCGGAAGCTAAAACGCCATAATAGACGCCAAATCTTAGCCGTCGAGTTGGCAACGCTTGCGAACGGACGAGATCAATTGTGCGTGAGGGCGCTGCCTACACGATGGATAAAATTAAGGGGACGCTAGGCGTCGGCCGGCGGATCTTTTTAAAAGATCCGCCGGCCGCCTTTGCATTCGTTTGATCAGGGCAATCCAGTGGCGCGGTTCCTTCCTCAGCATTGCAACAGACCTCTTGTTGCAGAAACATTTTGCAACTGAGGTGTTGTGCAGAGTTTTTTTTCGTCTGAACTCTTTTGAAATATGAGTGCCGTTATGGAAGAAATTTTGCAACACAGATGATGTTGTAGAACTTTTTTTTTCTTAAATTTTTGCCAACATGGGTATTGTTGTGGAAAGACTTCTGCAACACAAATGATGTTGTAGATTTTTTTTCCGTTTTAACCTTTTTGCAACATGAGTGTTGTTTCGGAAGGACTTCTGCAACATGGGTGGTGTTGCGGAAGGATTTCTGCGTCTAGTAGTGAAGGTCCTGGCCGGTTGTGTGTCGGCTGCTCAAGCTCGTATCTGACGGCTGTGCATGCGACGGAAGCTCGTATCTGACGGCTGCGCATGCGAGACGTGGATCTGACGAATTGAGTGGCAGAGCATTATCCTCTACCATTGCAAAAATGCCGTGTTGCGGTAATTTTCTGCAACACGGGTCATGTTGCAGAAAATTTTGCAAAATATAGGTAAAGTTGTAGATTTTTTTTGTAACGGAGGCATTGTTAAAATAAAATTGCAACGGAGTTCATGTTGCAATTTTGTTTTAGCAATGGAGGTCATGTTACACTTTTTTGTACAACAGAGGTCTTGCTGCAATTAATTATTTTCGTAACAAAGGTTTTGGTATTGTTTTTTTACAACAGAGATCTTGTTGCAGAAAGGAGAGATTGTGGGAAGTCAGGTCTATCCCGTGAGACGCGTGACCTCCCAGCAAAACGGCAAACGTGAAAGGCTCTAAGTCAGAGTCGCACCGCACGCACCGTATATGGAAATAATCAAACAATGGACCCATAAAGGACCACGCACCTGCACGCTCCGTGTGAACACTTCCAGTGGCGTGAAATCACGATGAAGCGATCGAATGGTGCAGCGCCCGGCGGATGCGCAAGCTATAATCAGTTGGCTGATTAATAACGTTTCTCCAAAATTAACCTGGTCAAATGCGGAGTACCAAGTCTTTCAACTAATCAATCACTACTAACTGCCGGTGTACTACTAATTAACTTGGAGGAGACACGTGCGCCTGTGAAGTCAACACCGGTAGTTATCAGCTCGAGGACCTGAGCTGAAATCCCCGACGCTGATGTGCAATCTAGCTACCGATCGAGTCATTATTAATTAAGGTAGCAGCCTCATTAGTCAAACCTAATAACTACTAATTAAGTTAGGCTAATGCTGCTACGCCATGGCTTGCTGAAAGACGCATGGCACACTGGGAAGTCAGATTAACATTGACACGATTCAGCGGACATAGCACTTCGATTATCCTGGCCGTGTGAAACCTAGCGGGGCTTTTTACCGAATCGACTGTTTGGCTACTACTGACGTGGCAGGCAGAGACCGGGATTGCTAACTTATTTAAAGGAAAAACGATGTGGGTGCATGCATGCATGCATGGTGCGTGGCAGCGTAGGCGCAAAAGGGAAAAATAAAACGCATGTACGCGTACGCATTGAAAGCCGCCTGGGTTACAAGCTCCACGCTGGCGACGTCGCGGCGCTCGCCGACTTCCGACTCGTCGCCGACCCCTCCGGCGCGCTCGGGAGCTGGAACCTGTCTGCTAGTCCATCCCATGCACCGGAGAGACAATCCTGCGGCTCGCCAAGCTGGTGCTCGAGGCCTGTCCCGAGCGGATGCAATCCCGCCGCGTGCCAGGCTCGATGGCTTCCGCGTGCTCAGCAGCTCAGTCAGTCAGCATCAAGGGAACCACTTCTCCGGCGCCGTCCCGGACCTCACACCTCGTCGGGCTCAAGCTGCTCTTCCTCTCGCGCAATGCACTCTTCGGCAGGATCCCGCCATCCGAGCCAACTGTTGTACACTACTTCCTGCACTGGCGAGTTGTCGGGCGTCTCATCGGCTCCTGGATGGCCCAATCTATTGCGTGTCTCACCGGTGGCCGGAGCACGAGCACACTTCTTAGTTGGGGCTTCCGCGCTACCATCCATCTACGAACTGAAGCAAACAACCCCGTGGCCATGGACGATGTTGGTTTCCGTTTACAGACAGTGTCAAGCCATAACGGGAACGACGACGTCGACGAGATGGATGGGGTCGTTGCTGCAACTCGTGGAACCCCTATCGCCACTGAGGCGCGCGTGCAAGGGGTCCTAAAGGTGGATTTGAACGGCCATGGTCGTCGCCGGCAAGGCACGGCCTGCAACAAGGAGGCGTTTTTCTTCTGTGTATTTTCCATCAAATATATAGAGCTAGTATGTCCGAAAGGCGTATTTTTTATCTTTGTTATTTCTTTTTAACTTCTGCTGACAAATGGACGGGTGGGGCTTATCCTATCATCCCGGGTTTTATTGGTGCAACATAGGAAATTCCTGTTTGGATAGGATCACAAGGTTAAAAACAACCGGGATTAGAAAGGACAGGGTACAAATTTCAAGGATTTAAAGATGAGGGTTCATTCTAGACGAATTCTACAACTTCAAGGTTTAAATCAGACTTTACTCCGTCTAGGGCCGGCCAGGCCGCGTCAATTCTGTGGACGGGGACGGGACTGGAGATCAGCAGAGGACATGCGTGTACGCATATCTCAGTTTGACCCAGTCCAGTAGAGCTATAGCTCGTACTTCCACGTTCATCGCTTCATGCCGGTATCGCACTGTCGTGTCGTGTGTGTGCTACGAGTAGCATTCAGAGTCTTCAGACGACATGGAGGCTCTAGTGGCCTACCGGTGGTGGACCTACGACCGTGAGCAGGAGCAGCAGTGCTGCGGCAGATCTCCTCCTTTTTCTTTCTGCCATGTGACAAGAGTAAATAGCCGTGACCAAAATCTATAGCGACGCCGAGGCCGCAACGGTGCAGGATTCCAAATGCAGCATTTGAGGAACCGTCGGGGAGATATTTCAACCTATTCCCTCGTTTCGGGACTAGCTTGCGACTATCACAAGGATATTTGCACATATTTGTTTCTTTGATTCCAAATGCATGAGCGACTAGCTTTTTTTTTTATGAAAGATCCGTCTATTCCCACATATTTGTTTCTATGATGTTGCACCTGGTTGTTTGCCACGTTGATCACTGATTTGTTATCACACCACACATTTCAACTAGTCTTCGATATCTTCAATTTTTGTAATAAATTTATTGTTCGTAACTATACCTGGCCATGGACAGCCCAGTCCGGACGGGCCGACTCGACCCAGCCCGAAAAGCCCGTCCCGGCTTGAGGCCCGACAAGCTTTTTGCACAATGGGTCGGGCTTGGGCCTGATTTTTAGGCCCGACGGTAGGGCCGGGCCGGGCTCAGGCCTAGGTTTTCTGTGTCGGGCTTTGGTAGGCCCGGCCCGACGGATGGCCAGTTATATTCACAACATCTCACTTAGCCTTTAGCCATACCTCTATATTCTTCCTCGATAGTTGACCTAGACACAACAACATGCTTCTTACTTCTGCACGATAATAGGTTCCCACCAACAAAGAAAGAAAATCCCGATGTAGATACATGATCGTCTAGGCAACTTTCCAATCTGCATGATAGTACTCATCCACGACGAGATGCATGGTACTCTCAAATAATAGTCCCATTCCTGGAGTTCCCTTCAAGTACCACAGAATTCTATACACTACTAACGGTTCGAGAAACCGCTAGTACCCTCGATACGGTGGCAAATGTGGTCGGAAGTACAAAAAGGGAGTTCACACAAGGGGGTTATCCAGGTTTGGCCCTCATGGTGTGGTAACACCCTATGTCATTCTTTGTTTTGTATTGACGCGGGAGCACCTTATGCGAGGAGGTTACAAGATGATGGGCATTGTGACTACCGAGAGTATGAAGTATGGAATAGATGGGGATGGCTTCTCCTACCCTCGTCTTATATATAGGGGACGAGGGCTAGGGTTTAGATGATCCCTCACTGACCTCGCACGGAGGGCATCTTGGCTTGTATGCCAAGATGATGTTCTTGATCCAAGTCGGTTACCCGGACTTACTCCTAGATCCGGGCCTCCGCCATAACCCCTGGGCCCTGAGGCCGGCCCAACACCGGGCTTCCTGGGCTCCTGGCTGATGGGCCACCGCCGATGTATTTCACCGTCAACCACTTCAAGATGATCACTCCTAGATTCATGCATTTATCTACTCACCACACTTATTGGAAAGGCAATGCCAAGGCATGTATGACATAAGTACAACAACTTCTCAACTAATCATTCTTCACATCAAGTGATGTAAAGACCACTCAAAATTTGTTGCGCAGGAGATCAGAATTCCCATGGTGTCCATCTTTGCTACTGGAGCAAAGGTCTCATCATAGTCAATGCCGTAGGCAGGGTGTCCCTGGTGGAGAGACCGATGGCCAGCAGGGTGTCCCAGTGGAGCCGCATGGCACCCTCGGGGTTGCCATCATCGTTGTCTGCGGCGCTAGCTTCCGCCATGATCCCTAGGATGGCAATGTCGGATGCCACCTCCCATTCGACCCTATCGTCCGCATTTGGCGCCAAGCGGTCGATGTAGGCGCCTCGGTGCGCTTGCATAGCTTGTCGAGCGCGCTCAGAGCGTGGGCGGCAAGACAGATGCTCCAAGCATCCGCCGCCCTCCCTCTCACCGTTCTAGGGCGCCGGAGCCATTGGGTCTATCGACGGCGGCGGCGGATAAATTGGGGGGGGGGGGGGGGTTCTTGATCTCCGGGGCGATTGAAGGGTTTTCAAGCGCAGCCACCCGCCACGCTTGGGCTATAAGGCTCGACGATGCATGAGAATGGAGGCACCGATGATCGTAGCGCATCGTCGCGGCTCCAATGCGTGGCAATCGATGAAAAATGAGCGGGACGGATGCGCGCCGACGAGCGTTTCGGCGGGAACAAAATTAGTCTAGTTCAGTCCATGCTTGTCCTTGCCGCGGCATGGACTAATTTGACAAGACATGCATTGACGTAAAACTGAATCACACAGAGTTAAAGGGCATCACTTGTGTTAGGGTCATGCCTGTATCCACAGATCACTTGTGTTAGGGTCATGCCTGTATCCACACTTGTGTTAGGCAAATCTAGCTCTGTTGCTCCTGAATCCACAGATCTCTGTACTCTTTGGCATACCCGCCACGCCAACATGCCTGTAGATGAGATCGAGTAGCGAGAGCTAGGGTCATGCATGTACATACGTAGGGGACGAAGGGTATCGGTTTTGAATGCACTCTCATAATGAAAATGATAGCCCATCATGTCAAGAATTTGCAGCCCTGTTTGAAACCAATGGACGGCCACGAGTACACGAGCCGTCCGAATGCATCCGTGTTGATGATTTGACAGCAAAGATCGATACATGCGCCACCCGATTGTCGGGCCGGCGCCTCGCTCTGCCACCAACTACGGAGATAAGCCACGGGATCGACAGGCTAGGCTAGCCAGCCAAGCAGCTGTTCGCGACGGGGACGATAGACAGGTACTAGACCACAAGAAAACATACGTGCATGACCTCCTGGCCAATGGAATGTGGAAACAACGATCGATAGCTCCTAGCCTCCTGGTGGTAATGTAGTGATGCGTACGTACAATGGCAAGGGCAACTTGCATGTATGATGTATCCACCCCTGCCCGGTATGATGCGGCGTCGGTCGCAAGCCGATCGCAACGCGTGGTCTAGGGCGCGTGCTCGGCGACGGTGCTGTGGCCGGTGATGGTGAACGGTGCATCCCTAAAATTCCATGAGTGGCAGTGATGGGCCGACGTGCATGGCATCCCCGTCACGTACCCACCTGCATGACCCACGCCTGCATGCCGCGCGCCAGGCTTCGGCCCGAGAGCGCGACCTCTGCCCACTTCGTTCGCGCCGCTCGGTAGCCGGGGGCGCGTGAGCCACGAGATGCCGCGCGCGCGGGCACCAGGGCAAGGCTGGAGCGCGACCTCCGCCGATTTCGTTGCCGCGCCGGCCCCCCGTGCATGGAGCATGGGATGACGGCGGCACCGACGGGCCGACCGGCCGCGGGCACTGTCGCGTCGACAGCGTGGTGTGTGCCGATTCCCTTGACAAAACCGATCGGCTGGCATAATTGGATTTGGGAGGCGCGCCATCAATTCTGGGCTGACTTAATCGCGTCGCGGAATGATTTCTGCCGAGTGATTTTATGACGAGGAGAGGGATGTCCGAGCTGACTTTCTCCACCCCGACGAGCAATGCTAGATCAACGGACTGTTTTAGTGAGTTTTATGGATCAATCCAAATGGCAGTCTTTGATTGGAGGTTAGTTGGGGTACTCGGCCCACCTCCCTGAAAATCAGAGGGGGGGGGGGGGGGGGGGGGGGGAGGCAGAGATACTAGATACTAGACTTACGGACGTATTTCCGCAGGATTTCGGTTACGGACGCACGGAAGAGTTATGGTTGGAGAAGATTAGGGAGGAGAGGTCCCACGAGCGTGAGAGAGCAGTCCGTGAAGCCAATCCGTACTAGTATGCCGTAAGTGTAGCATTTTCAGGGGGGGAGGGGGGGGGGGGGGTTGGAAGTTTAGTTTGTTGGGAACACCCCGTAATAGTCCGTTGTTCTACCATTTTCGCTGCCTCACTGTACACCCGTCGAGTCGAGCTCAGCACACATAATGCAACTGTTTTTTTTTTTGTTTTCAAAGCTAGTGTAACTGCTTGTTACTTCACTGCTTATTGCGGTCGTTAATTAATTACCATAGATAAATATTGTATGCCATGTGGTGTGTGATCTATCCGTATTTGTTTGTTTCTTTGGCTCGGATGTACAGCTGCTAAAATACGTACGTGGTTTGGTCAGTGTAGCTATTGGGGCCAGTTGTTTCGCTAAGTGGTAAAACTGATCATGGAAGGAGTAGATGACCGGTCAGAGCATATGATGATGGTTAGAGAGATTATTGCTCTTCTTCAGGATCGTGGTGAATTCTTGATCAAGCATGTTAGGAGAGAACAAAGTGTTGTTAGTCATTTTTTAGCAAACTTTGATTGAATTAAGAAACGCACTGCGGTGTGGCTTCGATCAGGTCCGGACGAGGTCCCGAAACTATGTAATGCAGACTTGGTTGTTGCCTGATGAATGAATTCTCCTTTCCCTTGCAAAAAAAAATTAGGGACCGGTCGTCTGAAAAAAGAATTTGAGTCAGTTGATTGTTTCAAGCTGTTTTTTTTGCGATGAGATTGTTTCAAGCTGTTTGGTGTAAAATGAATGGCTAGATCCCTGTCTTCAACCTCGTGTCGAACTCATGTTCATCTTCTTCCTTTGAACCAGCAAGGCATTGCGGGCCTAACCACCTGTTGCTGTCGCCCGTGGCCGGCGGCGCTCTCGCGCCAGCCTCTTGTGACGCCTTAAGACCGGAGCTTCAAATGACTTTCAGGGTTTCCGGATTTCGTCGTGTGATTTGTTTGGTTCGTTGCATCATGTGCATTGCATCATGCCATCATCTCATAAATCTTTTGCAACTCAACTAAATAAATTGCATGGATCTTCGGTCCATTTAAATCGAGGGAATTCACATGGTGATTCTCTTTATAACATATCCTCCCGATATTAGGGAGCTAAATAAAAATACTCCATTCGTTTGGATTTACCGCAAACACACTTGCAAATATCCCAATGCCTTTGTTATCTTAATTCCCGGTCTCCAACATGGCCATATATCTCTTTCATCATATTTCGGAGCTCCACCAAAAATCCGAACATTTTTGGACACCTCTTCCTAGCCCTTGTTCAAACCATTTGAATTAAATTCAAATGACTTTGAATTAAATCCTTGCAATCATGCCTCTCCTATTTTTCTTGAAACCAGCGCATTTTTGCGAGTCCGAGAATATTATCTTCGTGCGCTAATTCTTTCCCTAACCCCCTCCCTCTTTCTTTTCTTCTCCAATTTTGTTTTATGCTTAGAAATAAAGTTAGAGAGAGGAAGAGAGAAGCCCAGCTCAGGTCCAGCCGCCGGCCTCTCTAGGGCAGCCCCTCCCTCTCTACTGGGCCGGCCCAAGGCCAAAGCCCACCTAACCTAACCTAACCCTAGCTCTCCCACATGGCTACCCCCTGGCCCGATTCCCCTCTCCCTCTCGATCCCCAGCGCCGCCATCTCTCTCTCTCGATCCCTTGCCTCTCCCTCGACTCCCTCCAGCGCCTCCGCACGCTCATAGCCAGCGCCAGGGGAGCGCCCACGCCTCCCGATCCGTGGCCCTCCTCCCTCTACGGTCCAGATCCCGCGCCGGTCCCTCCTTCCCTCGCGCCTCGACCCTCTCCCTCTCGTATCCTAGCATCGCCGCACGCTTCGCACCAGGGAGAGGAGCTCCCGTGCTCGACGCCACAGGCACACCAAGGGCGCCTCCCATGGCCGCCGTTGCCCGCTGCTGCCCTCCTCCTTCTCCTGTGCGTTGTCGCCGCCCAAGACCAGCAGGCCACCGCAGCTCCATTTTTGCCTCCTCGTCAGCGCACTGCTTCGCTGGAGCCCAGTGCTAAGACCTCCCCTGCCTCGTCATGTCTAGGACGAGGAGGACGAAACGCTTCACCTCCTGCCCGTGCTTCTCCTTAAGTTCGCTGCCCCGCTGCCCTTTTTTGTCGTTGCCAAGGCCACCGAATCCAGGGACGCAAGGCCGCCTTCGGAGATCCCTTTCGCCAAGTACCACGCCCGGTGAAGACCAAGACATAGACCTTCTCGAGCAGGAACGTTTTTGGGATCGTCAAGGCCACCTCAAGTTCGACTATGTTTTGCCGCCTGAACCGAGACCAACAAGTACCACGACGACGCGTCATGTTCATCTACCGCCGTCTTTGGAACCGCTAATGAATGGCAAGTACCTCGGTGTGACGCCCGGATAGTTACGCTACAGTAACCCTCCGCTAATGATGCCACGTCACCACGATTACCGTTGTTAATCTTGCGATGATTCAAATCCCGTTCAAATTTCAAATTTAAAATCAATTCAAACCATTAAAGTTTTCAAAAGTCAAAACTAAAATGTTCTTGATGTGACAAATAAATCAGGGATAATATTGGTGGGAAACAACATCTTTATAAAATGATTAAATACCCTAAGTGATTAAAACAGCAGCAAAAACAATTAATTATACTCCTATTGTATTTTATAAAATACTAAACTATTTTAGCTAGGTGCCAAAGTTGTTGTGGCAGTGGTATAGTTAATGTTACTAGGTTAGGTGATAATTGAATATTTTACAAAACTAAAACAATTTGGGAAATAAAGTTAAAACAGAAAAGAAAAGGGAAATGAATAAAAACAAAAAAACTTAAAAAAAGAGAGAAAGAAACAGGACCACCCTTCGCGGGGCCAAGCGGCCCAGCTGGCCCCAGCCGCCCGAATGGGCCGACCCAACCCCCACCACTTAACCCCCCCCACCACCAGAAACCCTAACCACCCCCACTCACTCCCACTCCCCCACGATCCGCTCCTCTCCCCAACCCGACTCGATCTGGATCGGGATCTGGTGAACTGCCCCGACCCCATCACCATCGCCCCTCGCCACCACGTTAACCCCGCGCCCCTCTCCTCCCGCGCGACGCCGCCTGACCCGAAGCCGCTCGTCGCCCCGGCGCCTCGTCCTCATCCTTGCGACGTCCTCGACCTCATCCTCGAATGCCGTCGACTGTCGCCACCTTGCCGGAGCACCGCTTCACCGCCTCGTCCACCACCTCCCCGACGGACGCCTCCCTCGACCTCGTCCTCGTCGACCTCCCCGAGCCCCGCTGCCCTTGACCCTGCGCCTTGCGGTGAGGCTCCCGACCTCTCCACCTCTGTCCCCGTCGACTTGCACGCACTACGGCGCCACGCCCCTACTCGGTCGCCGCGACCGTGTCTGCACTGCCGCGCCCACACGTCCTCCCGCACGCGCTCGCCCCTCACCCGCGCGCTCCCGCGCACCCATGGCCGCGCCTACTTGCTCCGCCAAAGCCTCGCGCGGCCCCGATGCTCACCCGCCACCCCACTACTGCGATGTCGCCGTTGTGCCCGCGCCGTCGCCGCGCTCGACTGCGCGCCCTGCGCGTCCTGGTCGCCCCCTGTCCCATGGTCCTCCTCCCCGCGTTGTGCCTGATCCGGCGCCCCGCTCGCGCCACGGCCGCGCCGCGCCTCGCGTCCGTCTACGCCGCGCCTTGCGCCTCCTGCACCGGCGCTGCTCTCGCGCGTCCAGGGCACGCCCTTGCCTTGGTTGGCCTCCCTCCTTCGCCCCTAGCCGCGACCACGCGCACCCGCTGCTCCCGCCATGCCCCCTACTCGCCCTCGCCGCTGCCCGCTGCTGCTCCGGCTGGCGTTCCTCGCCGTGGTCGTGGCCTCGGCCATCGACGCACCCGCGCGGCCCGTGCGCGCCCATGCCGCGGTGGCCATATGGGCCCGTTGTCCCCCCTGGCCCTATGACAAAGGGGCCCCGCCCAGAACGAGAATATAAAAAAAGAGAATTAAAAATAAAAATAAATAAATAAAATTAATTAATTAATTAATTACAGGTTTAATTAACTTAATTAATTTTGATTAATTAAACTAATCAATCAACTAAACTAATTAGATTGTTAGTTAATTACTTAATTAGTCAATGACAGTGGGACCCACCCCCTAATTAATCTTGATTAGGTTAGTTAATGTGATTAATTGAAATGGGTCACTGACAGGTGGGACCCACATGTCAGGTTAACCAGGTCAACTGCTGACATCATGTTGACGTCAGCAAACACTATTCTGGATAATGTTGAATTTAAATAATTAAATAAATCATAAAAATGATTGAAATCTTTTAAAATTAATATAAAATAAACCGTAGCTCGGATGGAAAAACTTTGTACATGAAAGTTGCTCAGAACGACGAGACGAATCCAGATACGTAGCCCGTTCGTCCGCCACGCATCCCTAGCATAGCAAACATGCAACTTTCCCCCTTCGGTTCATTTGTCCGAAAACGCGAAACACCGGGGATAATTTTCCGGATGTTTTCCCCCTTCACCGGTACCACCTCGTACCGTGTTAGGGCACACCTAGCATCACGCTTTGTCATGTCATGCATCGTCATGCATTTGTTTGCATTATATTTATTGTTTCTTCCCTCTCTTCTCTCGCTAGACACCGAGACCGACGCCGCTGCTACCCAGTACGACTACGGTGTTGATGACCCCTCTCTCTTGCCAGAGCAACCAGGCAAGCCCCTCCTTTGATCACCAGATATCGCCTACTCTTCTCTATACTGCTTGCATTAGAGTAGTGTAGCATGTTACTGCTTTCCGTTAATCATATCATGATGCATAGCCTGTCCTTGCTACTACTGTTGTTACCTTTACCTGCAATCCTAATGCTTAGTATAGGATGCTAGTTTATCATCAGTGGCCCTATATTCTTGTCCGTCTGCCATGCTATATTATCGGGTTGTGATCACTCGGGAGGTGATCACGGGTATATACTATATACTTTATACATGATACATGTGGTGACTAAAGTCGGGTTGGCTCGAGGAGTACCCGCGGTTGATTAACGAATTGGGGGCTGGAAGGACAGACTTTTCCGACAGCCCTCTGTGTGGATCTTTGTGGCGGAGCGACAGGGCAGGTTGAGACCACCTAGGAGAGAGGTGGGCATGGCCCTGGTCGGCGTTCGCGGTTATTTCAAAATAACACGCTTAACGAGATCTTGGTATTTGATCTGAGTCTGGCTACTGGCCTATACGCACTAACCATCTACGCCGGGACAGTTATGGGCACTCGATGTCGTGATATCAGCCGAAGCTTTCGTGACGTCAGCGACTGAGCGGCGCGCGCCGGGTTGGACTGGAACGCCTACTCTTGTATAAGGGAGGCTAGGTCTGCTCACCGGCCGCGTACGCAACATGCAGGTGTGCAATGGGCGATGGGCCCAGACCCCTGCGCCATAGGATTTAGACCGGTGTGCTGACCTCTCTGTTGTGCCTAGGTAGGGCTGCGACGTGTTGATCTTCCGAGGCCGGGCATGACCCATAAAAGTGTGTCCGGCCAAATGGGATCGAGCGTGTTGGGTTATGTGGTGCACCCCTGCAGGGAAGTTAATCTATTCGAATAGCCGTGATCTTTGGTAACAGGACGACTTGGAGTTGTACCTTGACCTTATGACAACTAGAACCAGATACTTAATAAAACACATCCTTCCAAGTGCCAGATACAACCGGTGATGGCTCTCTCACAGGGAGACGAGGGGAGGATCATCGGTTAGGATTATGCTACACGATGCTACTTGGTGAACTTACCATCTACTCTCTTCTCCTGCTGCAAGATGGAGGTTACCAGAAGCGTAGTCTTCGAAAGGACTAGCTATCCCCCTCTTATTCCGGCATTCTACAGTTCAGTCCACATATGATACCCTTATTCCATTTGATACCAACGCATACATATGTAGTGTAGCTCCTTGCTTGCGAGTACTTTGGATGAGTACTGACGGTTGCTTTGCTCTCTCTTTTCCCCCTTTCTATACTCGATTGCTGCGACTAGACATTGGAGCCCAGGAGCCAGACGCCACCGTCGACAACGACTACTACTACTCGGGAGGTGCCTACTACTACGTGCAGCCCGCGGACGACGACGAGGAGTAGTTTAGGAGGATCCCAGGAAGGAGGCCTGCGCCTCTTTCGATCTGTATCCCAGTTTGTGATAGCCTTCTTAAGGCAAACTTGTTTAACTTATGTCTGTACTCAGATATTGTTGCTTCCGCTGACTCGTCTATGACCGAGCTCTTGTATTCGAGCCTTCGAGGCCCCTGGCTTGTAATATGATGCTTGTATGACTTATTTTATTTGTAGAGTTGTGTTGTGATATCTTCCCGTGAGTCCCTGATCTTGATCATACACGTTTGCGTGTATGATTAGTGTACGATTGAATCGGGGGCGTCACAAGTTGGTACCAGAGCCGACTGCCTGTAGGAATCCCCCTTCCAAACTCCTTGGCCGAAGTTGAGTCTAGACATTACAAAACTTTTACTAACATGGCTGTGTGCCTTACGGGCCCACGTCGCCATTGGGGGGTACTAGGATCTTTTATTCCTCGTCTATACTCTAGGACTCTGATCTCTCTTCTATTCGGGTTAAATGATTTTGCTAAAATCTAACTCTAGGTTCTCGTTACCACTTCCTGCCGGAGAGCCCCTTCATTATAGATGATCGACTACTTCAACAGAAGATTCTGACAATACTCTCCGATGTTCTCCCGAGACTTTATGCCATTGCTTTTGCAATTCCCTACCACCGAAATATCCCTATGGATAAGTATTTACACCTGTCGTGCTTACTTTTATTCCCAGTCGATCTTGTTGTTGTAAGATACCCCGAGAATACTTTGTGCCTACTGCCTTGCAGTTCTTTGCCACATGAATACCCCTACGGGTAATTTCTCGCATTTATCGAGTATCCGCTCATCCCTAGATGATTCATGTATTTCACAAAATTCTTCGAAATACCATTCGGTCTTCCGAAAATCCTGAGCAACCTGTTGCTCCTGAAATTCTTGCTTGCTTGCATTATGGTTAATTCCATATGAATAGTAGTCCTCGATAACATCCCCTGTCTTAGTTATTTTGAGCATATTCATTCAATATGTGCGTACGCACGCAGTCATCAGGTTATCCTTTTTAAGATCATCTTTCCGGCTCAGGCGTCATTCCGGACATGAGTTGGTTCTCGGCAATTCAAACCTTTATTGATTGTTCAACTAAGTGTTTTCAACTTACCCATCCTTGATCAAAGCGTCTGCTTCTGATCCTTCGTTTTGGGAACCATAATTTCTTTCTACCTAAGCATCAGACTAATCAGGTGATTCTTGAATCTGATGCCTCTGCATTCTTTCCTTCTCTGAGTGAGTACCGATAGTCACATCAGCTTTGTTGTGGATCGCCCGATCCATTGTTGGATTTTTTTATCCGACAGTGTCCTTCATATTCAATCACCTTGTGAGTTCTTTCCGTGATACATAATGCCTTTGGTAAATTGTATTCTCTGCTTGGCCAACCATGCTCTGCTTTCGAGCTTGTGTATTTACTTTTAAAACTTGTGGTATATGTTACTAAGATGCCCGATGGGTTGAACCTATGCCTTCCCCTAATCCGTGAGAACCAAAAAGTTTTCACAAGTCATACTCTCCCGGTGTTCTACCAGATAAAATTCCAACACTATAGTTATATCAAAGTGAGAGGTGAATGAAATGATCTGCATTAAAGAAGTGGGAGTCGACCTTGAACTTTGTGTTCATGCCCATGATAATGATGTAGACCGTCTCGGCAGCTACTTGCAAAATGATTATCCAGCTTTGATTCGTTCGGTATTCTTGAAATTGATTCCTTACAGTTATGGTTCCAACCATGCTGTCCTGATCTGATATATCTTATGGGAACTCATTCCAGTGCCTCGTCTATTTTTGGCAAGGTTGAAGTATCTACTGTCATAGGTCAATGAATCGGTTCTACTTCTATCATGTTCTACCTTTGGGGATTACCTCCTGGTATCTCGGAGATGTCTTGCCATTGCACCACAACTTACTAACTTTGTTGAAGTAATGTCTTTCCTTGTCGTAATCACTCTACGGGTTCTGGGTTGTTATCAACCGAGGACACCGACTAGTGAAATTATTCCGCACTACAAATCAAATACCCCTAGTATTTTACTAGGAAATTCTGAACTCAATCTGATCATTCCTAGACTATCGGCTGCATCCTGGTCTTGCTACCTTTGACTGTGCTACCTTGTCCTTCTCTGGTGCACGTATTCTTCAGTGTGTGAGCACGACTCACGTCAAGATTTCAACATCTTGTTGCTTGCCTTGAAAGGCAACTTTGGTTCCGAGCTTGCCTCTTATATATTGGTCCTATAACTTGCCACTTCGTCATTTCCTTGCTTGTTGCCGTTGTTATTTGATTGCATCCTCTTGAAACCTCCCGGCAAATGTGTCGGATCACCTTCAACACTTTGACTTCTTCTGAGATGTCAACTGTGTTCATGATGAGAAATACCCTCCTTGCCCTCGATGATTTTTATTTATCATCGACAACACCCTTGACTTACTTTCATCGCGAACTTGTCCACACAATGAATGCAACTTGCTCTCCAGCTAGTGTTGTGTTCTGCCTTGAAGTATTACTGTCTATTATGTCGAGAATATTGTTGGGATTGCTCCACCTCTTACAAATTCTCGGCATGATGATACTTCTCACCATCACCATTCTTCCTTGGTCCCCATGTTGTTTTTAACCAGGATACCAATATGCTAACGATGCTGTTCGAGTTCTGTACTTCTAGCAACCCTATTGCTTTGAAGTTAATGATCGATAGTTCGTTCTTAGGCTGTTGGTTATCGAGTCGTCACTCTAACATGGATCTTGCTGCCTAAGGTCATACTTCGGGCACACCTTTCAACTAATGACTGATGGTGTATGTTTTCCTAGAGCATACAACATTATATCATTTGAATTGACAAGTGTCATCTTCTTATTCACATTATTGTGGAAAGCCATCCGTTTGGAATTCTCGATGAATTGTCGCTGAGCCCACCAGCCACCTCTTCATCCTATCCTTTGTTTTAATGATGAACTCTTGTTTTGGAACTCGCTTCCATAGTACATTTCCCGAGAATCTTACAATGTCGTCTTGTCAATTGTGTTGCACCTTTTCTTCTCAGGCATCCTGAGTCTGAGGCATCCTGGCACCAATCAGATCTGAATCTCGGTCGGATATGATGGTTGGAACATATTTCCAAGAGTTATTACATTGGTCCTTATATATCGGTAAGGTGAGGTCATGCCTATCACACCTGGCCGGAGGACTTGTTGTTATAGATTCCTTTTCAGCAAGGTTATCCTTCTTCCATGAGGGAATTGTAAGACCTATTCTTCAAGTTAGTCCTGATGGATCCTTTGTGTCTCCAGAGTCTGATCTTCACCTGTTGACCATGTCAATGCTATCTCGAAGCATGTCTATGGTATTCCGATTTTCAACAAGAACATTGAAGCTAATGCTAAATGTTTCCTACTCAATTATCCAAACACCGTTGTATGGGTAATATCATGAGCTTCCTCTCCCTTATTTAAGTGGTTTTCTACCTTCTATCCGGTCTTGGATATCATACTCTGCTTGTTCTTGGGAAGGATATACCCCTCAAATATGTGTTTAAACACATTTTCCTTTCCATTGTTCTGTTTAATCTGATAATCACATTTTCCTTTCTATTGTTCTATTTAACCTTCTTGACATTTATATGATCTAAGCAGTAATACGTCACTGCTTTTATAAGCACCTCAGTGTACAACTCTGTCAGTAAGACCCTCTTACTATTGTTGTTGACATTCTGGTAACCACCGATGGACGAGAACTTTGCCTACTGGCCTGCCTCGTTCAACGAGCATGCAGATGGTTCTCTTTGTCCCTCGCCCTTGGTACTGACGTTGTTGCCGACATAACTGACAGGCTACTCTCTGACATGCCTTCCTATCCTGACCGTGCAAGATGTCACCGTTCCTCCTACTTTTAACCCACATGGTGGGCCCATAACCCACAGGTCCCAGGATCAAAACCTGACTCTCTTGTACACCCTGATGACAAAGTTATTCTCGCGCTTGACTTATGTAATTCACGGGTCACCTGCGAAGTGATCTATTCTGGTATCAGACGCAATACCTATTCTCGTTGGTCTAGACCCCTTTCACACTTTGTTTCTACCCGCTCGAAACTTCTCATGGTACCTACTTACTTTGCTCTTGATATTGTCTTAAGTTTCCGTTCGAGAGTTACTTTCACCACATTCCCTGAGTTATAAACCAAGATAGCCACCTTGTAGAGTTCCGTTCTCCCGGAATGCTCCCCCCTTTTATTCTTTCGTAAGTACGATGGAGTCTCCGAAGAAAGGATGATGACATCATCATAATGGCTCGAAACAAAGGAATGAAGACATCAACGTGGTGGACCGACCTCGTTGAGAAGAGCAATTAAGACCGAGAAGCTCCGTTAGAATTTTGTAACTAGAACTTCCCCCTTATTCCATCTCTTAAATCTCGGGACGAGATTTCTTGTAGTAGAGGAGATTTGTGACGCCCGGATAGTTACGCTACAGTAACCCTCCGCTAATGATGCCACGTCACCACGATTACCGTTGTTAATCTTGCGATGATTCAAATTCCGTTCAAATTTCAAATTTAAAATCAAGTCAAACAATTAAAGTTTTCAAAAGTCAAAACTAAAATGTTCTTGATGTGACAAATAAATCAGGGATAATATTGGTGGGAAACAACATCTTTATAAAATGATTAAATACCCTAAGTGATTAAAACAGCAGCAAAAACAATTAATTATACTCCTATTGTATTTTATAATATACTAAACTATTTTAGCTAGGTGCCAAAGTTGTTGTGGCAGTGGTATAGTTAATGTTACTAGGTTAGGTGATAATTGAATATTTTACAAAACTAAAACAATTTGGGAAATAAAGTTAAAACAGAAAAGAAAAGGGAAATGAATAAAAACAAAAAAACTTAAAAAAGAGAGAGAAAGAAACAGGACCACCATTCGCTGGGCCAAGCGGCCCAGCTGGCCCCAGCCGCCTGAATGAGCCGGCCCAACCCCCACCACTTAACCCCCCCACCACCAGGAACCCTAACCACCCCCACTCACTCCCACTCCCCCACGATCCGCTCCTCTTCCCAACCCGACTCGATTTGGATCAGGATCAGGCAAACTGCCCCGACCCCATCACCATCGCCCCTCGCCACCACCTCAACCCCGCGCCCATCTCCTCCCGCGCGACGCCGCCTGACCCGAAGCCGCTCGTCGCCTCGGCGCCTCATCCTCATCCTTGCGACGTCCTCGACCTCATCCTCGAATGCCGTCGACTATCGCCACCTTGCCGGAGCACCGCGTCGCCGCCTCGTCCTCCACCTCCCCGACGGACGCCTCCCTCAACCTCGTCCCCGTCGACCTCCCCGAGTCCCGCTGCCCTTAACCCTGCGCCTTGCGGTGAGGCTCTCGACCTCTCCACCTCTGTCCCCGTCCCCGTCGACCAGCACGCACTACGGCGCCACGCCCCTACTCGGTCGCCTCGGCCGTGTCTGCACTGCCGCGCCCACACGTCCTCCCGCACGCGCTCGCCCCTCACCCGCACGCTCCCGCGCGCCCATGGCCACGCCTACCTGCTCCGCCACAGCCTCGCGCGGCCCCGATGCTCGCCCGCCACCCCACTACTGCGCTGCCGCCGTTGTGCCCGCGCCGTCGCCGCGCTCGACTGCGCGCCCTGCGCGTCCTGGTCGCCCCGTGTCCCGCGGTCCCCCTCCCCGCGTTGTGCCTGATCCGGCGCCCCGCTCGTGCCACGGCCGCGCCGTGGCTCGCGTCCGTCTGCGCCGTGCCTTGCGCCTGCTGCACCGGTGCTGCACGCGCGTGTCCAGGGCTCGCCCTTGCCTTGGTTGGCCGCCCTCCTCCGCCCCTGGCCGCGGCCACGTGCACCCGCTGCTCCCGCCATGCCCCCTGCTCACCCTCGCCGCTGGCTGCCGCCGCTGCCCGCTGCTGCTCCGGCTAGCGTGCCTCGCCGTGGCCGTGGCCTGGGCCGTCGACGCACCCACGCGGCCCGTGCGCGCCCGTGCCGCGGTGGCCATATGGGCCCGTTGTCCCCCTGGCCCTATGACAAAGGGGCCCCGCCCAGAACAAGAATATAAAAAAAGAGAATTAAAAATAAAAATGAATAAATAAATAAAATCAATCAATCAATTAATTAAAGGTTTAATTAACTTAATTAATTTTGATTAATTAAAATAATCAATCAACTAAACTAATTAGACTGTTAGTTAATTACTTAATTAGTCAATGACAGGGGGCCCACCCCCCTAATTAATCCTGATTAGGTTAGTTAATGTGATTAATTAAAATGGGTCACTCACAGGTGGGACCCACATGTCAGGTTGACCAGGTCAACTGCTGATGTCATGCTGACGTCATGATGACTCCAGCAAACACTATTCTGGATAATGTTGAATTTAAATAATTAAATAAATCCTAAAAATGATTTAAATCTTTTAAAATTAATATAAAATAAACCGTAGCTCGGATGGAAAAACTTTGTACATGAAAGTTGCTGAGAACGACGAGACGAATCCGGATACACAGCCCGTTCGTCCGCCACGCATCCCTAGCATAGCGAACACGCAACTTTCCCCCTCCGGTTCATCTGTCCGAAAACGCGAAACACCGGGGATAATTTCCCGCATGTTTTCCCCCTTCACCGGTACCACCTCGTACCGCGTTAGGGCACACCTAGCATCACACTTTATCATGTCATGCATCGTCATGCATTTGTTTGCATTATATTTATTGTTTCTTCCCTCTCTTCTCTCGCTAGACACCGAGACCGACGCCGCTGCTACCCAGTACGACTACGGTGTTGACGACCCATCTCTCTTGCCAGAGCAACCAGGCAAGCCCCCCCTTTGATCACCAGATATCGCCTACTCTTCTCTATACTGCTTGCATTAGAGTAGTGTAGCATGTTACTTCTTTCCGTTAATCATATCCTGATGCATAGCCTGTCCTTGCTACTACTGTTGTTACCTTTTCCTGCAATCCTAATGCTTAGTATAGGATGCTAGTTTATCATCAGTGGCCCTACATTCGTGTCCGTCTGCCATGCTATACTATCGGGTCGTGATCACTCGGGAGGTGCTCACGGGTATATACTATATACTTTATATATGATACATGTGGTGACTAAAGTTGGGTTGGCTTAAGGAGTACCCGCGGTTGATTCACGAATTGGGGGCTGGAAGGACATACTTTCCCGACAGCCCTCTGTGTGGATCTTTGTGGCGGAGCGACAAGGCAGGTTGAGACCACCTAGGAGAGAGGTGGGCCTGGCCCTGGTCGGCATTCGCAGTTATTTCAAAATAACACGCTTAACGAGATCTTGGTATTTGATCTGAGTCTGGCTACTGGCCCATACGCACTAACCATCTACGCGGGGACAGTTATGGGCACTCGACGTCGTGGTATCAGCCGAAGCCTTCGTGATGTCAGCGACTAAGCGGCGCGCGCCGGGTTGGACTGGAACGCCTACTCTTGTATAAGGGAGGCTAGGTCTGCTCACCGGCCGCGTACGCAACATGCAGGTGTGCAATGGGCGATGGGCCCAGACCCCTGCGCCATAGGATTTAGACCGGCGTGCTGACCTCTCTGTTGTGCCTAGGTAGGGCTGCGACGTGTTGATCTTCCGAGGCCGGGCATGACCCATAAAAGTGTGTCCGGCCAAATGGGATCGAGCGTGTTGGGTTATGTGGTGCACCCCTGCAGGGAAGTTAATCTATTCGAATAGCTGTGATCTTCGGTAACAGGACGACTTGGAGTTGTACCTTGACCTTGTGACAACTAGAACCGGATAATTAATAAAACACACCCTTCCAAGTGCCAGATACAACCGGTGATGGCTCTCTCACAGGGCGACGAGGGGAGGATCATCGGTTAGGATTATGCTACACGATGCTACTTGGTGAACTTACCATCTGCTCTCTTCTCCTGCTGCAAGATGGAGGTTACCAGAAGCGTAGTCTTCAAAAGGACTAGCTATCCCCCTCTTATTCCGGTATTCTGCAGTTCAGTCCACATATGATACCCTTATTCCATTTGCTACCAACGCATACATATGTAGTGTAGCTCCTTGCTTGCGAGTACTTTGGATGAGTACTCACGGTTGCTTTGCTCCCTCTTTTCCCCCTTTATATACTCGATTGCTGCTACCAGACGTTGGACCCCAGGAGCCAGACGCCACCGTCGACGATGACTACTACTCGGGAGGTGCCTACTACTACGTGCAGCCCGCTGACGACGACCAGGAGTAGTTTAGGAGCATCCCAGGCAGGAGGCATGCGCCTCTTTCTATCTGTATCCCAGTTTGTGCTAGCCTTCTTAAGGCAAACTTGTTTAACTTATGTCTGTACTTAGATATTGTTGCTTCCGCTGACTCGTCTATGATCGGGCTCTTGTATTCGAGCCTTCGAGGCCCCTGGCTTGTAATATTATGCTTGTTGCCCCTCTTTTGCCTTGTTACCGTCGTCTCGTGGGACAACCGGTATCCGGGATCACTCCCCGTCACTCTTGCACGTTTCGCGCACCCACACTTGTTCCTTTGCACTAGCATCTTATTTGAGTTGCCGGATCACCGGAATGTTGCCATGGTAACATTTCCGTTTCGCCGCCGTGGCACCCCTTTCCCTTTCGCCATGGCGACAAATGCCTCATATCTTGTCATGTCTACTTTTCCTTAAAACTTGCATAAAATTGCACATGTCATCCGCATCATGATAACAACTTCAAGATTGGTTAAAATTGTTGTTTGCATTAAATTACTAATGCATATGGGGATTTACCGGGTTTGTTGTTTATTATACCCGGCCCCATTTAAATTGTTTAGATGGTATAGTTTTGTTATGTATCATCTCTTGACATGCTTAACAACATTTAATATTGGTGAGTACATAACCGAGAGAGAACCAAATAACTGATGTGGTGTTCCGTCAATATGCAACCCGTTGCATATTGAGCTCCACTTAATTTGTAGTTTTGATTGTTGCACTTTGCCATGTCATGCATATTTAAATCGGACATGCATCATACTTGGTTGTGCATCATGCCATGCTTATGTGATGGTTGTTTACCATGTTGTTTGCTTCTTTCCGGTGTTGCTTCTCCGGGTTAGTTCCGTTAACGTCGCGTTTGTGAGGATCCGTTCGACTATGTCTTTCTTGTCTTATTCATGGACTCGTTCTTCTTCCTTGCGGGATCTCAGGCAAGATGACCATACCCTCAAAATCACTTCTATCTTTGCTTGTTAGATGCTCGCTCTTTTGCTATGTCTATGATGTGATACCTACCACTTGCTTATCATGCCTCCCATTTTGCTAAGCCAAGCCTCTAACCCACCTTGTCCTAGCAAACCGTTGTTTGGCTGTGTTACCGCTTTGCTCAGCCCCTCCTATAGCGTTGTTAGTTGCAGGTGAAGATTGGAGTTTTATTCCTTGTTGGAACATGGATTGTTGTTGGGATATCACAATATCTTTTATTTAATTAATGCATCTATATACTTGGTAAAGGGTGGAAGGCTCGACCTTATGCCTGGTGTTTTGTTCCACTCTTGCCGCCCTAGTTTTCGTTATACCGGTGTTATGTTCCTTGATTTTGCGTTCCTTACACGGTTGGGTTATAATGGGAACCCCTTGACAGTTCGCCTTGAATAAAACTCCTCCAGCAAGGCCCAACATTGGTTTTACCATTTGCCACCTAGCCTTTTCTTTCCCTTGGGTCGGCCGGCTCAAGGGTCATCTTAATTTAACCCTCCTGGGCTAGTGCTTCTCTAAGTGTTGGTCCAACTGAGCGATGTCCGGGGCTACCAGGAGCAACTCTGGGCTGGCCTACCCGACGTCTTGCTCATCCGGTGTGCCCTGAGAACGAGATATGTGCAGATCCTATCGGGATTTGTCAGCACATCTGGGTGGCTTTGCTGGTCTTGTTTTACCATTGTCGAAATGTCTTGTAACCGGGATTCTGAGCCTAATCGGGTCTTCCCGGGAGAAGGAATATCATTCGTTGACCGTGAGAGCTTGTGATGGGCTAAGTTGGGACACCCCTGCAGGGATTTCAACTTTCGAAAGCCGTGCCCGCGGTTATGGGCAGATGGGAATTTGTTAATGTCCAGTTGTAGAAAACCTGAAACTTATCGTAATTAAAATGCATCAACCGTGTGTGTAGCCGTGATGGTCTCTTTCCGGTGGTGTCCGGGAAGTGAACACAGTGTTGGAGTTATGCTTGAACGTGGATTGTTCTAGGATCACTTCTTGATCTTAGTTCATCGATCGTGCATTTGCCTTCTCTTCTCGCTCTCATTTGCGTATGTTAGCCACCAAATATGCTAGTCGCTTGCTGCAACTCCACCTCATACCTTTTCCCTACCCATAAGCTTAAATAGTCTTGATCGCGAGGGTGTGAGATTGCTGAGTCCCCGTGAATCTCAGATTACTTCCAAAACCAGTTTGCAGGTGCCGATGATACCGTGCAGGTGACGCAACCGAGCTCAAGGAGGAGCTCAATGAAGATCGTGTTCGTTATGTTGTTCCGTTTCCAGTTGATCAGTAGTGGAGCCCAGTTGGGACGATCGGGGATCTGTGTAGCATTTGGGGTAGTCTTCTTTTATTTTTGGGTTCCGTAGTCGGACCTTGAGTGTATCTGGATGATGTAATGATTTATTCATGTATTGTGTGAAGTGGCGATTGTAAGACAACTATGTATCCTCTTTTCTTATTCATTACATGGGTGGTGTGAAGATTACCTCACTTGCGACATTGCTTACAATGCGGTTATGCCTCTAAGTCGTGTTTCGACACGTAGGAGATATAGCCGCATCGTGGGCGTTACAGCTCCCCACCCTGCCCACCCCCACAACCTCTGCCCACCGCCATGCTGCCCCCCCATCCTTCTAACCCCATCCATCAACCATTTTTTAGGGCGAACCCGCACCCTCTTCCTAAAATCCCTATGATAGACAATGGGACACCTGCCATACTAAGGTAGATAATGGGGTAACCCGTCACCCTAAGATAGATAATGAAGCAGCCTGTCACCCTAAGATGCATAATGTGGTAGCTTCTCTGGCGAGTCGAAGACCGCTTCTTCCTTCTACATACATTTCAAGCCGGGTTTCAGCAAACCGGACGAAATTCATCAAACCCGACGGAATTCATCAAAGTTTGGATAGAAAAAAGCACAAATCATCCATACGTATCATGCAAATAAGTCTAGTACTTCAATAGTACAAATTCAACGAGATTACCGGTTGTTCAACAAGTTTTTCATCAACGGATCATGTCGTCCCACACATACTGCCCCTTCAGCTGCATCGAACAGTATATGTACGTAAATGTCCGTCCCTCTATCCTATGGTACATCACGGCAACACATACGGGCTACAGAATGTGTAGAGAAACATTGAGTGAGCGAATGATTCAGTCAACAAGTTGAGTAAGAAGAAGCAAAACTTACAATATCCTCCGCTGCCGCGTGCAATGGTCACCTTGCCTCCAGCCGAGCAACCGCGTCACAAAACTTGGTGACAGTGATCTAGATGGCATACCATCGATACGATAACGACTTCACATTGCGTCATTGGATGATGTGCATGTCGTAGGGTGCAATGTTCTTTCGCCTGCCGGACATGTCCGCCATGAACGTTGTCGACGGGGGCGCGGAGTGTACCTGACTATGGACGGGTCCTGGGTGGACAAGGCCATAGTAAAAGGCAAGCGGGTATGCCAGGCCTGGTTGTGGAGGTCCGACAATGCCTGTGTCGATGCAAGGTAAGGGGGAAGGGGCAAAATGGAAGAAAATGAGACCGCGATGGGGATTCAGTGGGCCATGGGTGTCAGTGTTCTACGTGGCTGCTGTCCGGACTCTCGCAAAGCCCCACAAACTTTGCATAAGACTACCCCCCCGCCCCCCCATTTTTAAATTTTGAATTTAAATACTTTAATTAATTTTTTTAGTCCTTCTGATTGACAAGATACAAATACTCTAGGATGATGCAGAGGAAAAGGTCAGGATAGCTTATTTGGTAGAGCAGAGGACTGAAAATCCTCATGTCACCAGTTCAAACTTGGTTCCTGGCAGAGAAAAATAAGATACACAGGATAGATATTGATCCAAATACCTCGAGATGGATTGTGATACATATTCTTAATAATATATAATATAGATAGAGTATGATTTATTCATCTCAATTTTTTGAAGGATTTTGTCTTCGAAGTTTGTGGGGCAAAATTAGCCCAGTTGAGTCATGAGTATAAATGAAGTTTATTTTTTCTGTAAGGAACTCAATGCACGTCATAGTATAATATTTATTATTAGCGACAGATTGAATCATTTTCTCGAGTTGTATGTGGAGAAACCTCCTATGCGTTCCCAGGGGGAGGGGGGAGGCAATTATCTACATCTATCCCAACAAGGTGTCTATCGAATCATTGCAGTTGATGTTCAATCTCGAAAAGAAGGAGGAGATAGAGAGATCGCCAATTTGCAAGAAAAAATGCGTCTAGACCCATCGGCAGACCGATACAGCCCCGAATTAGATGACAAAACACGTTCGAACTATATGGTCCGAATGTATGCGGGCAATTTGAAGGTCGGTGTTGGAGATGCCCTTAATCCTGTAATAAATGGAAAACTAAACCTGCAGTGCAATTACGAGCGGCGACTTACGCTCCCTGATCGGCGTGAATGTGTGATTACAGACATAAAGTGCAGTTCCAAGCTGTCACTAATCAAACGGTCCATGCATGCATGTGTTAGTGATCACTTGCATCATGCACTTCTGCTTGCTCACAGAAAAGTACCCAAGAGCATGCAGATCGAAATGGTGATGTTGGTCACGTACAGAATACAGTAAAGATCCGGCGACAGTGCTCAGCACAAGTACTAGCATAGCATATTTGGCAATTGGCAGTATTGATGATGGCATCAGTAGTTCAGTACAGTGACACGGCGCTGCTGCTTGTATGCCAAGTGCATTCGATCCATCCAGTGGCTTACCATCGATCCAGTAGAATTGTCGAATGGCCTGAAAATCCATCTGAATTCTCTTGTTATGGCTTCTTTGGATTATTGTAGGGTTCTTTTGTACAAATTCTGCGAAAATACAATTGTGTTGGATTTTTTTTCTTGTAAGAGTCTTTTGTATCGATTGTGGTTGCCAAAATTCTATGGAACTAAATAACACCCACGCACATGGTGATACGTAAACCGAATAACTTTGCTCTCATAGTACATATATGATCTTGATTCTTGAGATGAAAAATTGCAAGGGACACTATACTTGGAGTATAATTGTAAAGATCGCAAAATATGAATTATGAGATCAAGTTTTTTACTAAATAGAGTGATGTGAGATAAGTAATCTCATGTAACTTCCATTAAAATTAATCTATTTAGATATACTAAAGAACAAAGATTTTTTGAAATGGAGACCGTTTGAATTTCCATTTTGAGTTAATTATTTTCATATATGCATGCTTAACATCTGCACAAAGACTGAAAATTAAACACGAATATTGGCTATTGCAGTATCTTGTTATACTTGTCACGGAGTGATGGAGCTCCAGTATCAACGGTAAGAACAAAATCAATCATGATCATCGGAGCAAAATATGAAAAAAGTAGCATTTCCTTTCTACATTTTTGCCGTCGCAAGTGTCAATTATTTTGTCTCAAAGTGTTGCTGAAAAGAAATATTTTTTTGCCGTCGGGTTTTACCCACCGTTTCGCCTCAAGTAAGGAACGTATCTTACAATTTGAATCACCGCAAAAACAGTTCCAAATCCAAAAATCAGTATCATCTCTTGTCTCTTAGCCCATTGATCGGCGACACAGTTTGAAACGGTTCAAGCTCTTCCCATCATTAGCTTGTCCGCGTCAAGAGAATTGGCAACATAAGATCACAATGACTGAGGTCAATGAAGATTTTCTTTTAGAATAGCTTTTTTTTTGTGAATATTCTTTTAGAATAGCTTTTTTTTTTGCGGGGATTCTTTTAGAATAGCTAACACTAGTTACTAGATATTTCATAAAATGTTGATTCCGGGGCTGACCAGTCCAGATATGCCGCCCACAAGTTAGTGACTGTGGTCAATGAAGATCTCGGTATCACATAAACATACACGCTCATCGTTTTTGCAGTAATTGGGCCTGTTTTATCAATTGATCCAGCAAATGTATCACCACTGCTGAATCCATCACCCTGATAATTCAGGGCATGCTTTCACATTCTCTTCATCTCCTGTTTCCATAAGATGAAAAGTGAAAAGCTATGTCCTTTGAGGTTGGGAGCGATCATCTTCGAAATGTGCTTAGCAGATGGCTCATTCCCTTCTGATAAGTTTCTCCAAAGTCTGGCCTCGACATGACACCCTATCAGAACGTGAACCTGAGCTCATGTGGGTCAACCAAGACTTGGTGTGAACCAAGTGGTGTTTGACAACTGGTGTGCTACTGTTGCTGATGATAATCAGTTCTGTCTAGCAATTAAAGCAAGTTAATTTCTGAAGAATTGTGCACCTGCTTGATGGATCAGTAGCAGAGTTAGCAATGCTTGACCGAATTCATTGTACTACTCGACCAGTTCGTTAGCTAGTCCATTCTTGGAGCCGTATCAAGTTGCTAACCCAGTAAAGCACATGTCAACCTGTCACTAGTTGTTACTACATTTCTGAGACTAATTTCAGACCTACATGATAGCTCGAGTATAGTTTTATTTCCTATGAGAAGTGCTTGAGTTGCCTTCTTCTGGCCCTATCCAGCACAAAAATTTCTAGAATTGCCCCACACTAATTAAAACTAAACTTCTAGAATTGCCCCACACTACTAATTAAAACTAAACTTCTAGAATTGCCCCACTCTACTAATTAAAACTGTCACTCAAAGTATTTAAGGAGACACTAAAAATTGATGTGCACTATTCATAAATGAAGTTTGACATTTGAACGCTCATGAATCATAACTAAGACAAGTACTTCAACTAGAGTATGCATAATATCCAGAGTTCTTTTCAATCATGCAGTGACATTTCACACGACCTAAATGGATAACTGATCTGTCGAATGTAGGTTTTGTCTAGCTAGTCGGTTGTGCCTGAAATGTCACCAGCCCATAACTCGCTGGATCAATTAGCTTGTCGGGTGTATATATATTCCCATCTTGACCTCTTCTCTGCTACCAAACCATTTAAGGTTCTTGCCTACCAAGCAAGCAAGCGTGGATTGAGCCTTCCCATGGGCTCAGGTGCACTGTTCGATCCTGTGAAGTGTCAGACATAATCTGAACACCTCACATGGTTTCTAACGTTAGCATATCTTCCCGGATATTGTTTTCCCGATAGATGTGGACTATTTCATGTTAGATTTCTGCATAATCCAAGTGGAATTCATGTGCTCCGAAACAAGCAAGTACGTCAATATACGTTTTCGTATCATGTCGTTCCCATGGCGTGGTATCGTTAGACATGTCCCGGCCACGGCACTGACACGCTATATTCCAGACGCTGCATTCAGACACGAGACGTCTGGACAATGGCACCAGGAGAGATACGTATGTGGACACGGGTGACGCTGCCTAGAATCGTCGATGAACCCTAATCCTAATCCTAAGACGCTTAGTTGACCTTCTTTAAGTGATCCATTATTATAGTTGCGGCCGCACTCCATTGGGATGGGCCAAGAACATTAACTATTTATGTGGACGAACGAGAAGATGTTGTCGGCGAGACAACGGCCGGCCGGCCTGCCCAACCCATGATGGTGCCTCGAGGACGTGAGCTGAGAGCATCTACAGCCGTACATCCGGACTCAGCAAATCCGGTCCCACAAACGACTAGGGTGCGTCAGCGGACACTTTTTATATCCACGCCTCCACATCCACGTATCTCATATTCCGTCTCCGGCTTTTATACTAAACCATGCAACATGCATAAAGATTATATAGATCATGAGTGGACATACAAATGCATAATCGGTTGAACAAAAGATCACAGCCGGATCATCGAAAGATAGCAAAAATTCACATAATACACATAATACGGCGGACAAATTCAAACTACAACTAAAATCTTGAAATAAAGACAGATCTTCACCACTTCCTCGCCGACCCTTTGCCCTTCCGGCCGCCGGCAGCTGTAGGAGTCCGCGGCAGGAGGTGGGTCCACGTCGAAGCCGTCGGACCCGTCGGAGGAGGAGGAATCGGAGATGATGATGAAGCCTTGCAAGTGAAGGACGACACGGTCTTGCTGGCGCTTGAGCTTGGCCATCCTCGCCGCCTCCCTCGCTGCCTCCGCCGCCTCCCGCTCGGATTGTTCAATGACGAGCCGGAGCTGCTTGGCATTGAGTCTCCGGAGCCGTCAGGCCTTCATCTCCGCCTTAGTCAGTGACCGGCGGCACGCCCACTCGAATAAACGGTCCTCCTCGTCGGGCACCCGGAGGTGGCGGGCGGACTGCGAGACCCGTCGGTCCCGCCCGCCCTCTCCCTAGCCCTCTGCCTCTCGCGGCGGGCAGCTCGTGCCTCCGACTCCAGAGTCCGCATCCGCAGCGTCGGCTGGGCGGGCAGCTCGTGCCTCAAACTCCGGAGTCCACATCCGTGGCGTCGGCGGAGCGGGCACTAGTACCCAGCGCTTTCCGCGCGGAGCAGCGACTGGAGGTGGAGGAGGCCATCGGGCGGGAGGAGCAGATCTGGCAGGCCTCGCAGATTCGCATGCGGGGCGGGAAGGGCCGGCACTGGCATCGGCGCTGGCGCGACGGGCGACAGGGGGCGTCAAACCGGACCCGGAGCTACCGCCCATATCGACCCGTGAGCACTCGAGCGCGATATGGAGCGCCAGCTCCTCCTCTTCTCCGGAGCTACCGTCGGAGTGGCCACCGGTGCTGGACATGGTCGCCGGTGCTAGGGATTTGACAGATTTGGGAAATGGGACCGTTGGAAAGGGAAGGGGAGCGGAGTGAGTTAGGGTTTCTGCCGGGCGGGGTTTTTTGTGAGGTTGCGGTGGGCCAACGATGGGCCGGGCTGATGTGGCAGGCGCGTCCGGACGTGCTCAGACCGCCTTATATCCGCCTTACATTTGAGACGGATACAAAGGGTGCCGGTCCGCCGGGGCGTTTGGGCCCTTTCGAGAATTTTGGTTGGATCGATATTTTGTGATCGGACGGTGTGTCCGGACGCATGAGACGGATATAGAGTGGCCGGTTGTAGATGCTATGAGCTCAGGTCGAGGCGGGAGATTCGTGACAATGGCATGGCATAGGGGTCGCGTCTCCATGGCCGGGTTCCACGCGCTGGGAACGGCGAGCGAACTCGATCAGACGCCACCATGAGACATGGACATATGCATGGACACGCACACGGCCGTCGAACCGACGAGCCCGAGCGCGACGTGCCTCGGACGGGTGCAGCGCACACATTGACCGGCCGTGCTCGCGCCCATGCACGGACCTCGGAGACGCGCCGCCGGTTCGACCGACGAGCGATCAGCTTGGTCACAAAGACCCGTCTCTCCAAACTACACATAACACATTACTTCAAAAAAAAAAAAACTACACATAACACATGCATGCATGCACTGCTGGCTCGTCGGGACATGGAGTCCATGCCATGGACGGTGTGGCGCGAGAGTCGCCGGCTGATGCAGTGCTTTAGCTCGTACTACTAGCAGCCAGGCGCCGTGAGCCCATGACGGTTGTCGTCCTTTTTGTCCTCGAAGACGGAAGCATGCATGTACGCCATCGCGTTGATTATGTGCACAGGGCCGCCGTATAGCGACCCGACGAGACCGAGGAGCACCACAGACAAGGCCGGCACGGCGCATAGTGTGATTCATTCACTTCACACGTCATGCATGGACTCCATCTTCTTCATGGCTCCGGCCATCTTGGTGCTCATGTTTGTTATGCACTGGTAGAAAAAGGGCCTATAGTCCCGGTTCGTAAAGGTCTTTAGTCCCGGTTCAGGAACCGTGACTAAAGTGTCGGTACTAATACCTCCCCTCTTTAGTCCCGGTTCAATCCAGAACCGGGACTAAAGTCCCTTCACGTGGGCAGTGCGCAGAGCCCAGTCAGGAGACCCTTTGGTCCCGGTTGGTGGCACCAACCGGGACCAACAGGCATCCACGCGTCAGCATTTCTGTGGCTGGGGGTTTTATTTTTTTTTTGAAGGGGGGGGGGGGGGGTTGGGGGTTTTTGGGGGTTAATTTAGGTGTTTCATATATTGTGTTAGCTAGTTATAATTAATAGAGAGAAGTGTCCTCTGTTATGTCCGCGCTTGGTCGACGCTACGTACTATACATACGTATATAGAGAGGACTAGACACGCTAGCTAGCTAGTAAGCAAACGAAGGAAACAGAAGATCGTCATGAACATATATGCATATATACAGAGAGAAGTGATATCGACCACCTCTCCTTCTCCGAGAGATTGGTCGAACAACAAGTTCTCGTATATCTATCTGACACTACCGGCTACATATATACAATAATTATCTCTTACAAATATAATCATACGGACTCAGGGTCCACATAGAATTCTCCGTCTTCAGAGATCACGTGGTCAAGAAAGAATGCCGCCAATTCCTCTTGAATTCCTCGCATGCGAGCTGGTGCTAGGAGTTCATCCCGCTTCCGAAACATCTAATTTAAAGAAGGGTGTCAATACACACACACACACACACACACACACACACATATATATATATATATATATATATATATATATGAATGAATGAAACTCAACACAAATGATGGTAATAAAATAAAATTGTGAATGTTGTTATTTACGTACTTCATATTGTTCGTCAGTGTAGCCCCGCTCACAGGTCGTGTGGCGGATGGACTCGCAAACATAGTATCCACAGAAATCATTCCCTTATTCCTGCCACAACCACTTTACAAGAAATAGAGGTTAATCAAACTGATAAGCAAGAATGCCAAATGGTATTGATGAAACTAGCGCTTGACTGACTAGTAGATGCGCTTAAAATGCTACTATAGCTAGTACTTACTTTCGGGTGTCTAAATTGCAGCTCCTTTGGCAGTCCCGGAGCTTTTCTGGTGAATTTCTCCAAACCCTGCCGGACAAAGAAAACAATTACTTGATATATCAGAAAATGAACAAAGTTGCTGATATGGTGGATAATGATCGATTTAACTTACTTCTCGAGTATTTGAGTCATGTCTGCATAGTCCTTGGGATCTTTTCGTCTTGAGTCTAAGACGGTTACTAGTCCCTGCTCAAGCTTAATATGTAGGAGAATATAGTGAAAACTGCACACGCATGCATAACTCATCAATTACATTACTATAACCTTGACTAATATATAAGGGAAACCGAATACGCACAAGACAGTAACACTCACTTGAAGTTGTAAGGAAAGAGTATTATATCTTTGTTTTGATTTATTATCAACGATTCTAGCATGTTGGCCTCGGTTTCTGCGGCATGAAATTTAACCTGAGTTGCATCTATGAGATATGTGTTAATGAACCCAATATCACCGACTTGTCTTTTCTTCAATTCGACGATCTTCAATCTGCATAATATAGTGATGATGATTATAAATACATGCAATGAAAGAGCTAAGCTATATAGAGAAACTTAATGATAGAAGTAGTACTACTTACAGACAGTAGCAGGCGACCGTTGTTTTATCGAGGGCCAATTGATTGAAAAACTGATAGAACTCCTCAAATGGAACAGGCAACAGATCAATTGCAACGAGGTCATGCTCCTTTTTAACTTTCACATACAAAGTACTCCTCCCCCAGAGTCTCTGCAGATTTTCAAGTACCAATCATGCAATCTTTGCATCATCGTTGATAGAGATTTTTCATCTTTGACGAGAGGCTTCCCATACTCGTATCTTTGTATCTGCATCTCCATGGGTTCATAATGTACTTCGTCGGGCAGGTAATCTGCAAGATTGCTATAACCGGGCACCATCCTCGGATCATTATCGACGTTGTGGCTAGGCACCTTGAGCGGGGGGCACGATTGCTTCGCTTGTTCGCCGAGCTGGGCAATTTGTTTCCCAGCTCGTCGTTCTTTCAGCCTTTGATCACTGACAGTACTTCCCGACCGCTCCGCTTCGGCAAATTCCTTTCCAATAATGCGGTCATAGTTTCCTTTCGGCGGATCAGACTTCGGTGGTTTTGTCAGGGCAGCCAGAGTGCGCTTCACTTTCACCCGATCTACCTTCTCCTCCGGAGGTGGATGTTTCTTTGCTTTCACCCCTTCAAAGAATTTCTTCACTTCTTCTCGCGCGATCTCGGTGTTCTCCTCCTGGGTCCTCTCGTATGGTAACTTCTCTGGAGTCTTCAGAGAAGGACCGAATCTGTATGTCCTCCCGCCTCTGGTTGTACTGCTAGACACCGACCGAGCAGACGTAGCGGTTGTCTTCTTTACTTGCTTAAGAGGCGGAGGAGAAGGACTACGACGCGCCAGAGCAGCTGGAGCGGCGGCAGGTCTCTTCCGCCCTTGCTAACGAGGCGGAGAAGAAGGAGGCTGGCTGCTCGGGCGCGTCGGCGCAGGCGGAGAAGGAGGCGGAGTGCCGCCACGCGCCGAAGAAGGAGCCGGCCGAGGGCCCTGATCATCACTCGCCGGAGGAGGAGGCGGTGGAGGCGGAGTGCCCTGACTCGCCGGAGGAGGAGGAGGCGGTGGCGTCCAGTTCGGAAGGTTGATGAGCTCCTTCCGCCATAGGCATGGAGTCTTCAGAGCAGACCCCAACCGAGTCTCCCCTTCATCGGTAGGGTGGTCAAGCTGGAGGTCCTCAAATCCCTCCGTTATCTCATCCACCATCACCCTAGCATATCCTTCTAGAATCGGCCGGCAGTGAAAAGTTGCGCCGGGTTCAGTAGGAAAAACAGAGCCAACAGCCGCCTTGACCTTCAAATTCATCCATTGCGTCATAAGGTGGCAATTTTGAGACTCCGTTATAGCATCCACGGGATAGCTGGCAGGAGCCGTCAAGGCATGCTCCGGCTGAAGCAGCTCGGTGGAAGCCACGCTGCTTCTGCGCTGAGATGGCAGGGTAGCTTCGGGGGAGGCTTCAGCAGTACGTTTGCTGCGATTTGCTTCTCGTTCCTCTATCGCGTCTACCCTTGCTTGCAGCGCCTGCATTTGGGTCTGCTGCACTTTTTTCCTCCTCTCATGGGATTTGTAACCGCCTGCGTCCGGAAACCCAACCTTCCACGGAATGGAGCCTGGCGTGCCTCGTGTCCGTCCAGGGTGCTCAGGATTCCCGAGGGCCATTGTGAGCTCGTCGTTCTCTCTGTCTGGAAAGAACGTCCCTTCATGCGCTGCTTCGATATACTGCTTAAGCTTACTGACTGGTATGTCCATTTGATCGTTCGTCCAAATGCACTTCCCTGTTACAGGGTCCAGTGTTCCGCCAGCCCTGAAGAACCAAGTCCGGCAACGGTCTGGCCAGTTAATTGTCTCTGGTTCGATCCCTTTATGAACCAGATCATTCTCAGTCTTGGACCACTTAGGCCGGGCTACGAGGTGGCCACCTGACCCCGTGCGATGGTGAAGCTTCTTCTTCGCAGCATTTTGCTTGTTTGTCACCGACATCTTCTTACTCTTTTCCGATGTCTTGTGGGCCAAAAATGCGGGCCAGTGATCTCTGATATTCTCATATCTGCCCTTGAATTCTGGTGTCTTATTATTTTCGACAAACTTATTCAGCTCTTTCTTCCACCTCCTGAATAGTTCTGCCATCCTCTTCAGAGCAAAAGACTTGATTAATTTCTCTTTAACTGGGTTCTCTAGATTATCCTCAGGCGGTAGGGTGAAATTTGACTTCAGCTCAGTCCAAAGATCATTTTTCTGCATATCATTGACATAAGAGACCTCAGGGTCTTCTGTAGCCGGCTTAAACCATTGCTGGATGCTTATCGGGATCTTATCCCTAACCAGAACCCCGCACTGAGCAACAAATGCGCTCTTTGTCCGGAGGGGTTCAATAGGTTGGCCGTCGGGCGCGATTGCTATGATCTCAAACTTTTCATCCGAGCTCAACTTTTTCTTCGGGCCTCGTCTCTTTACCGAAGTTGTGCTCGATCCGGAGGGCTAGAAAAAAGAACAAAGACTTAATTAATATGTGTACATACCAAAACAATGAATGCATCAATCAGCTAGTCAGCATAGGCTTAACTAATATATATACCTGGCCGGACTCGGTTCGGTCACCGGAGCCGTCATCACGGTCTCCTTCTTGCACCAGCATTGGGTCACCGGAGCCGTCCTCATGTTCTTCTTCTTGCACCGGCATTAGGTCACCGTAGCCAGCTTGTTCACCCTCTCCTTTCAGACCATCGGTTTCGTTGAGAAACAACGAGATGGCATCACTTCCTTCTGCGATTATGTCCCTCAACAACGCTTCTTTTGTTGCTTCGTCTAGGGCGGTGTCCATAGTTTCTACAAATATTTACAACATGGCAATTATTATTCAAACATGACAGATGGATATATTAGTGCCAAACGTAGAACTAGCTACCTAATCATAGTAAGCTATTGGGAGGGGGTATATATCGACAACGACGACACTACATCTATGTCCCTCGACGACCCTCGTTCCCGATAAAAAAAGAGGAAGAAGAAGAAAAATAAGAGGAGAAGAAAGAATAGAGGAGAAGATCTCCTCTATTCTTTCTTCTCCTCTTTTTTTTCTTCTTCCTCTTCTTTTTTTATCCTCTTCTTCCTCTCATGTTCGATAGGATCGCCGAGGGGTCGAGAGGTTGCCTAGTGTCAAGGGATTCAACAAAACCATGTCTTCATCATTAGGCGAAAGTAACATGTGCATGATGGTACGAAGCTCTTCAAAGTTGTTCTGGAACGGAGTCCCAGATAGGATAATTCGCTTTTTGGTACAAAGTTCAGAAAGAGCCTTCCGAATATCGCTATTTGGAAGGCCTTTGCTGAATTCGTACCAAAAGGTGGATTATTCTATCCGGGACTCCATTCCAAAACAACTTTGCAGAACTTCGTACCAACATGCCCTGGTTACTTCCGGCTAATGATGAAGGCATGGATTTCTTCAATACTTTGACACTAGGAAACCTCTCTCTACTTCCGGCTAATAAGAATAAGAAGAAGAAGAAGAAGAAGAAGAAGAAGAAGAAAAGAAAAAAAGAGGAGAAGAAGAAAGGAATAGTGGAGAAGAAGAGAAAATAGAATATATTCTATTTTCTCTTCTTCTCCACTATTCCTTTCTTCTTCTCCTCTTCTTTTTCTTCTTTTTTCTTCTTCTTATTTATTTCTCCTCTTCTTTTCGGTAGAGGAAACCCTAAATAGCTAGCAAGTATTGTGGGTGTGAGATACATGTGGCCTTCGGTGTCGGACACTACATCCACGTCCCACAAGTGACGTGGGCGTCGAAGCCCGCGCCACTTGTGGGATGTGGGTGTAGTGTCCGACACCGACGGTACATGTATCTCACACCGACGATACTTTCTATTTAGGGTTTCTCCTCTACCGCTCCTCGACCTCTCGACAACCCTCGTTCCCGATAAAATAAAGAGGAAGAAGAAGAAGAAAAAAGAAGAAAAGAAAGAATAGAGGAGAAGACTTCCTCTTCTTCCTCTCCTCTTCTTCTCCCTCTTCTTCCCCTTCTTCCTCGCCTCTCTCATGAATGTCCGACGTTCTCGACCCCCCCCCATGTGTCGAAGAAAAAAAGAAGAAAAAAAAGAAGAGAAGAAGAAAGGAATAGAGGAGAAAAGAGAAAATAGAATATATATTCTAATTTTCTCTTCTTCTCCTCTATTCCTTTCTTCTTCTCCTCTTCCTTTTCTTCCTCTCCTCGTCTTCTCCTTCTTCTTCTCCTTCTTTCTCTACTTATTTTCCTTTTCCTTATTTTACTTTTTCCTCTCCACTAACATCATCATATATATGAAAAAATGCATATATGAAAAAAAACATCATCATATATATCATCTATCATCTATGAACAAAAATATTCCTAGATACATAAAAAATTTCTACAAATGAAAATAACCTAAAAAAATCATATGATCATCTATGAACAAAAAAAACATCATTTGATCATCTATCATCTATGAACAAAAAAATCCTCATTTGATCATCTATCATCTATGAACAAAAATATTCATCATTTGATCATCTATTATCTATAAACAAAAATATTCCTAGATACATAAAAAAATTCTACAAATGAAAATAACCTAAAAAAAATCATACGATCATCTATGAACAAAAAAAACATCATTTGATCATCTATCATGCATCTATGAACAAAAAAAACATCATTTGATCTCTATCATCTATGAACAAAAATTTGCAAAGGGATGGCGCCGGCGGCCGGACCAAGCTAAGGAGAGGTCGACGGCGAGGATGGCGTCGGGGCAGGGGCGCGGGCGACGGCGACGGGGCGGGCCGGGGCGGCCGCATCGGGGCAGGGGCGGGCCGGGGCAGGGGCCCGGGCGACGGCGAGGGCGCGGGCGACGACGGGCACGGGCGAGGCGACGGCGACGGCGGGGCAGCCTGACGGCGTCGTCGGGGCGAGCTCGGGCAGCCTGGCGGCGTCGTCGGGGCGGGGAACTGGCGATGAAATCTGAAAAAACGCTAAGTCTTTGCTTATATAGAAAAGGCTTTGGTCCCGGTTCGTGGCTCAAACCGGGACCAATGCCCCCCTTTAGTCCCGGTTGGTGCCACCAACCGGGACCAAAGGCCAATTTTCGGCATCCCAAAGGGCGGGAAGCGGCGGCCTTTGGTCCCGGTTGGTGGCATCAACCGGGACTAAAGGGGGGCAATGGTAACGGTTGGTGCCACCAACCGGGACCAATGCCCCCTTTAGTCCCGGTTAGTGCCACCAACCGGGACCAATGCCTTTGTGCTGCCCGCGCCCAAAAGTTTAGTCCCACATCGCTAGCTGAAGGGCGCCGGCACTGGTTTATAAGCGCTGCTGTGCCTCTCCATTCAAGCTCCTCTCTAATGCAGGCTTTCGGGCCTAAACTTGCTACTGCCTGTGGGCTTATTGGGCCTCTGCGGGCCTGAATCCTGGCCCATGTAGGGTTTCTAGTCGTATTCAGGCCGTGGAGGCCCAGTAGGTGGCATTTTTTTGGTTTTTTCTTTTTTATTTCTACAGTTTTTGGTTTTTTATTTTTTTATTTCTACTTAAAACTAAATACTTACAATTTTTTAGTGATTTCTTTTTGCTTTTAGGTCACAAAAATTATGAACTTTCTATTAGTGCCATTAGTTTTAAATTTTGAATAGTTTAAATTTGAATTTTTAAAAATTTGTGTGAATCACTAGTTTATGAATAACTTTACTATAAAAATAGAATTTTTTTCTATTTATTTTTTATTTATACTTACAACTAAATACTTATAGTTTTTTAGTGATTTCTTTTTCATTTTAGGTCACAAAAATTATAAACTTTCTGTTAGTGCCATTAGTTTTAAAATTTTGAATAGTTTAAATTGGAATTTTATAAAATTTGTGTGAATCACTAGTTTGTGAATAACTTTACTATAAAAATAGAATTTTTTTTCTTCTTTGCTATTTATTTTTTATTTATACTTATAATTAAATACTTATAGTTTGATTTTAGGTCACAAAAATTATATTCTTTTTGCTATTGAAGAATATTATAGTTTTATTTTAGTTGATCATAACATAATATTTTAATTGATTGTTTTTATTTTCATAAAAGTTTTGTAGTTCATTCTGTTTGCTATTAATTCATTCTTTGAGCTAAATGACTCTGAAATTGGAAAGCATTTCAAAATGAACTCTGAAAAGGTTGAAAGTTGGCATGGTATCATCATTTCACCCACATAGCATGTTCCAAAAAGTAGAGAGGGTTACGACAAAAACTTGATGCACTTCGTGTACAAAATGGACAATCACTTTCGAAGTATCAAAGTTTCGAACCATAAGACATGAAAGCATTTCAAATGAACTCTGAAAAAGTTGAAAGTTGGGATGGTATCATAATTTCACCCACATAGCATTTGCTTATTGCGGGAGAAAGTCTTCACTTTTTCTTCGCTTGTGTCATTTGCTTATTGCGCCGTAACCATGGATAATCTTCATTGTTTATCAGGATGCTTGGGTCAGCCTTGACATTGAATGAAGGAATTTCATGAAACTTTTCATAATCTTCAGACATGTCTGTCTTGCCGTCCACTCCCAGGATGTCCCTTTTTCCTGAAAGAACTATGTGGCGCTTTGGCTCATCGTATGATGTATTCGCTTCCTTATCTTTTCTTTTTCTCGGTTTGGTAGACATGTCCTTCACATAGATAACCCGTGCCACATCATTGGCTAGGACGAACGGTTCGTCAGTGTACCCAAGATTTTTCAGATCCACTGTTGTCATTCCGTACTGTGGGTCTACCTGTACCCGCCCGCCTAACAGATTGACCCATTTGCACTTAAACAAAGGGACCTTAAAATCAGGTCCGTAGTCAAGTTCCCATATGTCCACTATGTAACCATAATATGTGTCCTTTCCGCTCTCGATTGCTGCATCAAAGCGGACACCGCTGTTTTGGTTGGTGCTCTTTTGATCTTGGGCGATCGTGTAAAATGTATTCCCATTTATCTCGTATCCTTTGTAAGTCAGTACAGTCAAAGATGGTCCCCTGGACAACAAGTACAACTCATCACAAATAGTGTTGTCACCTCTGAGACGTGTTTCCAACCAACTGCTGAAAGTCGTGATGTTTTCACATGTAATCCAGTCGTTGCACTGCTCCGGGTGTTTGGAGCGCAGACTGTTCTTGTGTTCATCGACATACGGGGTCACCAAGGTAGAGTTCTGTAGAACTGTGTAGTGTGCTTGAGACCAAGAATATCCGTCCCTGCATATTATTGAGTCTCTTCCAAGAATGCCTTTTCCAGTCAGTGTCCCCTCATACCGCGATTTAGGGAGACCTATCTTGTTAAGGGCAGGAATGAAGTCAACACAAAACCCGATAACATCCTCTGTTTGATGGCCCATGGAGATGCTTCCTTCTGGCCTAGCGCGGTTACGGACATATTTCTTTAGGACTCCCATGAACCTCTCAAAGGGGAACATATTGTGTAGAAATACGGGCCCCAGGATGACAATCTCGTCGACTAGATGAACTAGGACGTGCGTCATGATATTGAAGAAGGATGGTGGGAACACCAGCTCGAAACTGACAAGACATTGCGCCACATCACTCCTTAGCCTTGGTACGATTTCTGGATCGATCACCTTCTGAGAGATTGCATTGAGGAATGCACATAGCTTCACAATGACTAATCGGACGTTTTTCGGTAGAAGCCCCCTCAATGCAACCGGAAGCAGTTGCGTCATAAGCACGTGGCAGTCATGAGACTTTAGGTTCTGAAACTTTTTCTCTGGCACATTTATTATTCCCTTTATATTCGACGAGAAGCCAGTCATGACCTTCATACTGAGCAGGCATTCAAAGAAGATTTCTTTCTCTTCTTTCGTAAGAGCGTAGCTGGCAGGACCTTTATACTGCTTCGGAGGCATGCCGTCTTTTTCGTGCAAACGTTGCAGGTCCTCTCGTGCCTCAGGTGTATCTTTTGTCTTCCCATACACGCCCAAGAAGCCTAGCAGGTTCACGCAAAGGTTCTTCGTCACGTGCATCACGTCGATTGAGGAGCGGACCTCTAGGTCTTTCCAGTAGGGTAGGTCCCAAAATATAGATTTCTTCTTCCACATGGGTGCGTGTCCCTCAATGTCATTCGGAACAGCTAGTCCACCGGGACCCTTTCCAAAGATTACGTAGTGTAAATCATTGACCATAGCAAGCACGTGATCACCGGTGCGCATGGCGGGCTTCTTCCGGTGATCTGCCTCGCCTTTGAAATGCTTGCCTTTCTTTCGAAATTGATGGTTGGTCAGAAGAAATCGACGATGGCCCAGGTACACATTCTTCCTGCATTTGTCCAGGTATATACTTTCAGTGTCATCTAAACAGTGTGTACATGCGTGGTATCCTTTGTTTGTCTGTCCTGAAAGGTTACTGAGAGCGGGCCAATCGTTGATGGTCACGAACAACAACGCCTTAAGGTTAAATTCCTCCTGTCTGTGCTCATCCCACGTACGTACACCGTTTCCATTCCATAGCTGTAAAAGTTCTTCAACTAATGGCCTTAGGTACACATCAATTTCGTTGCCGGGTTGCTTAGGGCCTTGGATGAGAACTGGCATCATAATGAACTTCCGCTTCATGCACATCCAAGGAGGAAGGTTATACATACATAGAGTCACGGGCCAGGAGCTGTGATTGCTGCTCTGCTCCCCGAAAGGATTAATGCCATCCGCGCTTAAAGCAAACCATACATTCCTTGGGTCCTTTGCAAACTCATCCCAGTACTTTCTCTCGATTTTTCTCCACTGCGACCCGTCAGCGGGTGCTCTCAACTTCCCATCTTTCTTTCGGTTCTCACTGTGCCATCGCATGAACTTGGCATGCTCTTCGTTTCTGAACAGACGTTTCAACCGTGGTATTATAGGAGCATACCACATCACCTTCGCAGGAACCCTCTTCCTGAGGGGCTCGCCGTCAACATCACCAGGGTCATCTCGTTTGATCTTATACCGCAACGCACCGCATACCGGGCATGCGTTCAGATCCTTGTATGCACCGCGGTAGAGGATGCAGTCATTAGGGCATGCATGTATCTTCTCCACCTCCAATCCTAGAGGGCATACGACCTTCTTTGCTGCGTATTTACTGTCGGGCAATTCGTTATCCTTTGGAAGCTTCTTCTTCAATATTTTCAGTAGCTTCTCAAATCCTTTGTCAGCCACAGCATTCTCTGCCTTCCACTGCAGCAATTCCAGTACGGTACCGAGCTTTGTGTTGCCATCTTCGCAATTGGGGTATAACCCTTTTTTGTGATCCTCTAACATGCGATCGAACTTCAGCTTCTCCTTTTGACTAATGCATTGCGTCCTTGCATCGACAATGACCCGGCGGAGATCATCATCATCGGGCACATCGTCTGGTTCCTCTTGATCTTCAGCAGCTTCACCCGTGGCAGCATCATTGGGCACATCGTCTGGTTCCTCTTGATCTTCACTAGCTCCCCCCGTTGCAGCATCACCGTATTCAGGGGGCACATAGTTGTCATCGTACTCTTCTTCTTCGCCGTCTTCCATCATAACCCCTATTTCTCCGTGCCTCGTCCAAACATTATAGTGTGGCATGAAACCCTTGTAAAGCAGGTGGGAGTGAAGGATTTTCCGGTTAGAGTAAGACCTCGTATTCCCACATTCAGTGCATGGACAACACATAAAACCATTCTACTTGTTTGCCTCAGCCGCATCGAGAAACTCATGCACGCCCTTAATGTACTCGCGGGTGTGTCTGTCACCGTACATCCATTGCCGGTTCATCTGCGTGCATTATATATAATTAAGTGTCCAAATTAATAGAAGTTCATCATCACATTAAAACCAAAGTGCATACATAGTTCTCATCTAACAACATATAGCTCTCCAGAGCATCTAATTAATTAAACCATACATTGAAACTATGTAAAACATTTCAATGCGAAAACAAATGCGATCATAATCGCAACCAAGGTAACAATTGATCCAACGGCATAATGATACCAAGCCTCGGTATGAATGGCATATTTTCTAATCTTTCTAATCTTCAAGCGCATTGCATCCATCTTGATCTTGTGATCATCGACGACATCCGCAACATGCAACTCCAATATCATCTTCTCCCCCTCAATTTTTTTTATTTTTTCCTTCAACAAATTGTTTTCTTCTTCAACTAAATTTAACCTCTCGACAATAGGGTCGGTTGGCCTTTCTGATTCACATACATCCTAGATAAATAAAATCTATGTCACGTTGGTCGGCATAATTTTCATAAACAATAAATGAACCAATAGTTATAAAGATAATATACATACCAAATCCGAATCATAGACAGGACGAGGGCCGACGGGGGCGGATACCAAAACCATCGCACTATATAAGATGCAATAATAAATGTAAGAAAATGATACAAGTATCTATCTAAACATACAAGTAAAAATATTTTTCCTTTCAAAAAGAAGATAAGAATAAGAGGCTCACCACGGTGGTGTCGGTGATGAGATCGGCGCGGGTGATCGACGGCGGTGAAGACGGGGACGGGGCGTGACGGACCGCTAAATCTAGACAAATCTCGAGGAAGATGGAGCTTGGAGGTCGAGCTTCGAGAGGAGAAAGCTTAAGTAGTGTGGCTCGGGCATTCCATCGAACACCTCATGTGCATAGGAGGTGAGCTAGAGCACCACAAAGCCCTCTCCCCCTCGGCCAGAAAAAACAGAGCACTGTGCTCTGCTCTTGCGCGAGGGGGTATATATAGGCACCTCATTGGTCCCGGTTGATGACATGAACCGGGACTAAAGGGAAGCCTTTGGTCCCGGTTCAAGCCACCAACCGGGACCAATGGTGGTGGGCTAGGAGCGAGGCCCATTGGTCCCGATTCGTCCCACCAACCGGGACCAAAAGGTCCAGACGAACCGGGACCAATGGCCCACGTGGCCCGGCCGGCCCCCTGGGCTCACGAACCGGGACCAATGCCCACATTGGTCCCGGTTCTACACTGAACCGGGACTAATGGGCTGAGCCGGCCTGGACCATAGCCCTGTTTTCTACTAGTGATGGGCCAATGTTGTCATCGTCCTTCTTCAGTTGGATCACTACGACCAACCACGACCACGACTGCCTTTATTTCCACCGGAACAGCTGGCCTACATGGTTCATGACTCGATCCACTGCACGTCTGCACCGGGTGTGTCTTCTTTCTTGGCCGTCTTCTATCTAGAAGAAAACATATATCGGAATCCGTTGGTGCTCCCGGGAGCATGGCTCCTGCGTGCGAAAATATTTTTTGAAATATAAAAAAAATCCCAGCAGAGATTTTATGTGTTCTTTGTCACATTCAAATGCTACATACAAATTTGGCCTTGCAAAAAAAAATAAACACCAAATGTTACCCCAAAATGTTACCTTAAATTTATTTTTTTCACCGATGAAACACCACTGCTCTGTTTCGCATGATTTTTTTAAAGAATGCTTGGGATATTAACACGAACATCCACAATCAGAATTTTTTGAATACATTTTTTTTACTATTCACGCAGGAACGCGTTTCCGAGAGCCAAAACACCAAAGTAAATTGCAGAAAACCACCACTTTAAAGACAAGGTTTGCGAAAACCACTACAATACATTTTTTTGTAAAAAAACACCGTGTTTTCGGTAATCTTTTTGCAGAAAGCACTGATCGACGATTTGCCTCTATTGACTGGGGAAACTGCCACGAACAGATCGGGTCAAGGATTAGATCCGGTTCTGTTTAGTTAGGTTCAGATATCAGTATATAAAGTTTTAATCTCTTGAAATACCATATCGCTTGCATGGTTCAGTTGGTTAGCTTGCGTGCTTGTGTACCCTGTGGTCTTGGGTTCGAACCCCTGCCTTTCCAAAATTTTATTCTCTTTTTCTCATGCGCCCCTAACAAATGGAATAGGGGTAGTTTCGTCATCTAACTTCAGTCAACGTGTATTGGTTCGAACCCCTGCCCTTCCAAAATTTTATTCTCCTTTTCTCATGCGCCCCTAACAAATGGAATAGGGGTAGTTTCGTCATCTAACTTCAGTCAACGTGTATTGATTCGAACCCCTGCCCTTCCAAAATTTTATTCTCTTTTTCTCATGCGCCCCTAACAAATGGAATAGGGGTAGTTTCGTCATCTAACTTCAGTCAACGTGTATTGGTTCGAAGCCTTGCCCTTCCAAAATTTTATTCTCTTTTTCTCATGCGCCCCTAACAAATGGAATAGGGGTAGTTTCGTCATCTAACTTCAGTCAACGTGTATTGACCAAACGATAACGGTGAAAAATGGTCTTTTTGAGCTTGATCTAACAGAACAGTGGCATTTTTTAGTAGTGAAAATGTTTAGTGGCAAAACTGAGTAGCGTTATACAGCCGATGGCAAAACTGATAAAAACCCTAATAATTAAGGTAGCAGCCTCATTAGTCAGACCTAATAATTAATTAAGGTAGTCCAGTGCTTTTTTTTTAAGTAGGGCTAATGCTGCTTCGCCATGGCTTCCGGAAAGACGCATGACACGCTCGGAAGTCAGATTAACATTGACACGAGGCAGCAGCCATAGCACTTGAAAACCTAGTGGGTCCTTTCCCGAGTTTCCGGCTTGGTCACCCAATTTCTCGTTTTCAGTTATGAATGTGTCGTGCCAAACTGTGGGCTCTGCAATGTTTTTTCTAAAAAGAAATCGCAGGTTCATGATCGAGTAAAGCAAATCATGCTTTACATTCATGAATGAGTACTGTTCGTGATTCTTCTCCAATTTATTCGAAGGTGTGCATGAGGTACAAAAATTACGACGGCATTTAGTTTTGTGCTACAGGAGGGCTATCTCTTTCGGCTGGATACGTACAGAGCTGTGTGAAACGTCAGCCCGTCAGTAGGGTTCAGAGTACGAATGTACACCGTACCCGAGCTGCAAAAGCGAGTGCTGCTTCCGTGGTGCCTTCGCCTTCATGGATCCTAGCAGCAGCAGTAAACAACACGCGCTCTGACCAAGTCTCGATACCTTCGGATGCAAAGCCAGGTCGCCGTCGTCCTGACAGCATTCTTCCACCGACATCTGAACGTGCCACTGGGCTGGGCAATGCTTAATGAGCAGGAGCTTGTCAGCACTTAAGGGTCACTACTGCTAATACCGTACGATCGGCCTAACTAACTAGTAAAGGCGATCCACAAACACGGTTCGACCTGCCAGACACTCCCTCGGTAAAAATGGAACCACTGTGATGGCTGTTCCGTGTAGGTTGCAGCACTTGGATGACTGGATCCGAAGGTGTAGAGATCGTGCGAGGAAGTATCAGTACATATTGTGCATCTATGCTCTGCAGGAGTAGCAAGCACGTGCGATCGGTGGATAATCTTGTAAAACATGGCCGTGTCCGCCGCTGGTTTCGCGGAATACGCAGGCGTACTATACTTCTTCAGCAGCCGGTTTAATCGTCAGGCATATGGACATGGAGCCGTAGCAGGCGTCAATTCTGTGGACGGGGACGGGACTGGAGATCAGCGGAGCACATGCGTGTACGCGTATCTCGGTTTGACTCAGTCCAGTAGAGCTATAGCTCGTACTTCCACGTTCATCGCTTCATGCCGGTATCGCACTGTCGTGTCGTGTGTGTGCTACGAGTAGCAGCATTCAGAGTCTTCAGACGACATGGAGGCTCTAGAGGCCGACCGTGAGCAGGAGCAGCAGTGCGGCGGCAGATCTCCTCCTTTTTCTTTCTGCCATGTGGCAAGAGTAAATAGCCGTGACCAAAATCTATAGCGACGCCGAACCCGCAACGCGACAGGATTCCAAATGCAGCATTTCAGGAACCGTCGGGAAGATATTCCAACCATAGCTATTCCCTCGTCTCGGGACTAGCTTGCGATTATCACAAGGATATTAGCACATATTTGTTTCTTTGATTCCAAATGCATGAGCGACTAGCTTTTCTTTGATGAAAGATCCGTCTATTCCCACATATTTGTTTCTATGATGTTGCACCTGGTTGTTTGCCACGTTGATCACTGATTTGTTATCACACCACACATTACAACTAGTCTTCGATATCTTCAATTTTTGTAATAAATTTATTGTTCAGAACTATACCTAGCCATGGGCAGCCCGGCCCGGACGGGCCGACTCGACCCAGCCCGAAAAGTCCGTCCCGGCACGACCCGATCGTGCCTGGGCCTAGATTTTAAGCTCGATGGCCGGGCCCGGGCCCTTCATTTTTGCAGTTTAAGGAAGAGGTCCGGCCTGAGGCCCGACAGGCTTTTTGCACAATGGGTCGGGCTTGGGCCTGATTTTTAGGCCCGACGGCAGGGCCGGGCTGGGCTCAGGCCTAGGTTTTCTGTGTTGAGCTTTGGTAGGCCCGGCCCGACGGATGGCCAGTCATATTCACAACATCTCACTTAGCCTTTAGCCATACCTCTATATTCTTCCTCGATAGTTCACTTAGACACAACAACCTGCTTCTTACTTCTGCACGATAATAGGTTCCCACCAACAAAGAAACAAAATCCCGATGTAGATACATGATCGTCTAGGCAACTTTCCAATCTGCATGATAGTACTCATCCACCACGAGATGCATGGTACTCTCAAATAATAGTCCCATTCCTGGAGTTCCCTTCAAGTACCACAGAATTCTATACACTATTAATGGTTCGAGAAACTACTAGTACCCTCGATAGGGTGGCAAATGTGGTCGGAAGTACAAAAAGGGAGTTCACACAAGGGGGTTATCCAGGTTTGGCCCTCATGGTGAGGTAACACCCTATGTCATTCTTTGTTTTGTATTGACGCGGGAGCACCTTATGCGAGGAGGTTACAAGATGATGGGCATTGTGACTACCGAGAGTATGAAGTATGAAATAGATGGGGATGGATACTCCTACCCTCGCCTTATATATAGAGGACGAGGGCTAGGGTTTAGATGATCCCTCACTGACCTCGCACGGAGGGCATCTTGGCTTGCACACCAAGATGGTGTTCTTGATCCAAGTCGGTTACCCGGACTTATTCCTAGATCCGGGCCTCCGCCAGAACCCTTGGGTCTTGAGGCCGGCCCAACACCGGGCTTCCTGGGCTCCTGGCTGATGGGCCACCGCTGATGTGTATTTCACCGTCAACCACTTCAAGATGATCACTCCTAGATTCATGCATTTATCTACTTACTAGACTTACTTGAAAGGCAATGCCAAGGCATGTATGACATAAGTATAACAACCTCTGAACTAATCATTCTTCACATCAAGTGATGTAAAGACCTCCCAAAATTTGTTGCGCAGGAGATCAGAATTCCCAGGGTGTCCATCTTTGCTACTGGAGCAAAGGTCTCATCATAGTCAATGCCGTAGGCAGGGTGTCCCTGATGGAGAGACTGATGGCCAGCAGGGTGTCCCAGTGGAGCCGCATGGCACCCTCGGGGTTGCCATCATCTTTGTCCGCGGCGCCAGCTTCCGCCACGATCCCTAGGACGGCAATGTCGGATGCCACCTCCCATTCGACCCTATCGGCCGCATTTGGCGCCAGGCGGTCGATGCAGGCACCTCGGTGCGCCTGCATAGCTTGTCGAGCGCGCTCGGAGCGTGGGTGGCAAGACAGACGCTCCAAGCATCCGCCACCCTCCCTCTCACCGTACTAGGGCGCCGGAGCCATTGGGTCTATCGACAGCGGCGATAGATAAATTGGGGGGGGGGGTTCTTGATCTCCGGGGCGATTGAAGGGTTTTCTAGCGCAGCCGCCCGCCACACTTGGGCTATAAGGCTCGACGATGCACGAGAATGGAGGCACCGATGATCGTAGCGCATCGTCGCGGCTCCAACGCGTGGCAAGCGATGAAAAATGAGCGGGACGGATGCGCGCCAATGAGCGTTTCGGCGGGAACAAAATTATTCTAGTTCAGTCCATGCTTGTCCTTGCCGCGGCATGGACTAATTTGACAAGACATGTATTGACGTAAAACTGAATCACACAAAGTTAAAGGGCATCAAAATTGTCTGATGAGTGAATACAATGCAAACAATTCGTATGTATGAACCATGTGCAATGCATCGCCCACGGGGCCATTAAGTGAACCGTATTTGATCGCACACAATCAATTTTCCCGAACATTGTGTACATGGCAAACAGTTTTTTTATTCCAACTTCACACACGTTTGTATCGTCGACACATGGTTCTATTTGTATTTGGTGTGCGAAGGTGGGGCTTAATGGCACGGGTCTGCACTTGTGTGTCATCCATGACATGTGGGCTAGGCCTGTCATACTCAGGGTCAAATTCGGTTGTATCGGTCGTCAACGCGACCCGGTGGTTCTTTGTGACAAATTACCACAAGAGTGGTAGTTTTTTGTTAGATCCCATAGAAGTGATAGTTTTTTTTTTTGGCTATTTACTCTCAAGATCTCCAGTAGGAGAAGAATCCCAAAGGATTTACCAAGGCCCCATCTCTCTTTGAGATTTGAGGAAGACTATCTCTCAAGACCCTCACATCTCTTGGAGATTGGGGAAGCACTACCCTAGTTACCTTTCTTTCCTTGGTTATTGTTGAATGCTTGAAATCCATCACTTTGTCCTTTGCATTTGAGTGAGTTGGTGTGGAAATTGTGTATTTGCATTCGACTTGAGTGAGTTGGTGTGGATGTCCTGTTTCTCTTATGTTATCACAACCCTTCATCTCCCCATCGTTTATTCTCCAATTGCAACCATCCTGAAGTTTCCACAAATCAAAGCCGATTGTGAGAAGCATGACGCGGAAGTATGTAAGCAGAATCGCAGTGGGTAAGCCTACGAGATCGAGGGGGCAAGCATGCCAACGTGTCGTCGAAGGCGCTTTGTGGAGCATGACGTAGCCCGCCCGGCCATGGTAAAGCCTTCTACAACACAAAATTCTTCACGGCGAAGCCGGGTTGTCGTGGTATGTGGTACTGCTGCTTTGTGTTTATGTCTTGTACTCAGTCATCCGCTCAAGCAGCACTGTACATAGCACGATCATTAGAGGCCATTGGAAGAGGCAAATCTAGCTCCGATGGAGGGCCCATGTACAGCATACAAGGCTGCTCCTGAATCCTCAGATCTCTGTACTCTTTGGCATACCCGCCACGCCAACATGCCCGTAGATAAGATCGAGTAGCGAGAGCTAGGGTCATAATGAAAATGATAGCCCATCACGTCAAGAATTTGCAGCCCTGTTTGAAACCAATGGACGGCCACGAGTACACGAGCCGTCCGAATGCATCCGTGTTGATGATTTGACAGCAAAGATCGATACATGCGCCACCCGGTTGTCGGAGATAAGCCACGGGATCGACAGGCTAGGCTAGCCGGCCAAGCAGCTGTTCGCGACGGGAACGATAGACAGGTCGACCTGTAGCTATAGGGTGATCTCGGACCACAAGAACATGTACGTGCGTGACCTCCTGGCTAATGGAATGTCGAAACAACGATCGATAGCTCCTAGCCTCCTGGTGGTAATGTAGGGATGCGTACGTGCTATGGCAAGGGCAACTTGCATGTATCCACTCCTGCCCGACATGATGCGGCGTCACAAGCCGGTCTTAGCGCGTGGTCTAGGCCGCGCGCGCGGCGGCGGTGCGGTGGCCGGTGATGGTGAACGGTGCATCCCCAAAATTCCATGAGTGGCAGTGATGGGCCGACGTGCATGGCATCCCCTTCACGTAACCACATACATGGTCGAACACCTGCGAGACCGAGACCGCCCCGCCTGCATGCCGCGTGCGATCGCCCGGGGCGCGCGAGCCAGGGCACGGCTGGAGCGCGACCTCCGCGGATTTCGTTGCCGCGCCGGCGCCCCGTGCATGGAGCATGGGATGACGGCGGCACCGACGGGCCGACCGGCCGCGGGCACTGTCGCGTCGACAGCGTCGTGTGCCGATTCCCTTGACAAAACCGATCGGCTGGCATCATTGGATTTGGGAGGCGCGCCATCAATTTTGGGCTGACTTAAATCGCGTTGCGAAATGATTTCTGCCGGGTGATTTTATGACGAGGAGAGGGATGTCCGAGCTGACTTTCTCCACCTCCACAGTATCCATCGCTGCCTCACTGTACACCCGTCGCTGCCTCAGCAGATACTACTGGCTGTTACTTCACTGCTTATTGCGGTCGTTAATTACTTTTGTATGCTATGTGGCGTGTGACCTATCTATATATCTCACACTATCAATCATTTTATTCGTTTTTTGGACTTGCAGCTGGGAAAATACGTACGGGGTCTGGTGAGTGTGGCCATTGGAGCCACTACGAGGCCGGTTGTTTCACTATAAATTTACAGCTCGGGACAAAACAATGCAATGCAAGGGCACAAGTGTACAAGCAGCAGTCACATTTCAAGCTTGATGGAAGGAGAACAGTACTCCATCAGCGGGGTTTATGGTTTTCAACACCGCGATAAATTCATGGTGCTTCGGAGTCTCGGAGAGCACTTAATGAAGAGACATGACATGTCGGCCAGACTGTCCCGAGCCCAATCTGCCGTGGCCTACGGGAGACTAGGGATCACACGTTGCACTGTGCACGCGGGGCCATACCACACTGGCTCGCAATGCCGCTGTCCCTTTTCCTCTCCTCATGGTCCTATCTTTTGTTCTTTCCCACGGGCCTGATGCCCTCGGCTTGGTTGATTAATCCTGCCATCACGAGAGGCGACGTACGTACCTTCGCTGGTCGGTGTGATCATCACAGACGTAAAGTGCAATTCCAAGCTGTCACTAATCAAACGGTCCATGCATGCATGCATGCATGCATTAGTGATCACTTGCATCATGCACTTTTGCTAGCTAACAGGTTAACCAAAAGTACTCCACGATAACATGCAGATCGAAATGGTGATGGCCACGTACAGTATACACTCGCTCAAGAACAAAACGATATTGCAAGATGTGCTACATGCACAGTGCCGCTCCCTCCGAGAAGACCCGTCAATAGTGCTCAGAGCAAGTACGTACTAGCATGCTGGCGGTATTGATGATGGTTACGGCTAAAAAATCCGCCGTAAGCCCGTGTCTGTACGGCATCGGTATATATAGTGACACGACGCTGCTGCACTGGCCGCTTGTATGCCAAGTGCATCCGGTCCATCTCGTCCTCATCGAATGAGCTGCTTGCCAAGTGCATCGGTCGGCCTCGTCTTCATCTAATGTGCCACCATCAGCAGCTGCGAGTGCGGGAGATCAGAACCTCTCCCTCGAATGCAGAAACATGAAATAAGTCTCAAGGATGGGACCATCAGTTGCGACTAATCAAAATGGATGAGAGATGAAAACGAGTCGTACGTGCGTCCAGCTCGTTGTAGTAATAACTAATAACAAGGGCATGTGCCATGCATGCACCGTGTCATTGTCACGGAGTGAATAATCAGCGAATGTATGCACACTTCGTTAGCTCCCCGCTTCCACATAAGAGCATGGTTCAGCTGCTGGCTATATAATATTGTCATGTCATCTATAGTCAAGTTTATAACCGGCAAGTACAATAGTTAGAGGCAAATAAGTATTATTTTATTGATACACGACCTATCTCCCTCTCTCACAAAGTTTGTAGGAGCACGTGCCGTAGTCGGCTGTTAGTTTGTAGCCCGTTTCTCTTCACTTTCCTCCTCTCTCTGCCAACTAAGAAAAACTATATTATTTAATGTCTTATAGCCCGCCTACGTCACCTTATTGCACTCACTCTAAAAGTTGTTGAATGGTGTGAAACCCAACTGAATTACCTTAGGCTTCATAATTTTTTCTCCAAGCGTTTTCACCCCTTCCCATCGGCGGTTAGGGCAAACGCTTCCATCCAAATTTCATCGGTGAGCTCATGGGTTCGCCTCGCCTTTGTCTGTCACTCGGGCAACTAGTGGCAGGGAGGGGAATACCAGTGCCTTCGCTTCGGCTAGTAGTTTAAGTTAGGTCTTTTTAATTCCTCACAGATGTGGTGCTTTGGTGGATGGCAGCGCTTCTTCTTCGAGTTTGTTTCTGTGCTCTGATTCTTCTCGAGTTCGTCCATTTGGACATAGTTGACGGAGCTCCTACACAAATTACCGTCGTCTCCTTCAGGCGGCGAGGTTCGTGTTTCTTATCGTGCATGCATGACGACAAGATTTGGTGTATGTTGCTTCAGATATATTGAAGGGTTCAACGGCGACGACTATGTCTCCAAGGCATTTTTCCTTAATGACATCTGCACGAAAACTTTTCAGCTGTCGTCGACAAGGTCAAGTCGGCTCCGATGAGGGAGCGGAGGCAGCAACGCGTCCGTGGCTTGTTCTGACGGCGATAGTGATCTGGTGATCTACATACCTCAATGTAAATATTAAATATGTTTGTGGTGCCTTGTACTTCTATTGAATTTCATAATAGATCTGGGTTTTTTTCGCAAAAAAGGAATTACCTTAGGCTTCTTGGGGTTGCAGTTTCTTTTTGAATTATAGGGAAATACCATAATTAGGAAATTTCCTTCTGAGCAACTCTTCATTTTCAGTTTATGAATACGATGGATTTTATGATTTTTAGATATGTTGACCGTGTGCATCTTCTTACGCAGAGGCCCGGTATTTACTAAGTAAGGTTGTATCGGCTCGATATAACGTTTCAATGATAATGTCGTTCATAAAAAAAATAGCATTTTGGTTGATGTAGAATTGTGGTTACCAAAAGCCTATGAAATACAAAATGCATTATTTACCTGGCTCTGTTTACCAAAAAAGGTAACATGAGCTCATACCTTTTTATTTTTTACCTTTGAGAAATAAGATCTCTCTCTCTCTCTGTGTGTGTGTGTGTGTGTGTGTGTGAATAAAATGGGTCGCGTGTAGGTAAACTAACGCGAAAGCCTAGATTGTTATTTCTCACATTATCTGAAAATAATAGATATCCCTTTTTAATACCAATTCAAAGCCGCAACCTTTGCAATAAGGGTTATGTTGCACTTGGGGGCTTTGCAACGCGACCTTACCGCGCTCGCACGTCACCAGGTAAGCATATATCACTCATTGCAACGCGGAACATGTTGTGGTCTCCCCCCCCCCCCCCCCCCCTCTGAATAAAATGGGTCACGTGTGCGCAAAATAATGCAAAAGCCTTTATTGTTATTTCTTCCATTATCTGAAAATAAATAAACATCCCTTTTTAATACCAATTCTAAGTCGCACCCTTTGCAACAAGGACCGTCTTGCACTTGGGGGCTTTGCACCACGAACCTTATTGCGCTCGCATGCTCATCAGGTAAGGCATATATCACTCATTGCAACATGGACCTTATTGCGGTCACCCATTGCAATGTGGACTATGTTGCAGTCACTTGTCGGACCTTTGGTCACGCATCGCAACATGGACCATGTTGCGTTCACCTCCAGCTTCCTGACATTGCAAAACAAAAGCTGACGGCTACTTGTCGTGGCCATCCTTGTTGCTTGCATCATTGGGTGATGCTGCTGCGTGGCAAGCACGCCAGGTTCCAGCACCCCCGATTGCTCGCGTGGGCGGTGTGTTGTGAAGGAGAGGGTGTCACGACAAGCTTCTATGGTGGCGGCGCTGATATGAGGCAGAGGAAGATGAAGGAGAAGAGCAGCACACAGGAAATGGGGGATTGGGAATTGAAGGAGGCGATAGAGCGCAGGAGAAATGGATAGACGAAGAGATAAGGCCGGGGGAGGGGGAGGAATAGCGGTGGCTGGGCCCCGCGAGGGGTTCGCCTGTCGCCCACACATGTTAAAAACCAGTCGGGTGAACGGAAGCATCTCCTATGTAATTAGCGATGTGTGCGTTAAAATCAGTCTGGTGAACAAAAGCTTTTCCTATATAATTAGGTTGTATGGATTGAAATGTTCTCCCTGACTATGCTGAATCGACGTTGGCTCCACATACTTTTCATGCATTCAAGGCTTTGGATGCCATCTCATGAGCGTCTCAAGGGCCATCAGCAAGAGCAAAAAGAGCTAGGACCATACATGCATGCACGCAATGCAACATAGCCGTTTGGCAATTTGGGCAAGCAGGGCGTCCATGAATGACACCCTCTTTTAGTCCCCTTTCAGTTATTTTTTACAGCCTGGAGACGAAGTGCATGCAGTGCAAAGCATTATTGCTAGTACCTGGGAGTCAAGCACCTCACATGCCCTGTATTCAAGGGATGACAGGCTCCTGTATACATTTTCCACAAAAAAATTAGCGTATTTTTTTAACTCAAACATTTAACGTATACGGAGCACTCCCTTATTATACAAGCTTGAGCGTACTACATGTGGTGCTCGTACGCTTCGGAAAGAAATCGAGCGTCCACTCCATGAGCCGGCCAGTTGGATACGTATACGCAGTCACAATCATCCGGCAATGATCGTAAATCCAGCAATAATTGAGGTGCTAACTGACAAGATGTTAGGGATTTCAGGGCAAGCAAGACCATGTACTTGGTCGTGTCGTGGCACAACCAAAACGGAAATTTGGCTGTGCACTTTGTGAGCTTTTGCATGGCATTATGATTAAGACATTATTCATACGTCCAGAGAGATGTATAAGTACTAGTCGAAAATATATATCCACATGATGGAGCAGGGAAATAAATTTTGCAGCCAGATACGCACGACTATATAGCCGCATCTTTCTGGCAACAGAGGAGTAGCCAAATATTTATCCTCGAAGGAGACGCCAACATGGCCTGTTTGCATGCAAATTTATTTTTTATTTTTTGCGAAGATGTTTGGCTACAATAAGTGGCAGGGGATTTTTTTTTTCTTTCCAAATGATAAGTGTCACACGTGTGACACTAAACTTGCTATCTGGAAAGAAAAAACAAACCCCAAAAAGCTGAAACTTGCCATCCAAAAAAAAAGCTGTCATGCTTGACAACTAAAGTTGCCATCTTCGCATAACTAAACTTGCCAACAAAAAGGTTCGGGCCTGCCATGTGTTCATACCACACGTGTGACACTTATCAGCGTCCTAGGGCGAACACTAAAGTATAAAAAAGGTTGATGCAAAACTAAAGTAGACCTACACTAATAGTGCACAATAATACTTTTTATATGATGCTGAACGGAATAATCAAATGCAATGAAAATGCAAGAATATTTAAATAGATAAACAAAATTTTGAAAATATCGACAATGAAGCTTTAATGATGCCTATGATATCCAGGAAATGGTAATACGTTACCCTTTTCTTGAAAAATTTCAATATTTATATCAGGATCAAGACTTCTTAATATGCGTTGCTTATTGTAACACACTATCGATCCATTAAACTAGCCACTAGACATCTTGCTGTCTTGATGATTTTCATCCATAAGAAGACCCATTCAATTGTTTTTGTCACTACCATCAAGACTACATTATAGATTTTCTTGCTCAATCTAAGGAAACCATCAAGTAATTCTTTCTAAGGCCACCTTTGGTTTGTAGGAATTTTGTAAGAACTCTATATGATAGGATTTTGAAAGAAAAAAAAAATCATTTGGAGCCCTCTGGTTTGCAGGAATGGATTCCTATCCTATATAGGATATGAATTAATCCTTCACATAACAAAGAAACAAATATTAGCCTAGACTCAGTCTAAAAATTCATATCCTATGCATCAAATGTACCTCTTTCCCTATGAAAATTGAGATGTATGTATAACAAATCATAGGAATAGGCAGGTCATAGAAAATGAGATTATATGTATCTCAAATCCTTGAATAGGAATAGGAATAGGAATAGGAAAGAAGATGCTCTTTGGTTCACACCATTGGATTTTTTTTCCACTGGGTCAAGGCTATTGTTAATTTTCCTATAAAATATGGAGGATAGGAAGATCTATTCCTACAAAGCAAAGGCTTCTAAAGAATTTTTTCCTATAAAAATCCTATCCTACAGAATTCTTCCAAACCAAAAGAGGCCTCACTTCCTATGATCTTCCTATTCCAACAACATTCCTATCGTATGAACCAAAGGATGCCTAAATTTACATCACAAATTCAAATTTTAGAATGCAGAAAAATAAGATAATTAGACCTCTTTCCTCAACCTTTACTAGCCATTCCCCATTCTATTAACCTTCTACATTTTCCCTTCACCACCAATGCCACCACACCATTGGCAATGTCATCGCGCCACGCCCTGTGTCTTTGTGATTGCGTCATGTGGGCTCGTGATCTCGACAGTGGAGCCCTTGAGGAGAGAGGAAGACCGTCGTCGCCCACTTATTAGCCGACGACTAACGTCCGCTTGGTCGTCGGCCCACCGCGATCGCTGGCCCTGATGTGATCGTTCCTGCCTTTTGTGTTGGTACTTGCGTAGCTTAGCGTGTGACTGACTGCATGTTGTTTTCGTATGTGGCTTTTTGGCAAATGATTCCTGCCAGGCGACCGGCTGAGTTTTCGTCCAGCCACCGTATGCACTCATCGCACACCAAGGCCAACCCATGCTATGTCATATCCACTCATTCCTCTTCATCTTATCCCCTCGCTATCCCACATCATCTGTTTCCACACAACTTCATGCGGGACCCTGCACAGCTCCCATCTCTCCATCATGACTCACATGTTTCTCTTAGCACAAGCAGCCATGCAACTCCTCCTCCGATGAGAAACTGGTAGGTGCTGCTGCTGGCGGCTGGCTACAGAGGGTCGACTGGTGTTGTAATCCCTCTCCTCCCTGCAAGATGGAGTGTCACCTCGTCATTCTTTGACGCCGTTGCTGTGCCCACACACCTTCCTAATCAGTGTTGCAACCAGCCAAACAAAGCTGCCAAAGGCGGTGTGTCTTGATAACCCACAAGTATAGGATATCGCAACAGTTTTTGAGGGTAGAGTATTCAACCCAAATTTAATGATTGGACACAAGGGGATATAAAGAATATTTGCAAGTATTAGCAGTTGAGTTGTCAATTCAACCACACCTATATCTGCAGCAGAGTGATTAGTAACATAGTAGTATGGTAATTTGATAGCAATGGCAACAATAGCAATAGCAACGGTAGCGGTAACAATGACAGTTTTGTAGTGATTGTAACAGCGGCAACAACAGTAGTAACTTAGCAAAGATCAATATGCGGAAAGCTCGTAGGCATTGGATTGATGATGGATAATTATGTTGGATGACATTCATCATGTAATAGTTATAACCTAGGTTGACACAGAACTAGCTCTAATTCATCAATGTAATGTAAGCATGCATTCCATATATATTCATGCGCGCTTGCGATAAGAACTTGCACGACATCTTTTGTCCTACCCTCCCGTGGCAGCGAGGTCCATAAGGAAATCTAAGGGATATTAAGGCCTCCTTTTAATAGAGAACCGAAACAAAGCATTAGCACTTAGTGAATACATGAACTCCTCAAACTACGGTAATCACCAGAAATAATCCCAATTATTGTCACCTTGGGGTATGCGGATCATAACACGTAACACAAATATATTCGTGAAAACATAAAGGGTTTAGATATGAAATCATGGCACTCGGGCCCTAGTGACAAGCATTAAGCACAACAAAGTCATAGCAACATCAATCTCAGAATATAATGGATACTAGGGATCAAGCCCTAACAAAACTAACTCGATTACATGGTAAATCTCATCCAACCCATCACCATCCAGCAAGCCTACGAAGGACTTACTCACTCTCGATGGTGAACATCATGAAATTGGTGATGAAGGAAGGTCGATAATGACGATGACGTTGAACGCCCCCTCTCCAGAGCCCAAAACGGACTCCAGATCAGCCCTCCCGATGAAGAACAGGAGGTGGCTGATGTCTACTACACAACTTTCTTCTTGTAGACGTTGTTGGCCCTCCAAGTGCAGAGGTTTGTAGGACAGTAGCAAATTTCCCTCAGGTGGATGACCTAAGGTTTATCAATCCATAGGAGGCGTAGGATGAAGATGGTCTCTCTCAAGCAACCCTGCAACCAAATAACAAAGAGACTCTTGTGTCCCCAACACACCCAATACAATGGTAAATTGTATAGGTGCACTAGTTCGGCAAAGAGATGGTGATACAAGTGCAATATGGACAATAGATAAAGGTTTTTGTATTCTAAAAATATAAAAACAGCAAGGTAACTAATGATAAAAGTGAGCACAAACGGTATTGCAATGCTAGGAAACAAGGCCTAGGGTTCATACTTTCACTAGTGCAAGTTCTCTCAACAATAATAACATAATTGGATCACATAACTATCCCTCAACATGCAACAAAGAGTCACTCCAAAGTCACTTATAGCGGAGAACAAACGAAGATATCATCGTAGGGTATGAAACCACCTCAAAGTTATTCTTTCTGATCGATCTATTCAAGAGTCTGTAGTAAAATAACATGAAGCTATTCTTTCCGTTCAATCTATCCTAGAGTTCGTACTAGAATAACACCTTAAGACACAAATCAATCAAAACCCTAGTGTCACCTAGATACTCCAATGTCACCTCAAGTATCCGCGGGTATGATTGTACGATATGCATCACACAATCTCAGATTCATCTATTCAAACCAACACAAAGTACTTCAAAGAGTGCCCCAAAGATTCTATCGGAGAGTCAAGACGAAAACGTGTACCAACCCCTATGCATAGGTTCACAGGCGGAACCCGCAAGTTGATCACCAAAACATACATCAAGTGGATCAGTAGAATACCCCATTGTCACCACGGGTATCCCACGCAAGACATACATGGAGTGTTCTCAAATCCTTAAAGACTCAATCCGATAAGATAACTTCAAAGGGAAAACTCAATCCATCACAAGAGAGTAGAGGGGGAGAAACATCATAAGATCCAACTATAATAGCAAAGCTCACGATACATCAAGATCGTACCACCTCAAGAACACGAGAGAGAGATAGAGAGATCAAACACATAGCTACTGGTACATACCCTCAGCCCCGAGGGTGGACTACTCCCTCCTCGTCATGGAGAGCACCGGGATGATGAAGATGGCCACCGGAGAGGGACTCCCCCTCCGGTAGGGTGCCGGAACGGGTCTAGATTGGTTTTCGGTGGCTAGGAGGTTTCTGGCGGCGGAACTCCCGATCTATTCTGCTCTTCGAAGTTTTTAGGGTATATGGGTATATATGGGAGGAAGAAGTACGTCGGTGGACCTCTGGGCTGTCCACGAGGCAGGGGGCGCGCCCAGGGGGGTGGGCGCGCCCCTGACCCTCGTGGGCAGCCTGAGACTCTCTTGGTCCATCTCCGATACTCCGTGGGCTTCTTGTGGTTCAAAAATAAGTTCCGTTATGTTTCAGGTCAATTGGACTCCATTTGATTTTCCTTTTCTACGATACTCTAAAACAAGGAAAAAACAGAAACTGGCACTGGGCTCTAGTTTAATAGGTTAGTCCCAAAAATAATATAAAAGTGTATAATAAAGCCCATAAACATCCAAAATAGATAATATAATACCATGGAACAATCAAAAATTATAGATACGTTGGAGACGTATCAGCGGCGGCGACTTCTTATTGTAAAACGCAATGATTCCTTCTCTCTGATTTTTTTCCGGATGAAGTTGGAGTTAGGGTTGCGGGAGCTGCCAGGGGCCCACAAGCCTGCCAAGCGCGCCCTGGTGGGGGGGAGGGGGTGGGCGCACCCCCTGGGCTTGTGGTGCCCTGGTTCCCCCCTCTGGTATTTCTCGCCGCCAGTATTTTTTATATATTCTGAAATAATTGTCCGTAAATTTTCAGCTCAATTCGAGAACTTTTATTTTTGCAAAAAAAACCCAGGCAATTCTGCTGAAAACAGCGTCAGTCCAGGTTAGTTCCATTCAAACATGCAAATTAGAGTCCAAAACAAGAGCGAAAGTGTTTGGAAAAGTAGATACGTTTGGGATGTATCAACTCCCCCAAGCTAAAATCATTGCTTGTCCTCAAGCAATTCAGTTTAGAAACTTAAAGTGATAAAGAAAAACTTTTACAAAGTCTTTTTGTTCTTGTTGTTGTATATATGCTTAATGAGTGTCCAAGTTTTCAGCAAAGATTATGAACTAACCATATTCAGGATAACATACCAATTACATAACCAACTAGCGAGCAATAATAAGATATCTCAGATGTCACCATTTTTTTTCAAAACAGTCATGATATAATATGATAACATGGTATCTCGCTAGCCCTTCCTGAGACCGCAAAACATAAATGCAGAGCACCTCTGAAGTTCAAGCAACGACTAAACAATGTAATTCATGGTAAAAGAGATTGAGTCATCACCCACGCAACATTAATTAACTATACTACATGCATAACAATGACAATAGTGCTCTCTAACTGGTGCTTGAATGAGAGGGTGATGACTCAACAATAGAAGTAAAATAACATAAAAGTAAATGAATAGGCCCTTTGTAGAGGGAAGCAGGGATTTGCAGAAGTGCCAGAGCTCGAAGCTTAAAGCAGAGATGAATACAATTTTGGGACGTATGCCTTTCCTGTCTACGTCACGACCGAGAGTTTTCAATATCTTCCATGCTGAACACATTAACGGTGGTTCCCAAGTGGAAAGGTAAAATTTACTCCACCTCAGCCAACACACACAAGCCATGGCTAGCCGAATCCTCGGGGCCCCTCCATACGAACAAATTTCTGGGGGAGTTTGTTTCATTATTTTGCGATTTGATCACGGGATTGGGAATCCCGAATACCAGCTCCTCTCGTGCAAAGACAAGTGAATGAACAGTCATCATGAGAATAATCTTCTTAGCATGGAAGATATTAACCCCCCTGTCGCTCCATGAGTGGTACAGGCACACAAAACACATGCTTATTGGAATTTTTAGAGGTGGCACATGCAAATTTACTTGGAACGGTAGAGCAATACCGCATATAGGTAGATATAGTGGACTCATATGGAACTGCTTTTGGGTTTAAGGATTTGGATGCACAAGCAGTATTCGCGCTTAGTACAAGCGAAGGCTAGCAAATAGATTGAGAAGCAACCAACCAGAGAGCGAAAATAGTCATAAACATGCATTGAGAATAATTAACATTGAATATGAGCATGAGTAGGATATCAAACACCATGAACATAAATATCGTGGAGGCTATGTTGGTTTTGAATCAACTACATGTAACATCCCAAATTTTCAATTTGGAATGTTATACATTAGATCATCAATGCATATCATATTTTATTTTGCATTTTGGTTGATCCTAGAAATTCTACGCAACTCAATGACCCACAGAGAGAGTTGGGGATTTCGTTATTTTCATATTTGAGTTTTCTCAAATTTTGAGAAAAGGATCATTTGATTTTAATTATTTTATCGTCAATTATTTCTATTACAAAAATATGAGAGAGGGAATAAAATGACTTTCGCAAAATAAAGAAATATTGAGGATTTAATAATAAAATCAAATAAGATGGAGTTTTTCGGTGTTTTATTTGAATTTAGGAAAAAAGTGCATTTTTCAAAATTGCATTTAGGGGCCAAATAAATGTTCACCTTGTGCGGCTTGATTTTAGAAGCCTGTGAAAATTTATTTCGGAATTTTTGGAGTCCGTTTAGTATTTATTTTTATTTTTCTTCTGAGCGAAATAATTTTAAAAAAAACGAACCGACTTAACGGGCCGTGTCCGACCTGGACACCGACCGGGAGGCCTTTATAAGCCGAGGCCCGGCCCCAGGGGAAACCCTAAAGCGCCCTAAGCCGCAGCCGCCCTAAGAAGCCGCCGCCGCCGTCGGATCTCACCGCCGAGGTTCGTCGCGCCTCGTTTTCCGTGCCAAAAAAAAATATCGGCGTTCGTCGTTTTTCTTTTTCTCGGATTAAATCCGTGATTTTTCTGATCGCGATTCCTGATCAAATTTTCGTTTTAGTATAACTTTTCGCTCGTTTATCGGAATCAGGCGATTCAAGCGCCTAGGGATTCGTCTTGAAACCCTCTATCCGTTTAACCAACTTAAAAAGATTTTGCTACTGTAAAATTTTCCCTAGATCCAGATTACTAGATTGAAGTGTTTTCTTTCGCCGTTTGACTTTCATTGCTTCGTTCGATTTGATTCTTTTTGCAAACCAGAGTTCTTAAGTTGAAGCTTCTGGTTAGATCTCTTATTTGAGTTTTACCCGTGCTTTAGATGAGTACTTATTGTATGCTTGTTTGTTTGTCTGTGATAGAATACCCGGAGTGCGCCGCCTGTTATTTCGAATCGTTAGGTTTCGCGGATCATCAGCAAGGCAAGTAACACTTTGATCATACCTTTTCTACTACCCAGTTTTATTGCATTAGATCAATCCTCACACATTGCATGATTAGGATCTAATTAAATTGTGGGATGGGAAGTAGATGAGGTAGTACCTATTACCTGTTTATTATCAAACCTTTGGGAGTTACTTCTACGTTTGCTTATTATGCCATGCTATGCTAGTAGACGTGGATTGGGTGAGTGATATCCATGACATATGTGAGATTGTTAATTAATGGTTTATCTAAGGTGGCAACTTAAACACACATCTGGGTGGATTGAGGCACCTGGGTATTCCAGGACTTGCCTGTTTTTCTTTTGGACCGCCACCCAGGCTCAAAGGGATCATGAGACTATTCATACTAGAAACTTCCGTGTGCAGCCACAAGCTATTATGGGCTCTAGCATAGTTGACTAAGTTGTGCGAACTCTTACAGTGGTAGACTAGCAGATGTAGGGGATGTAGGTGGTACGGTCTACCCGATCGTAAGGTGCTAGCACTTCTGAAAGACTATGTCTCGGTCATCCGTCTTCTCAAACACCATGTAGTGCGAGAAACCAAACGGAGGCGATCGAGTCTTGTGGGGAAAAGTGCGCAAACCTCTACAGAGTGTAATAAACTAATCATGGTTAGCCGTGTCCCCGGTTATGGACATCTTGAGTATCTAGTACTTGGATTATCATGTGAATCTCAACATGTTACTCTAAATTAATTTTGTTGGGTTATGTTTAATGATGATACTTAATTGGATTGAGAATGCTGTCAACCATTCTCAATGTTTAACAACTACCATGATAGTAATTAAATTTTATTCCTTTGAAGTAGGGAAAAATTGGCTTTACGCAAAACTGTAACCATAGAGCTTTCCACCAGCCAAATATGCATATAGTATAGCTGTTACATTCCATTACTCTCTAGGTGTAACCTTGCCAGCATATTCCATGTGCTGACCCGTTTTTGGGCTGCAACGTTAATGTTGCAGACTTTTCAGACGACGATTAAGGAGTTTTTAGGTCGTGGTTCTATACTCAGTGATGCTGTTGGAGTTGATGGACTCACTTATCTTCCAAGCCTTCCGTTGTTATCGTTATTAGATGGCCTTAAGCCATACTTATTGTAATAAGTTCTCTTTTGAGACACTCGATGTAATAAGTGTGTGATTGGTACTCTGCTATAAATCCTCTGAGTACTTTGTGGTGTCAGCATTACTGATCCAGGGATGACACCGGAGCACATAGATCAGACTGTTTGAGGTCTGGTCGCTACAGAGATGGTATCAGAGCACACGCTGACTGTAGGACACGACCACTAAGTTAGAGACCTAGATCACTATTCACTCTCTTCTCTTCTGACCTCTCATCTTTTCTACTCTTTAGGATGGCGGATGCAAGGAACAAGTTCACACAACCGGATGAAGATACACCCTTTGGACGACACTTGAAGGAAGTCACTAGATACCTGAACATAGGAGTACCAAGTTTCACCGGAACCTACAACGCCACTTTACCTGAAGAAGAGCGCTGGATGATTCAAGTTCAAGTTCCAGGAAGGACGTTCATGCCAGTCACTGAGCCCATAGAGTTTTCTTTTGATGCACCAACTTGGAGTCTAGGAAAGAGCATGGCAGCTCACATCGCCATGGGACGCATTGGAGAAGTCTACTGCAAGGATCTCAAGGATACTATCTACCAGATTTGTGGGCGCCGAGATGAACACTGGGAGATGATCAGCACCAGGAAGGATAGATCAATTGCCGCTTTTATCCAGGAGCTAAACCAGCACATTCGACGACAGGAGAACCAGATGTGCGCCGACATGATAGATCTGAAGAAGGCTAAGACTAGAATCAAGGAACTGGAGGAAGAACTCAAGGCTACACATGAAGATTATGAAGAGGAAATTGGAGTATTGGTGGAGAAGAATGACGACCTGATCAAGAAGATTGGAATATTTATGGGAGACCCTACGCCAGTAGATGAAGACGAAGAACCCAAGGAGATTAGCCCGGAAGACTACATCATCATCGACGACACCGACTCGGAACCAGATAGTAGCGATGATGACTATGTTGATGAAGCTGGAGCAGATATTATGGAGTCAACGACCGTAGAATATTTCTAGTATACCACCTCATTAGTAGTAGTAGTCCACCATGTAAATATAGTAGTCCGAGCACTTTTGCGATAGATAGATCGATTGTATGCCTTTGTTTGATTGATTGAAGTGAATTGTTTGTTTTTGCCTCATGTGCATATGGGTAGTGTTTTCTCTTTAGACCCCCTCTATTCTTATATCTCATCTTTTCTAAACCCTCAGATGCCTCCGAGACGTGACCCCGGGTTTGCCTTTCCACTGGAGCTCACCCAGTTGATCCAGCAGCAGAACACATTGATGCAGTTGCTAGTCCAAAATCAGAATCAGGGGAACAACAACAACAACCCACCCCACCACCACCACCTGTTGACCACTTAGCCCGTTTTCTTAGGTTGAATCCGCCGGTGTTTTCTAGTAGCACCGAGCCGATAGTAGCGGACGATTGGCTCCGCAAGACAGCTAGGGAGTTGACCACAGCAGGATGCACAGATGCGAAGAAGGTGAAGTTTGCCGCACATCAGCTAGAAGGACCCGCAACATCATGGTGGGAGAATTTCACAGCCACTTTCCCTGTAGACACTGTCACATGGGACCAATTTCAGCAGGCTTTTCGTACTGCCCATGTTTCAGCAGGAGCTATGGCCATGAAGAAGCGTGAGTTTCGCAACTTGCGCCAAGGAGGAAGGACAGTTGGCCAGTATGTGGAGGAATTTAGTAAGCTAGCACATTATGCCCCAGATGACGTTGCTACGGATGCAGCTAAGCAGGAGAAGTTTCTGGAAGGACTGAATGATGAGTTGAGCATGCAGTTGATGGTAGCAACCTTCAACAACTACCAGGAGTTGGTAGATCGTGCTCTTATGATTGAAGGGAAGCAGCAGCAGATTGAGAATCGCAAGAGGAAGTATGGACAAGGAAAATACAATTCAGGAGCTCAGCAGAAGCCACGTTTTACCCCTAGACTGGGAGGACATTTTCAGCATACGCATGGAGGAGGTAGCTCGCACAATCACAATGGCACCAAGAATGGTAATGGCAATGGAGGAAGCAACGGCCAGAACCGCACCAACCCCTCAACCCCAGCCAAGAAGGACCTAAGCCAAGTCACTTGTTTTAAGTGTTCGAAGACCGGACATTATGCCAATGAATGCCCTGAAATACAAAATGGAAATGGCAATGGAAGTTCTAGGAAGAAGCCGAACCCTTTCAACAGGGGACAGGTGAACCACGTTAGCGTGGAGGAGGTTGAAGCTCAGCCCGATGCAGTAATAGGTAAGTTTTTGGTTAAGTCATTTACTGCACTCGTTCTTTTTGATACTGGCGCATCGCATTCATACATCTCAAGGGGATTTGTGGATAAGTATAACCTATCAACCCAAGCCCTTAGGTCACCCATGTTAGTAACCTCGCCCAGAGCAGAGTATGTGGCTAGTCTATGGTGTGATCGGTTACCATTAAGGATTGGTAGCTATGTTTTCCCCCCAGACCTAATAGTATTGGAATCTCAAGGATTGGATGTGATATTAGGCATGGAATGGTTATCAAAGTATGGAGGGAATATTGAATGTGCTAGTAAGTCAATTTTGCTTACCACCCCAGAAGGGAGAAGGATCAAGTATGTATCCTGGCATGTGCCAAAGAGGACTCAAGTAAATTGCCTAACAGGAGTTATGCAGGAGGAAGTACCAGTGGTAAGGGATTTCCCTGATGTATTTTCAGAGGAGTTGCCAGGCATGCCACCGGATAGAGATATTGAGTTTTTGATTGAGTTATTGCCAGGCACAGGTCCAATGTCAAAGAGACCATATAGGATGCCAGCAAAGGATTTGGTGGAAATTAAGAAGTAGATTAAGGAGTTACTGGATAAGGGATATATTCGCCCAAGTTCTTCTCCTTGGGGATTGCCAGTACTTCTAGTGGAGAAGAAGGATGGATCGTTAAGGATGGTTGTTGATTATCGAGGATTGAATGAAGTAACAATCAAGAACAAGTACCCACTACCAATGATCAACGATCTGTTTGATCGGTTGCAAGAAGCTAAGGTATTTTCCAAGATCGATTTGCGATCAGGATACCACCAGTTGAAGATTCGAGAACATGATATACCTAAGACAACTTTTACCACCAGGTATGGGCTGTATGAGTATACTGTTATGTCATTTGGTCTGACTAACGCACCTGCCTATTTTATGAACATGATGAACAAAGTGTTTATGGAGTTTTTGGATAAGTTCGTCGTAGTGTTCATTGATGATATCCTGGTTTATTCAAAGAATGAAGAGGAGCATAAGGAGCATTTGCGTTTGGTACTTGGAAAGCTTAGAGAACATCAATTATATGCCAAGTTCAGCAAATGTGAGTTTTGGTTGAAGGAAGTAGGATTCCTCGGACATGTTATATCTGGAGAAGGTATAGCAGTAGATCCCGCTAAAGTTGAAACCGTGACCAAGTGGGAAGCCCCAATAACAGTTGGAGAGATCCGGAGTTTTCTTGGACTCGCGGGATACTACCGGAGATTTATTGAGAATTTCTCAAAGATTGCGAAGCCTATGACTGAGTTGTTAAAGAAGGATACCAAGTTCAGATGGACAGAGGAATGTGAGGCTAGTTTCCAGGAGTTGAAGAAACGCTTAGTTACCTCACCAGTATTGATCTTGCCAGACCAGACCAAGGATTATGAGGTGTATTGCGACGCTTCACGTCGAGGACTTGGAGCAGTGCTTATGCAGTAAGGGAGAGTTGTTTCATATGCCTCAAGACAACTAAAACCTCATGAGTTGAATTATGCCACGCATGATTTGGAGTTAGCAGCCGTAGTGCATGCATTGAAGACACGGAGACATTTTCTCATTGGAAATCATTGTGAGGTGTACACGGATCATAAGAGTTTGAAGTACATTTTCACCCAGAAGGAGTTAAATCTCAGACAAAGGAGATGGTTGGAGCTTATCAAGGATTATGATATGAAATTGCATTATCATCCTGGAAAGGCTAATGTAGTAGCAGCCGCATTAAGCCGCAAGAGCCATGTCAATACGTTAATGACGGGAGAAATACCAAGGGAGTTAGCAGAAAATCTTCGTGAACTATGTTTGGAAATAGTTCCGAGAGGCTATGTAGCAGCATTGGAGATTCAGTCAACTTTGATGGATAGAATCAGAGAAGCTCAGAAAGCTGACAAAGAGATTGCCGCTATAAAGGAGAAACTGAGCAAAGGAAAAGCTAAAGGATTTCGTGAGGATGAGCACGACACCCTATGGTTTGAAGACCGTGTTTACGTGCCCAATGACCCGGAGATCAGGAAGTTGATACTGCAAGAGGCACACGATTCACCGTATTCGATTCACCCAGGAAACACCAAGATGTATTTGGATTTGAAGGATATTTTCTGGTGGACCGGAATGAAGAAGGATATTGCGGAGTATGTAGCAGTTTGTGATGTATGCCAGAGAGTAAAGGCAGAGCATCAGAAGCCAGCAGGATTGTTACAACCATTGCCGATACCCGAATGGAAGTGGGATAAGCTAGGCATGGATTTTATCACGGGATTGCCCAGGACTCATTCAGGCTATGACCCGATTTCGGTTGTAGTCAATCGATTGAAGAAAGTAGCTCATTTCATCCCAGTAAAGTCCACATACACCAGTGCTAAGTTGGCAAAGATATACATGACTAGGATCGTATGTCTGTATGGAGTTCCAAGGAGTATCGTATCAGATAGAGGAACCCAGTTTACCTCAAAGTTCTGGAAGCAGTTGCACGAAACTTTGGGTACCAGGCTAGAATTCAGTACAGCTTTTCATCCACAGACATATGGACAGACCGAGAGAGTCAATCAGATTTTGGAGGATATGCTGAGAGCTTGTGTGCTAGATTACGGATCTAGTTGGGACGATAATTTGCCATATGCAGAGTTCTCTTACAACAACAGTTACCAAACCAGTTTGAAGATGGCCCCTTTTGAAGCTTTGTACGGAAGGAGGTGCAGGACACCACTGTCATGGGACGAAGCTGGAGACCGCCAGTTGTTTGGACCTGACTTGATTAGAGAGTCTGAACAGAAGGTGAAGTTGGTTGGTGATAGGCTCAAGGTAGCCCAGTCCAGACAGAAGAGTTATGCGGATTCTAAACGCAAGGAGACAGTTTACGAAGTTGGAGATAGAGCTTATCTTCGAGTATCACCACTTCGGGGAACAAAGCGTTTTGGAGTTAAAGGGAAGTTAGCACCACGATTTGTAGGACCATATCGAGTTTTGGAGCGTATGGGAGAAGTAGCCTACAAGTTGGAATTGACCGAAGGATTGTCAGTAGTTCATGATGTGTTCCACGTTTCTCAGTTAAAGAAGTGTCACGCGGAGATGGCTGACATACCCTTGAGAGACACAGTGCCATTGGAAACAATTCAGTTGGATAACGATTTGACCTACGAGGAGAAACCAGTTAAGATCCTCGAATTTGCCAGCCGAGTTACCCGCAGCAAGGTTATCAAGTTTTGCAAGTTCAGTGGAGCCACCACACAGAGGATGAAGCCACCTGGGAACGAGAGGAAGATTTGCTCAAAGACCACCCTCACCTATTTGCTAGCCAACCCGAATCTCGAGGGCGAGATTCATCTTAAGGGGAGTAGGTTTGTAACATCCCAAATTTTCAATTTGGAATGTTATACATTAGATTATCAATGCATATCATATTTTATTTTGCATTCTGGTTGATCCTAGAAATTCTACACAACTCAATGACCCACGGAGAGAGTTGGGGATTTCGTTATTTTCATATTTGAGTTTTCTCAAATTTTGAGAATAGGATCATTTGATTTTAATTATTTTATTGTCAATTATTTCTATTACAAAAATATGAGAGAGGGAATAAAATGACTTTACCAAAATAAAGAAATATTGAGGATTTAATAATAAAATCAAATAAGATTTTATTTCGGAGTTTTTCAGTGTTTTATTTGAATTTAGGAAAAAAGTGCGGTTTTCAAAATTGCATTTAGGGACCAAATAAATGTTCATCTTGTGCGGCTTGATTTTAGAAGCCCGTGAAAATTTATTTCGGAATTTTTGGAGTCCGTTTAGTATTTCTTTTTATTTTTTTTCCGAGCAGAATAATTAAAAAAAAGAACCGACTAAACGGGCCGTGTCCGACCTGGACACCGACCGGGAGGCCTTTATAAGCCGAGGCCCGGCCCCGGGGGAAACCCTAAAGCGCCCTAAGCCGCCGACGCCCTAAGAAGCCGCCGCCGCCGACGTCTGCCGCTGCCGCCGCCGGATCTCACCGCCGAGGTTCGTCGCGCCTCGTTTTCCGTGCCGAAAAAAAATATTGGCGTTCGTCGTTTTTCTTTTTCTCGGATTAAATCCGCGATTTTTCTGATCACGATTCCTGATCCGATTTTTGTTTTATTATAACTTTTCGCTCGTTTGTCGGAATCAGGCAATTCAAGCGCCTAGGGATTCGTCTCGAAACCCTCTATCCGTTTAACCAACTTAAACAAGATTTTGCTACTGTAAAATTTGCCCTAAATCCAGATTACTAGAATGAAGTGTTTTCTTTCGCCGTTTGACTTTCGTTGCTTCGTTCGATTTGATTCTTTTTGCAAACTGAAGTTCTTAAGTTGAACCTTCTGGTTAGATCTCTTATTTGAGTTTTACCTGTGCTTTAGATGAGTACTTATTGTATGCTTGTTTGTTTGTCTGTGATAGAATACCCGGAGTGCGCCGCATGTTACTTCGAATCGTTAGGTTTCGCGGATCATCAGCAAGGCAAGTAACACTTTGATCATACCTTTTCTACTACCCAGTTTTATTGCATTAGATCAATCCTCACACATTGCATGATTAGGATCTAATTAAATTGTGGGATGGGAAGTAGATGAGGTAGTACCTATTACCTGTTTATTATCAAACCTTTGGGAGTTACTTCTACCTTTGCTTATTATGCCATGCTATGCTAGTAGACGTGGATTGGGTGAGTGATATCCATGACAGATGTGAGATTGTTAATTAATGGTTTATCTAAGGTGGCAACTTAAACACACATCTGGGTGGATTGAGGCACCTGGGTATTCCAGGACTTGCCTGTTTTTCTTTTGGACCGCCACCCAGGCTCAAAGGGATCATGAGACTATTCATACTAGAAACTTCCATGTGCAGCCACAAGCTATTATGGGCTCTAGCATAGTTGACTAAGTTGTGCGAACTCTTACAGTGGTAGACTAGCAGATGTAGGGGATGTAGGTGGTACGGTCTACCCGATCGTAAGGTGCTAGCGCTTCTGAAAGACTATGTCTCGGTCATCCGTCTTCTCAAACACCATGTAGTGCGAGAAACCAAACAGAGGCGATCGAGTCTTGTGGGGAAAAGTGCGCAAACCTCTGCAGAGTGTAATAAACTAATCATGGTTAGCCGTGTCCCCGGTTATGGACATCTTGAGTATCTAGTACTTGGATTATCATGTGAATCTCAACATGTTACTCTAAATTAATTTTGTTGGGTTATGTTTAATGATGATACTTAATTGGGATTGAGAATGCTGTCAACCATTCTCAATGTTTAATAACTACCATGATAGTAATTAAATTTTATTCCTTTGAAGTAGGGAAAAATTGGCTTTACGCAAAACTGTAACCATAGAGCTTTCCACTAGCCAAATATGCATATAGTATAGCTGTTACATTCCATTACTCTCTAGGTGTTACCTTGCCAGCATATTCCATGTGCTGACCCGTTTTCGGGCTGCAACGTTAATGTTGCAGACTTTTCAGACGATGATTAAGGAGTTTTTAGGTCGTGGTTCTATACTCAGTGATGCCTTTGGAGTTGATGGACTCACTTATCTTCCAAGCCTTCCGCTGTTATAGTTATTAGATGGCCTTAAGCCATACTTATTGTAATAAGTTCTCTTTTGAGACACTCGATGTAATAAGTGTGTGATTGCTACTCTGCTATAAATCCTCCGAGTACTGTGTGGTGTCAGCATTATTGATCCAGGGATGACACCGGAGCACAGAGATCAGACTGTTTGAGGTCTGGTCGCTACACTACATGTGTGAACATGTGCCAAGTCAAGACACTCGAATCATTCAGAGGGAGATACCATACTATCATACTACATCATAACCATTTTAATGTATGTTGACACTAAAAATAAATCATTATCCATGCCTAGATATTTAAGCATGGCATGAGCAACTATAATCTCTAATTTTCATCACAAACATGTTTACTAATAATAGGCTGAATCAATGAGGATGAGCTAAATGCTACCTCTTGAGCACTGCGTTGGTTTCCCCTTGAAGAGGAAAGGGTGATGTAGTAAAGCAGCGTAAGTATTTCCCTCAGTTTTTGAGAACCAAGGTATCAATCTAGTAGGAGACCACGCGCGAGTCACCTCGTACCTACACAAACAAATAAGAACCTTGCAACCAATGCGATAAAGGGGTTGTAAATCCCTTCACAGCCACTTGCAAGAGTGAGATCTGATAGAGATAATGATAATAACATAAATATTTTTGGTATTTTTATGATATAGATTGAAAGTAAAGATTGCAAAATAAAATATATTGGAAACTTGTATGATGGAGAATAGACCCAGGGGCCATAGGTTTCACTCGTGGCTTCTCTCAAGATAGCATAAGTATTACGGTGGGTGAACAAATTACTGTCGAGCAATTGATAGAAAAGCAAATAATTATGAGAATATCTAGGCATGATCATGTATATAGGCATCACATCCGCGACAAGTAGACCGATACTATTCTGCATCTACTACTATTACTCCACACATCGACCGCTATCCAGCATGCATCTAGAGTATTAAGTTCATAAGAACAGAGTAACGCCTTAAGCAATATGACATGATGTAGAGGGATAAAATCATGCAATATGATGTAAACCCCATATTTTTATCCTCGATGGCAATAATACAATATGTGTCGTTTCCCTTTCTGTCACTGGGATCAAGCACCGCAAGATTGAACCCAAAGCTAAGCACTTCTCCCATTGCAAGAAAGATCAATCTAGTAGGCCAAACCAAACTGATAATTCGAAGAGACTTGCAAAGATAAACCTACATAAAAGAATTCAGAGGAGATTCACATATTGTTCATAGATAGACTTGATCATAAACCCACAATTCATCGGATCTCGACAAACACACCGCAAAAGAAGATTACATCGAATAGATCTCCAAGAGAATCGAGGAGAACTTTGTATTGAGATCCAAAGAGAGAGAAGAAGCCATCTAGCTACTAGCTATGGACCCGTAGGTCTGAAGTAAACTACTCACACATCACCGGAGAGGCCATGGAGTTGATGTAGAGGCCCTCCGTGATCAATGCCCCCTCCGACGGAGCTCCGGAAAAGTCCCCAAGATGGGATCTCTTGGGTACAGAAGGTTGCAGTGGTGGAAGGATGTTTACGGGGTACGTGGATATATATAGGAGGAAGAAGTAGGTCGGTGGAGCAACGAGGGGCCCATGAGGGTGGAGGGCGCGCCCCCTACCTCGTGGCCGCCTCGTTGATTGCTTGACGCTCACTCCAAGTCTCCTGGATCACGTTCGTTGAGAAAATCACGTTCCCGAAGGTTTCATTCCGTTTGGACTCCGTTTGATATTCCTTTTCTATGAAACACTGAAATAGGCAAAAAACAACCATTTGGGCTGGGCCTCCGGTTAATAGGTTAGTCCCAAAAATGATATAAAAGTGTAAAAATAAGCCCAATAACATCCAAAATAGATAATATAATAGCGTGGAGAAATCAAAAATTATAGATACGTTGGAGACGTATCACTAAACATATCTACAAAAAAAACAAAAACAAGGAGAGTTCATACCAGCTTTTCTTCACCTCAATCACTTTAGCAAATTATCGTCATTGTTGCCTTTTACTTGCACAATAGAACAATACAAAAATAATAATAGTGAAAGTGTGTTGTAGACTAAGCTGGGGTTTGCAAACATTTTATTCAAAGGAGAAGACAAGGTAATATGGGCTCCTTATTAGATCAATAATAATGCATATGAGAGCCACTCAACAATTTCATCGTGGTCTTCTCCTTACGACAACTCAAAAAAAAGAATTTCAAAGAAACACAGTGAAATATTTTTTGACTTTTTGTTTTTCTGAAGAAAGAAAATTAACGAAGGAAAGGAAACAAAAAAGAGGAATACTATTACACGAGAAAGCTCCCAACAAGTAATAAGAAGAACGAGAAATCTTTTTGGGTTTTCTCTTTAATACTAAAATCTACTGAACAATAAATAAAAACCAAAAAGAAGCGAGAACTATTTTTGGATTTTCAAAGTGTTTTGAACGCAAAAGAAGAAATCAGAAAATAAAACTAACATGGATATACAATGAAAAATGATTAACACCAACAACTGGAATGAAATATGTGAAGATGAATGTAATGTCGGTGAGAAATACGTACTCCCCCAAGCTTAGGCTTTTTGCCTAAGTTGGTCTAAGATCACGGGTCGAAGTATCCCTCTCCAGGATAGTGCTGAGGCTCCTGATGGTTCGACTGATAGATGGGATCTTGCGGATCCCACTGGTAAACAGGCTCTGCTGCTACCACATGCTGAGGTGTTGGCTCTGGCTCGTGCATGTGGGGCGGTACCAAGCCCCAATAGGCGTATTTGTTATCCGGCGGAGTAGTGTACCAACTAGAGAAGATCGAACAAAGAAGGTGCTGGCAGGGTGTTTGTCTCACAAGTGCCCTGGCTAAAAACCAAGTTATACCAAAATAGTGGTTCACCATTGTTAATAACATCATGTCCAACCATGCTAGCATAATCAAGGTGCCTAACAGGTAAAAGCCTCTCCTCCACCTCATCTTGTCTAATAGGAATCTCAAAATGTTCAGCGAGGCAAGAAGCATAAATGCCACCATAAATAACTCCCTTCGAGCGGTTAGTGTGTAACCGTCGAACAATCATAGCGCCCAAACTGAACGTTCTGTCACTATAAAGAGCATGGTGTAAAATAGCAAGATCATGCGAGCTGAGTGATCAACTCTCCCACCGTCCAGTTAAACACCTTTCGGCAAATAATGAGTAATAATGCAAAATGGGAAAATATGAACTAGCAACTCTAGCCTCAGAAACTCCTCTCGTCTCCCCCATAGTAATTTTGGATATAAACACAAGGCTGTGGCTGTATAGGGCTGCCTTCAGGCGGATTCAAGCAAGCCTCACAAAATTCATCAAGTGTCATCTCTCTAGGAACATCACATAAGTTTAATTACAGTGGGTGGCTCTCTCCTAGAGTGAAAAATGAAAACTTTGCACGAAAGTATTTGTAAGAAGAAGGTACTAGTCACACTTATCTTACCAGCGTTGTTCGCCAAATAATAAAAGTCATCAAGAATTCCTGCATCCCTAAAAAACGTGTTGCATAACCATTCACATGGCCGCACTTCAGCTGCACGCGGAAGGTGATATTTGGGCTTCGGAGCCTCCTTAGGATTATGGTTTGAATATCCTCTTAACCTCCACTTGAGCATTTTCTTTTTCTGAAATTTTTAGTGACTCAAAATAAAAGTGAACCAAACTCAACAAAATTGATAGCAACTACTCCCATAAGTGTCTAGAGGCTATATCATGCATCAGAACTACTTTAGACCAGATAAATTCAACATGCAAGCTCAAAAACATGGTCACCATAGCAGCACAAATTTACAATTTATAAAGCACTACAACAAAAACTAATTGGGCCATTGGAGGAGTCACATACCGAAGAATAATCTCCCAAAATAGTTTCGAAAATCAAGTTCCGAGCAAGGAGATAAAAAATTGCAGTCAAAGGAGCAAGAACACGGGTTTGAACAAGCTAATGATTTTTTCTGGAGGAAGAAGAAGGGAGTGGACGGCTGGGATAAGTGAGTTGGTCCCTGTGGGATCCACAAGCCCACTAGGCGCGCCCTTGGAGAGTGGCGCGCCTTGTGAGCTTGTGGCTCACAGGTGCACCCCCCTTGGGGTGTGTTCAATGCCTAAAATTCTTATATATTCTACAAAAATTCATACTAAATTTTTAGGGCATTCTGAGAACTTTTATTTTTAGGTCATTTTTATTGCATGGAAAATTCAGAAAGCAGGATAATCATGGCATTTCTGCTTTATTTACTTTAAATAACAGAGAGTAAATAGTGGGTACAATAGGTTGTGCTTACTAAATTCATCACCACATGCCCCTACAAAAGAATCCATTAATAAGGTTGATCAAGTGTTATTAACAAACCATTTTTGAATGACATGAAACACAAGAATCTTCGTATAACATTAAGTTACCTCAACGGGGATATGCATCTCCCCTATAATAAGAGTTTTATATTTCTTTTTGACAGAAGGAATGGGGAGTTGAAAACTTCCAGTAGTAATTGTCGGTGATTTTTCAATAACATTGATACCATACACTTGAAATTGTTTTTTTGGAAAGTGTACCATATGCTCATTACCATTAATATGAAAAGTGACCTTGATTTTGTTGCAATCAATAACGGCCCCTACAGTATTCAAAAAGGGTCTACCAAGGATAATTTACATATTGTTGTCCTCGGGCATATCAAGTATAACAAATTTTGTTAAGATAGTAACATTTGTAACTACAGCAGGCACATCCACACAAATTCCAATAGGTATAGCGGTAGATTTATCAGCCATTTGCAAAGATATTTCAGTGGGTGTGAGTTTATTCAAATGAAGTCTTGTATATAAAGAGAAATGCATAACACTAACACTGGCTCCTAAGTCACATAGAGCAGTTTTGACATAATTTCGTTTAATGGAGCATGGTATAGTGGGTATTCCTGGATCTCCTAGTTTCTTAGGTACTCCATCCTTAAAATTATAATTTGCAAGTATGGTGGAGATTTCAACTTCAGGTATATTTCTTTTATTAGTGATAATATCTTTCATATATTTTGCATATGGGGCCACCTTTAAAATTTCAGTTAAACGAGTATGCAAAAAGACTGGACTAAGCATTTCAGGAAAGCGTTCAAATTCTTCTTCTTCCTTATTCTTAGATGGTTTAGTTGAGAAAGGCATGGGTTCCTGAACCCATGGTTCTCTTTCCTTACCATGTTTTCTAGCAGAGAAATCTCTTTTATCACATCTCTTATTTTTAGGAGGTGGGTTATCGAGATCAACGGCAATGTTCTATTTCAACATCATTATCTGATTCTTTATCATTGTATGGTTGAGCATCTACATGAACATCATTATTATCATTATCATTATCATTATCATTATCACTATCACTCGGTGAATGTTCATTACCAGATTGTGTCTCAGCATCAGAAATAGAAACATCATTACTATTCTCTGAAGGTTTTCCTACCCCAAGTTCACTAGAAGCATGCAAAGTCCTATCATTTTTTCCTTTTTCGTTTTCTTCTTAGATGAACTACGTGCATCAACATTAATTCTCTGAGAATCTTGCTCAATTCTTTTAGGATGGCCATCAGGAGACAGAGGTTCCTGAGTCATTATACGTCCTCTAGTCATTACTCTAATATCATGATCTTTCATATTACTAATGATCTCATTAAGTAATTCATTTTGAGACTTAGCAACTTGCCTAACTGGGTTTGAACCATGGAAGCATGTTTTCCTAGACCTCTAATATCATTAGCAATTCTAAACATCAAGTCACTCAAACGATCAATCATGAAAGCATTGCACTTCAATTGTTTCATAACATATGCATTAAAATGTTCTTGCTTAACAATGTAATTGTCAAATTCCTCCAAGCATTGACTAGCAGATTTGTAATAAGGAATATCACCTTCATCAAATCTCATGAGATAATTTACCTCTACTACCTATGTCGGGGTGTCAAGACCATGTATTTCTTCAATGGGTGGTAAATTCTTAACATCTTCAGCTTCAATACCTTTTTCTTTCATAGATTTCTTTGCCTCTTGGATATCTTTAGGACTAAGGAATATAATGCCTCTCTTATTCAGTGTTGGTTTAGGTGGTGGTTCAGGAAGTATCCAATCATTACCATTTCATAATATATTATTCAATAGTTCTTCAGCTTGTTCAACAGTTTGTTCAATGAAAACACAACCAACACAACTATCTAGGTAGTCCCTAGAAGCATCGGTTAGTCCATTATAATCATATCAAGTATTTCATTTTTATTAAGACGGTGATAAGGCAAAGCATTAAGTAACTAGAGAAGCCTCCCCCAAGCTTGAGGGAGATTCTCTTCTTCAATTTGCACAAAGTTAAATATTTCCTCTAAGGCAGCTTGTTTCTTATAAACAGGAAAATATTTTTTAGAGAAGTAATATATCAAATCCTGGGGGCTACTAATACCTCTCCAATGTATATATAATATATGAAGTATTCATGCCATGTTTACAACAATTCTATATGGTTTTGGTATGATTTGAATGGAACTAACCCGTACTGACACTGTTTTCAGCAGAACTACCGTGGTGTTGTTTTTTGTGCAGAAATAAAAGTTCCCCAAATGCAACGAAACTTTTTGACGATATTTTTGGAACAAAAGAGGCACTAGAAGCTTCATGGGAGGACCAAAAGGTGAAGGAGATGGCCACCACCCACCAAGGCGGCGCCAGGGGCCTTGCCCGTCTGCTGGTGGGTGATGGGCCCCTCGAAGCCCATCTTCGCGTGAAAGCAACGCCAAAATATCCTATAAAGACAGAAACCCCTAGAAATAACCCTAGATTAGAAGTTCCGCCGCCGCAATCCTCTGTAGCCATGAAAACAAATCTAGACCCTGTTCCGGCACTCTGTCGGAGGGGGAAATCATCACCAGAGGCCATCTTCATCATCCCGACGACCACCATGATGAGGAAGGAGTAGTCCACCCTCGGGGCTGAGGATTTGCACCAGTAGATATGTGTTTAATATCTCACTCTTGTGTTCTTGATTTGGCACGATCTTGATGTATCACGAGCTTTGTTAGTATAGTTGGGTCATATGGTGTTTCTCCCTCTGTATCTTGTTGTGATGAATTGAGTTTTTCCCTTTGAGATTTCATTGTTATCGGATTGGATACTTTTATGTATTTGAGAGCACTTGATATATCTTTTGCTATGAATACCCATGGTGACAATGGGGTATCCTATTGATTCACTTGATATATGTTTTGGCACTCAACTCGCAGATTCCCGAGGTGACATTGGGGCAATCTATGCATAGGGGTTGATGCACGTTTTCGTCCTTGTTTCTCCGGTAGAAATCTTGGGACACTCTTCTAGGTTCTTTGTGTTGGATTGAGTATTATGAATCTAAAACTGTTTGATGCATATCGTATAATCAACTCACGGATTCTCGCGGTGACATTGGAGTATCTAGGCGACATTAGAGTTGGTTGATGTGTATCATATGGTGTTATTTTAGCACAAACTCTTAGAAGATCGATCAGAAAGGATAACTTGGTGTTATTTTAGTACGAACTCTTGGATAGATCGGTCAGAAAGGATAACTTTGAGGTGGTTTCATACCCTACAAAAAATTTCTTCTTATGTTCTCGGCTAGATAAGAACTTTGGAGTGATTCGTCATCACACGTTGAGGGATGGTTATATGATCCAATTATATTAGCATTGTTGAGAGATTGCACTAGTGAAAGTATGAACCCTAGGCCTCATTTTCAAGCATTTCAATACCGTTTGTGCTCACTTATGTTACTTGCTACATTGTTGTTTTTATTGTTAATATTACAAAAATCAATATTTACTATCATTACTACACTTGTATCACCATCTCTTCGCTAAACTAGTGCACCTATACAAATTACCATTGTATTTGGTGTGTTGGGGACACAAGAGACTCTTTGTTATTTGGTTGCAGGGTTGTTTGGGAGAGAGCATATTCATCCTACGCGTCCCACGAATTGATAAACCCTAGGTCATCCACTTGAGAGAAAATTGCTACTGTCCTACAAAACTCTGCGCTTGGAGGCCCAACACAAGTCTATAAGAATAAAGTTGTGTAGTAGACATCATGCTCTTTTCTAGCGCTGTTACCGGGGAGGTGAGTTCTTGAAGGTATATCTTTAGATATTGCAATTGAATCTTTTAGTTTCATGTTTTATCATTAGTTTGGTTCATAAACGAAAGCTAGGAAACAAGATGGAATTGAGGTTACCTCATATTATTCGTCTTTATCAAGTCTTTCTTGAAAATGATGGAAAGGAAAATTGTGCTCAACCGATAGAAGATGAATTCAATAAAATGGTTGGCATAAAATCTTTGAAAAATGAGCATGATTACAGTATTGCTAGTATGAATTCTTTGAATATCCATGACGCTAATGATATGCAAAGCTATAAGCTTGGGGATGCTATATTCGATGAAGATGATCTTTTTACTCCCACAAGTTTTGATGAGAGAATTTATTATGATGGTAGTATGCCTCCTATTTATGATGAGTATATTGATTAAAGTGGGTTTGGAAGAGGTTTTGATCCCAAGTCAACTTTGGGTAATGATGATCCCACTAGTTTGGAGGGTGTTGAATCTTATTCTAATAATTATAAAAGTGGACTCGAGAGGTCATAGCTTTATTTAGTGATGAATCAACTATTTCGAACGAGGTTTAAATTGATTATGACAATAAAGTTGCTACATATGATGATTATGGTGATGACATGTATGCTATACTGAATAATGATAACCATGAAACTATCATCATGATTTTAATTTTCAATCACATGATAGTTATTTTGTTGATTTTGTTCCCATGACTATTGATGAGGAGAAATTTGCTTATGTGGAGAGTAATAAAATTTCTATGCTTGTGGATCACGAAAAGAATGCTTTATGTGATGGTTATATTGTTGAATTCATTCACGATGCCACTAAAAATTATTATGAGAGAGGAACACATGCTTTTACATATCTCAATAATATTAAGTTTCCTCTCTGTTTGTTGAAAGTTTTGAAGTTGCACTTGTTTTGCCTTCCTATGCTAGTCTTGTTCCCATAAATTGTTTGGTCACAAAATCCCTATGCATAGGAAGTGGGTTAGGCTTAAATGTGCTTCTCACGTGATTCATGGTGCTCTCTTTATATTTTAATTCTTTACTTTTATGCGAGCATCATTGAAATCATCATGCCTAGCTTAAAAGGCATAAAAGAAAAGCGATTGTTGGGTGACAAACCAATATTTACCCCTACTGATTTTACATGTTCACATGATTAATCTACTGTAGTAATCATGTTTTATTGCTTTTGTTTCAATAAAGTGCCAAGTAAAGGATTTGGGATAGTGTGGATGATAATTGACTTGATTCTGTGCAAAAACATAAAGTTTTGCTTCCAGTAAAAAAATTGTTTAAGTTCACTATGACATGATAAAATTCTGATTTTTTACTGATGATTGATACACAAATTGTCTACGTTGTTCTAATTTTTCAAAAGTTTTGAATTTACAAAAGTATGGTCATTGTCCATATCATGACATACTGCTCTGTTTTTGACAGATTCTGTTTCCAATGCATAGTTTGCTTGTTTTCTAGTTTCTATGGCTTATATTGCTCAAAATAAATTTTGGAAATGATAAGGTACAGTAGGCATTATGTGAGAACAATTATGAATCTTGTCTTTTACAGTACCAAAGTGACTAATTTGTCTTTATCATACTAACCTATCTCACGAAGTTCTATTAAGTTTTGTGTGATTGAAGTTTTGATGTTTTGGGTGAGATATCGATATGAGGAGAATAAGGAGTGGGAATACCCTAAGCTCAGGGATGCCCAAGGCACCCCAAAGTAATATTCAAGGAAAACCCAATCAACTAAGCTTGGGGATGCCCCGGAAGGCATCCCCTCTTTTGTCTTCAACATTATCAGTTACCTCACTTGGTGCTATATTTTTATTCGTCACATGATATGTATTTTACTTGGAGCGTCATTTTATTTTGTTAGAATTTGCTTGCTGCTATTTAGAATAATGTTTTGCATCTTTAGTTCAATAAAGGTGTCAAGGATAGCCTTTACCATGCTTATTTTGCAAGTCTATATGTTGTTGTTTTGAAAACATAAAGTTTTCTATCATTGTCTGTATTTTAAAAAAATGCCAGAATGTGATAAAATCTTGAATTTTTACACATTAAGCTATGATAAAGTTTATACAGTGTGGCAAATTTTCAGAATCTTTGAAGTTAAAGAAGTATGAATCTTCTTGCATTCTTTACATATTGTACTGTTTAGACAGATTGTTGTTATGTTTGCATTGTTTGCATATGTTTGTTTGTTTGATGATTCTATTTAAGGATTGGACTATTAAATATGCAGAGGCATTTAGTATGAAATGTTAAATAATAATTTTAATGATTTTCTACAGTAGATAATGATAAGGTTATTGCATTGATTTATACTAACTTATCTCATGAGTTCTTGTTGAGTTTTGTGTGGATGAAGTTTTTAAGATTTAGGGAAACCGTGATATAAAAGGAATTAAGGAGACACAAAAGCTCAAGCTTGGGGATGCCCAAGGCATCCCAAGATAATACTCCAAGAAGCGTCAAGCATCTAATCTTGGGGATACCCCGGTAGGCATCCCACCTTTCTTCATAAACAATTATCGGTTAGATTCAGTTGAGCCTAAGTTTTGGGTTCGTCACATGATGTGTGATATTCTTAGAATCTCAATTTTTTTTCTTGCCATTTTAATAAAATAATTAGATCTGAAATGTTTAAACGAGAGAGAGTCCTCAAATAACTCGCATTTATTTAACTACTCTCTTGATCTTCACTTATATCTTTTTGGAGTAGTTTGTCGAACACTCTCATGCTTCACTTATATTATTTTGAGAGTTGATGCAAATTTGCACAAGCTATGAAGTTGGTCCTAATATGATGAATATCCAAGAAGGATATAATAAAAACTTTCATATAGATCATTGGATATGATAAGTTTGATTCCTTGCAATAGTATTGCGATATGCAGATAATAATATGTGAGTCATGTTGGTGAGTAATTATGCTTTTGTAGGAATATTGGTGTTAAGGTTTGTGATTCCCTATGCAAGCATGTAAAGTGAATAGTTATGCAATAAAGTTATATCCTCCTTGTGGTGCATTATTCGGTGTTAGTTAAGTATAATGCTCGTTCATGATTGTTTTTGTTTCTTGGTTGCTCGCCTCTCAATCTATTTGCTAGCCTTCATTTGTACTAAGCGGGAATACTGCTTGTGCATCCAAACTCCTGAAAGCAAGTTGTGCCAAATGAGTCCACCATACCTACCTATATGCGGTATTTCCATGCCGTTCCAAGTAAATTTATATGTGCCAACTCTAATTTTCAAAATGAATTTCCTTTTTGTGTGCCCGTACCGCTCATGAAGCGGTAGGGGGTGGCCAATATTTTCCATGCTAGATGTGTTATTCTCAATATGAGTGTTTATTCACTTGTCATTGCACGAGAGTGTGTCAGGTAATAGGGATGCCTAGTCCTGAAATGAAAATAAATTTTATTTATGTTGTCAACAATAATTCCTTGGTAAGTGTTGGTATGGAAGTCACCGGTGGATATGGCTAGCCATGGATTGTGAAATAATGGTGAAAAAAGGAATAAACTTTATTTTAGGTTTGGGAACCACCTATGATGTATCTTTCATTTGCGTTGACAGGAAAAGCATGCCTATGTAGCGACCTGATCCCAATGGATCAAAGTCTCTGTGCTTAAGTGTCATCCCTTGGTTCATTTTGTTCTTTATCTGTGCAATTCCTTTGTCCAACTTCTGGGCCTCCTGAATCCTTTCCAACAAAGTGGACTATATTTCCAGTGCTGCAACATATCCTCTCGGAACTATCTCCAATTGGAGGTCTCTGAGATCATCGGCAAACTCCTGGGGTAATCCTCTAGTCATGAGAGTATTAACATAGCTTTTGCAGCTCAAAGCATCTACTATGACATTGACATTTCCTGGGTGATAATGCAGTCTCATGTCATAATCCTTTATGAGCTCCAACCATCTCCTCTGCCTGAGGTTCAACTCCTTCTATGTGAAGATGTATTTCAAACTCTTGTGATCCGTGTAATCATCACAATGATTTCCAATAAGGAAATGCCTCCAGGTATTGAGCGCATGCACTATGGCTGCTAAATCCAAATCATGCATGGCATAATTCAAATCATGAGGTCGGAGCTGATGTGAGGTAAACGAAACAACTCTTCCTTCTTTCATAAGAATGCCTCCAAGTCCCCGACGAGAAGCGTCACAATATACTTGGAAATCCTTGCGTATATCTAGAAGAATTAGCACTGGGGATGTAACCAAACATTTCTTCAACTCCTGAAAACTGGCCTCACAATCCTCGGTCCAATTAAACTTGTTGTCTTTCTTCAATAACTCTGTCATGGGCTTCGCGATCTTGGACAAATTATCAATAAACCTCCGGTAATATCATGTGAGTCCAAGGAAACTACGTATCTCTCCAACCGAGGTGGGTGCCATCCATTTGGTGATGGATTCAACCTTGGTAGGGTCTACTGCTATTGCTTCTCCTGATATAACATGTCCGAGAAATCCCACTTACTTCAACCAAAACTCACATTTACTGAACCTGGCACATAGTCGATGTTCCCTGAGCTTCTCGAGAACCAACCGCAAATGGTCCTTGTGTTCTTCTTCATTCTTAGAATAAACCAATATATCATCAATGAACACCATGGCGAACTTGTCCAAGAATTCCGTGAATACGATGTTAGTCAAACCAAACGACATAACCATATACTCATAAAGCCCATACCTGGTGGTAAAAGATGTCTTAGGTATATCCTGCTCTCGGATCTTCAGTTGGTGATATTCTGATCGAAGGTTGACCTTGGAGAAAATTTTAGCTCCCTGCAGTTGGTCAAACAAATCATTGATCATCGGTAGAGGATATTTGTTCTTGATCGTCATCTCATTCAACGCACGATAATCTACAACCATCCTCAAGGATCCATCCTTCTTCTCAACTAGAAGCACTGGGCTCCCCAAGGTGACGAACTCGGCCGAATATAACCTTTCTACAATAATTCTTCAATATGCTTCTTAATTTCCTCTAAATCATTTGTGGGCACTCGATATGGTCTCTTGGATGTTGGTCCGGTGCCTTCCAACAACTCGATCAAAAACTCCATGTCTCGGTGTGGTGGCATGCCTGGTAATTCTTCCGAGAATACATCGGGATAATCCTTCACAACTAGTACTTCCTCCTGAACAACTCCCGAAATGGAATTCACTTGAGTCCTCCTTGGCGTATGCCTACACACATACCTGATCCGTTTTCCCTCTGGGGTGGTGAGAAGAATCGACTTACTGGCACAATCGATGTTTCCCTCGTACTTGGATAGCCAATCCATGCCTAGGATCATGTCCAATCCTTGCGATTCTAGTATAATGAGGTTTGTGGGGAAAACATGTCTACCTATGGTCAACAGCAACTGAAAACATCCCCGACTAGCCATATACTCAGCTCTCGGGGAACTCACTAACATAGGTGACTTTAGGGCTACGGCCAGTAACTGAAACTTGTCCACAAACACCCTTGATATGAATGAATGCGATGCACCCGTGTCAAAAAGAACAAAGGCTGTAAATGTATTAATCGAAAACTTACCGACAACCGCGTCGGGCTGCTCGTCAATTTCCTCCACATTGACATGATTCACCTGACCTCTGGTGAAAGGGTTGGGCTTCTTTCCAGAGCTTCCATTTCCATTCCCATTCTTCGCCTTGGGAAATTCGGTGGTGTAGTGTCTGGTCTTCCCGCACTTGAAATAGGTAATGTGACTCAGATCTTTCTCTGCGGATGTCGCGGGGTCAGAACGATTCTGATTGTTGTTTCCTCCATTCCCATTGCCATTCCTATGGCCGTTATGATTATGCCCATTTCCTCCATGATAAGAATGGCCTCCATGGTTATGGTGATTGTGTCCTCCTGAGTATGGAGCGTAGCGGGGCTTCTGCTGAACTCCCGAGTTGTACTTCCCCTGGCCATACTTCCTCTTGCGACTATCAATCTGTTGCCGCTTGCCTTCAAGAATGATGGACTTGTCTACCAGCTCTTGGTAGTTGTTGAATGTTGCCACCATCAGCTGCATCCCCAGATCATCGTTCAGTCCATCGCGAAACTTCTCCTGCTTTGCGGCATCTGTGCCCACATCATCTGGGGCATAACGACCTAACTGGCTAAACTCATCCACGTACTGCCCCATAGTACGACTCCCCTAGCATAAGTTGTGGAACTCATCCTTCTTAAGACTCATGGATCCAGCTAAGACATGTGCGGTGCGGAAGGCCTGCTGAAACTGATCCCATGTAACTGTCACAATGGGGTAAGTGGCGGTGTAATTCTCCCACCAAGAGGTTGCGGGTCCATCAAGCTAATGCGCGGCAAAGCGCACCATCTCCGCATCCCTGCATCCAACAGTTGCTAGCTCCCTCCCGATCTTGCGGAGCCAATCATCAGTCACAATTGGCTCAGTGCTGCTAGAGAACACCGATGGATTCAACCTTAGGAAACAGGTCAGATTGTCAACTGGGGGTGGTAGCGGTGGGTTGTTGTTGTTGCCTTGGTTCTGGATGATTAGCTGCATCAAGGCATTCTGTTGGATCAATTGGGTGAGCTCCGGCGGGAAAGTAAATCCGGGGTCATGTCTCAGAGGCATCTGATGGGTTTGGAGCGGATGAGAAATTAGATTAGAATAAGGTACTAATGAGAAATAACACTACCATATGCATATGAGGCAAATAAATTCCTAATCACACCACTAAATTTCAATTAAGGTTCACAAAACCGGGTCTAAGCTAACCATTACAAAATCTCACAACGATATCGAACTACTCGAAAAACTCTAATCGAAAGTAAAGAGAATTACTAATATCTAAAATGGTGGTCGGCTAGAAGTTCTGATCGGTAGAAGACTCCATCATGTCATATCATCATCATCATCGTCGTCGTCGTCGTCGTCTTCATAATCCTTGTCTTGGCTGATGAAATTTCCATTATAGTTGTCCTCCTGAATGTTCTCTCCCTGGTCTAGCTTCTCCTTGGCTGCCTCTAGCTTCTTCTTCAGATCCTCATACCTCTCCAGTTTCACACTAATTTCCTCTTCATATCTGTCGGTGTCAAAACCGGCAGATCTCGGGTACGGGGTACCGAATTGTGCGTCTAAGGATCGATGGTAACATGAGACAAGGGACACGATGTTTACCTAGGTTCGGGCCCTCTTGATGGAGGTAATACCCTACGTCCTCCTTGATTGACTTTAATGAGTATAAGGGTTACAAGAGTTAATCTACCATGAGATCGTAATGGCTAAACCCTAGATGTCTAGCCTGTATTATTATGATTGTGTCTTCCTCTACAGACTAAACCCTCCGGTTTATATAGATACCAGAGGGGACTAGGGTTTGTACAGAGTCGGTTTACAGAGAAAGGAATCTTCATATTCACACGCTAAGCTTGCCTTCCACGCAAAGGAGAGTCATATCCGGACACAGGGGAGAGTCTTCTGTCTTGTATCTTTGTGGCCCATTAGTCCAGCCCATATCACATAGCCCGGACGCCCGAGGACCCCATAATCCTGGACTCCCTTAGTAGCCCCTGAACCAGTCTTCAATGACGATGTGTCCGGCGCGCAGATTGTCTTCGGCATTGCAAGGCGGGTTCTTCCTCCGAGCACTTCAAAGCAGTTGACCATCAGTACTATATCTGGCTCTGTACAATAGTCACTATGCTTAAACATAAAGTAAAATACAGATAAATTCCGTCTTCTGATGATTTCACGGACGAGACGTTACATCCAGCCGCTTTATTACTTCGAACCATTTTTCGGCCTCCTATTTCACGCTTCGATATGCAACCTCCGGCGACACGTCTTGTCAAAGCAGAGATTGCGCCCCCCTTATTACGAGATTCTCATCAATATGAGTTTTGGTAACCTAACCATGCGGTTCACGTGACCCCTTGGGAACAGGCGAGTTTTAAGGCTCGAGGGAGGGGACGCTTGATATTCGCAGTCCATATAAGTGGATAGAACCCATCTGTTCCACCCCATGCCTCATTCTCTTTGCGTCTCCGTCCCTGAGCTCCAGCGCCCAAACTCCAAGCTCTTACTTTCCCGACAACTCCTCCAACCATGGCCGATTCTCAAGGCAAGTGGGTGCCCTCCTCCATCACAGAGGAGAACATCAAGGAGCTGCGGGAAGTATGGTATTTGACCGCGGAAATAAAGCACAGGCTTCCCAATCCGGCGCAGGTCATCCCCACTCCGGGGCCTGGTGAGAGGGTGGTGTTTATCCCCCACTTCCTCCATGGACTCGGATTCGCCCTTCATCCCTTTGTAAGGTGTCTCATGTTCTACTACGAGCTGGATTTTCATGATCTAGCCCCAAATTCGTTCCTTCACATCTCGGCGTTTATCGTCATTTGTGAAGCCTTCCTTCGTGTCCCTCCACACTTCGGCCTATGGCTCAAGATTTTTAATGTGAAACCGAAGGTGGTCAATGGGAAACACACGGATTATGGTGGTGCCATGGTGAGCAAGCTCCACAAAGTCAATTGGCCAAAGGGAGTCTTTATGGACACCGTGAAAATATGGCAACAGGAATAGTTCTATATTACAGAACCCCGCGGCTCCAAGTGGGCAGCTGCACCAGCCTTTAGATCCGGACCCCCGCTGAGGCTTACATCCTGGACCGACAAGGGTCCGGACTGGGGGTCGGTCCCTGAGGTGCTGTTGCTGTAGAAATGCGTTAAGAGCATGATAGCGAAGGACGTTACCCTTGCCGACGTAATCCAAGTGATGTTGATCCACCGAGCACTTCCCTGCTAGAGGCGGCCCCTCAAGATGTGGTAGTTCAATCTGGAAGGGACGCGGACCCTACAACGGTTCTACGGCAAAACGCACAAGAGGATCTGGAAGCTGGCTTTTAAGAATAAGAAATCATGGCCGCGGTCCTCAGACGACACCAGCCTCGACTACAACCATCCGTCCTCCGAGGTAAATTCTACAAACTCCGAACACCAATAGGCTTCAAGAACCCAAGGGAGAGGTGCTAAGTAGTCCATCCCCTTACAGGTCTGGATTAAAAAGGCGGAGCAGATTCGGTGTCCGGCTCCGCTCCCCGAAGACCCAGCCAATCCTCTTCTACATGAGGATGCTGGTCCCGGCGCCATATCAGGCGCCGACAAAGAAGGACAAGAAGAAGAAAAGGTAGGAGAGCACTTCGAATGCAATGTCCGGAGATGCTGATGCCCAGTCCTCTCACGAGGGTGATGACGAGGAGGAGGAGGAAGAAGAAGATCCTCCCCGCAAGGGTAAAAAGAGAGAAGATATGCCGGATATGCCGGATATAGAACCGACAATATCCATCATGGGTTGCCTTGAGTTCATCCTCTAGCTCAATATTCCGGGTGATCAGCTTCTTGGTTTTCTTCATGCTAGCGCACATCTGATTCTCCAATCGGTGGATGTGCTGGTCCATATCCTGTATGTATGATGCAATCGACTCATCTCTCCTAGTGCGGACCATTTCCCATTGGTGATCCCGGCGTCTGCATATCCTGTAGACGGTGTCTTCAAGATCCTTGTTGTCACTACAAAAAAAGACACATCCGTGACATTTTGGGCCGAACAATTTTTTTTCTATCATGCTTATGACACTTCAATGACGATAATTGTGACAAAACCCGTTATCATCATAGATGTGGTGGGCTCCTACTTCTATGACAAAAATCATGACAGAAAATGGGCTTTTCGTCCTAGGCGGGCCGGAGACGCAGCTGCATGACATTCTTTGGGCCGTGCATGACGGAAAAAGCTGTGGTAGAAGTGAGGGCGAGGAAAATATCGGGAAGTTCCCGGTTATGGTGGTTGGTCGGGGGGCCGAGTGATGCGCGTTTCTATCGTACACGTACGCGTGTGGGTGTGAGGCGTTGGGCTTTAACTGAACCCGAGCGAGGCGTTCTCCTACTGAACCCGAGCGCTTGCACTGCAGGCTACATGTTATTGAACCCGAGCGATCGATGGCTGTTAACTAAACCCGATCGAGCGATTCCTTCGCCACACTGCTGCTAACTAAAGCCGATCGATGCTGCCTCTGGATGAACAGTGAGCATTGTTGGGGGGGGGGGGTTGGATGAACAGTTCTCGGTGGGGGGTTGGATGAACAGGACCCCGTGGTACTAGAGGCCACTACCGCTAGATGAACAGGACCCCGATCGAGCCGGTTGGGGGTGGATGAATAGGACCCCGTGGAGGGCTGGTTGAACAGTAGCCAGTGGAGAGCTCGATGAACAGTAGCCCGTAGATGGGTGGTTGAACAGGACCCCGTGGAGAGGGCTGGTTGAACAGTAGCCGGTGGCGGAGCGGTGGAGGCTGGATGAACAGGAGCCCATGGATGAACAGTCGCAGGTGGAGGCTGGAGGAGGTCGACGATGGATGAACAGTAGCCCGTGAAGGCTAGAGGAGGTCGACGGTGGAGATGAACAGTATCCCGTGGAGTCCCGTTTTTCGGTATGCCACACCCCTCTCGATGAACAGGACCCTCGTTTCGATCGTAGCGCTCCAACACAAGCTCGTTTCCTCCGTTTTGAGGTACGCCACACCCCTCCCGATCAACAAGACCCCGTTTCGACCGTAGGAGGTCCAAGAGAAGTCCGTTTCCTCCGTTTTGCGGTACGCCGGACCCCTCCCGATGAATAGGATCCTATTTCGACCGTGGTCGGTCGAACACAAGGCCGTTTCCTCCGTTCTGCGGTACGCCAGGCCTCGTTTCGATCGGCTGTTTCGTCCAAGACGGTTGGCACCCGATGAACACGACGAAGACGCAGTTTATCCATTCTGACCCAGCCATGTACACGAGCCCTGGCCATACGTATGGGCGAGTAGGTGTTCGAGACCCCACCCATATGTACGTACGTGGCCGTATTTAATTTCTTGCACCCTGGCAGCTGTATGTACGTGTACATGCTATGTGCGCACCTCTACTACAACACGTGCGTGCCTATACTACGACACGTGCCCTTCCTTACACGGCCACGGTTCATCGCTACAGCCTGCAAACAGACCGATCGACCAGTATGTACGTACACGTTCGCGACCAGAATGACAACGCTACGTACGCTTCGACCAGGTGGGTCCCGACTGTCAGACATTTCCTTGTGTGCGAAGATGTAACTGGTGGGTCCCAGTAGTCAGGTGGGAAACATTTTTTTTGCGAAATACGGTGGCCCATCCAGTGGGTCTCTGCTGTCAGGCTGAGGAATAATTATTTTGCGCATAATAAGGAGGCACTTACTTGCTGTGGCTGTGGACCCAGCTGTCAGCCTCTCCGTGTTCAGTACTGTTCCAATGGAAGTTGTTCCTTAACCACATTGACCATGCCGCGCCGAGAGCACAAGGGCTATGGATGACGGCGAGGCCTAGGAAGGGGACGACGCGAAGCCAGGGAAGACGCGACAGTGGAAGCTCACGCGGAGAGGAGTACAAGGGTTCACTGGTTCGGCTGCGATGTGAGGCTGCCGTCATCGCAGGGCCTGGCCAGCGGTGGGAGTTGTAGGGGGCGGTGAGGCCTCAATGGCAGCACAGCCAGCCACTGGAGGCAGGAGTAGGCGGTCTCGCCGGCGCTGGTTTGGGCAACTAGCGCAAGAAGAGCAACGATTGAAGAAGCAGCAGGACCGTTTGATTCAAATCCAACGGTCATTGCTGTTAGAATCTTTTGTTGACTAAGTTGACAAAGCCCTGCGTACGTCAACTTAGTAGGCCCACAAGTCAGCCTCCAAACCGATGCGCCCCGGATGTCAGTGGGAGGGATCATTTTTTTGCGTAATAAGGAGGCAGTTGATTGCATGCGGCCAGGCCAGCAGAGGGAGTAGGGTGGGCCGGTGAAGCCTGCGCAGCATCGCAGCGGGCCACAAGGGGAGGGCGCAGGCAGTCCCACCGGCGCTGGTTAGGCGGCTGGAGCAGTAAGATCAGATATTGAAGAAGCACGTCAGTCGCTGGGTGGACATCCAACAGTCGCTGCTACTAGAATCGTGTGTTGAATGACAAAGCCTTGCGTAAATAAGTCAGCCTCGAAATCTGTGGTGTGTACAGCCCATTCGCTATTGTTTTTATAATTTTTACTCATTTTCTAATTCATATGGAATTTATTGCAGCCCATTTTCCATTTTTCGAATTGCTGCCCATTTTTTGGTCAGTACCAGGGTTAAAAAATTGAACTAAAAATGTGCAAAATTTTGAAAATCCGCAAGTTTTTGCTGGGGAACATAATATTCTTAATCCAAAAATTAGTAGCCATACTAAAACAAATTTAAAAACAAATTAGTGCTATGTCATGTTAAAATCCAATGAAATATATAATATCAGTTAAGAACAAAAACAAAAAAAACTAAATTCCCGTTTGCAATATTTTTTTTTGGAATTTTCAACTCCTTTGACATTACTTTTAACACATACTGACCATACTCTTTGGTCAGACCAGAATGCATACCTCCTCGTCTTGAAAGATTTGCAGCCCAGTAAGTCGGAGAAAACAAATAGGCCTAGCTTGGGTATTCTTCAAAGAAATAGTGGGCTACCTATTTTTCCAAATAAAAAACTACTAGGCTGGTCATGTTGTTAGACGGGCCACAGAGACCGCACAACCCAGTTTATAGCCTGCTCCTCCAAACAAATCCTCAAAAAAATGTTGTGCAATTCTGTCGTTAATTGACTATACATTGAAAATGATGTGGGTCCTAGATATCAGCAGGGTGGATTAGAGTAAAAACGATGGGTGCATCTGAGTAGTAAAAGATGCGCTTGCTTGTGTTCGGGAGTGGATCTGGTGGGTCCATACTATTATACTCACAACTACAGTCCTCTCCCGATTCACTACGTTGACAGGGCCGGACGGCGGCGCCGCGGCGAGCGTAGCAAGGCGGAGGATAAAGTGCTGTCGCCAATGTGCTGGGCTGGGTTGGACATTCTTTTGAAAAATAAAAATGGACCGGAACTATTTACGACATTGACTATGATTTGCATGGGTCCGCTGGTTGCAGGAAGAAAATGGTGGGAGAAATAAGACTGGTCGCTTTCTTTGCCTAAGAATAATATCGACTAAATGTAACGACACAATCATAGGAAATAATATCCTCCTGTTAAATCATGAATTTAAAGAACTGGTGCATGAGCATTTAGCTTTATTTATTTATTTATTTACTTATTTATGTTTAGGGGACCATGAGCATGTACCTGGGCCGGATTCATGTGAGAGCCTCCCTTCCAATTAATTATGGGATCCTCTATTGGGCCTTCATCAGTGGGCTGCATGTTATTAACAAGTGGAAAATGTGTTCTGTACCAAAAATAGTATGCGCTACGTATGGTACGGGGCACTAAAGGATAGGCCCGTGCAACGACTTTCAAAACATTGTGTTTGTCATTCTAACAACACATTTATTCAACCAACAGACAAAATATACTACTGATTGTACATTGAAAATAGCAGCAGCAGCAACCAGGGCTAGGGGTGCAACAGAAGCAGTAAGCATGCCAGAAGAGTAAAGACGCAACTCTCTCTTCCAAACCAAACATTAGCCATCATTACAAAAGGGCTACCAAAAAAGAACAAGTGTATGCATCATGCTAAATAAAGATACTACCACACTAACTATACGCATCTAACTAACTGGCTCAGTTAGACGTTACTATTTATTAAGCTATAGAGATTAGTTGATGGCTTGAACCTGATGGGTGCCTGACGGGGGAAACTCCAACTAGCAGGTCGAAGTCTGTTACTTGCGACCCTCTCTCCTACTTTGGGCTGCAGAGCATGGCAGCACATATCAGGGTATGGTGCATGCAGAGACGCATGGTACGCTATGTACACACAGTTTTTCCTGATGAACAAAACCGTGCTGCCATCATGATCCTTGCCGTCGGTTATCTCCTGGTTAATCGGATAATTCAGTCCGAGAAACAGAGAGCGTGTACCAAGGCTACTTACCAGCCTCCAGTCAAAAATTCCTGAAGGCCCAGAGAAGCTGGGATCCTGCTCAAAGAGCTTGCACTGACTGTGATTGTACTCCGCGAAACAACACGTCCAGTACATGCGAATGATCATCAATTTTTTGCCGTCGTCTGATCGAGCCAGGAACCACCTGCAACTGCCATGCCGCTTTTCTTTGAAAGGTTGCCGCTTTTCTTTGAAAGGTTCTGGGATTAGGAAGGGTAGGGACACCAGGCGTCCTACAACATCATATCAAGTTGGAGTCAAATAAAAAGGGCTCTTAATGTAGTCAATCTTAAGAACATCATGTTATGAGCATGAATATTTTTCAGTAAATGTTGACAGTAATATAAGCAAGCCATCATGATATCATAGGAAATTTACATACTGCTGCAACATCCGTTTGTAGCGATGACTGGAGTAGGCCAGCAATACTCCAGCCATAGAAGGAGTCGACAGCGTAAATGAAGCCCTTGTGTTCAATGGCATCAAAGAACCATGGAGGATGTATGATCCTGCAATGGACGTGTAGATTTATCCACTTACCGCAATGACCTGTCAGATAGGCGAGACCGCGGTTGAAGACGCAATTAGCCCGAAGTCTTTATAATTCGCATATCTTGTGGGCACTTGGCATATTACAACCTTGAGCAAATCAAACTTGGTATCATGTTGTCTACTGTAAGATTCCGAGTATTCTGGGCCGCGGTGCCAAAGCAGTGCAGTGTTAATCGAAGGAAGGGGGGCCAATCATCGGGTGTAGACTGATGACCCACAAGTATAGGGGATCTATCATAGTCCTTTCGATAAGTAAGAGTGTCGAACCCAATGAGGAGCAGAAGGAAATGATAAGCAGTTTCCAGCAAGGTATTCTCTGCAAGTACTGAAATAAGTGGTAACAGATAGTTTTGTGATAAGATAATTTGTAACGATCAAAAAGTAACAAAAGTAAATAAGGTGCAGCAAGGTGGCCCAATCCTTTTTGTAGCAAAGGACAAGCCTGGACAAACTCTTATATGATGTAAAGCGCCCCCGAGGACACATGGGAATATCGTCAAGCTAGTTTTCATCACGTTCATATGATTCACGTTCGGTACTTTGATAATTTGGTATGTGGGTGGACCGGTGTTTGGGTGCTGCCCTTACTTGGACAAGCATCCCAGTTATGATTAACCTCTATTGCAAGCATCCGCAACTACAACAAAAGTATTAAGGTTAACCTAACCATAGCATGAAACATATGGATCCAAATCAGCCCCTTACGAAGCAACACATAAACTAGGGTTTAAGCTTCTGTCACTCTAGCAACCCATCATCTACTTATTACTTCCCAATGCCTTCCTCTAGGCCCAAACAATGGTGAAGTGTCATGTAGTCGACGTTCACATAACACCACTAGAGGAGAGACAACATACATCTCATCAAAATATCGAACGAATACCAAATTCACATGACTACTAATAGCAAGACTTCTCCCATGTCCTCAGGAACAAACGTAACTACTCACAAAGCATAAACATGTTCATAAGCAGAGGGGTATTAATATGCATATTGGATCTGAACATATGATCTTCCACCAATTAAACCAACTAGCATCAACTACAGGGAGTAATTAACACTACTAGCAACCTAGTAGCACCAATCCCGGACTTGAAGACAAGAATTGGATACAAGAGATGAACTAGGGTTTTGAGAGGAGATGGTGCTGATGAAGATGTTGATGGAGATTGCCCTGTCCCGATGAGAGGAGCATTGGTGATGACGATGGCGGTGATTTCCCCCTCCGGGAGGGATGTTTCCCCGGCAGAACAGCTCTGCCAGAGCCCTAGATTGGATCCGCCAAGGTTCCGCCTCGTGGCGGCGGAGTTTCGTCCGAGAAGATTGCTTATTATTTTTTCCCATCGAAAGACTTAATATAGCAGAAGATGGCCACCAGAGGGCACCAGGGGCCCACGAGGTAGGGGGCGCGCCCCCACCCTCATGGGCAGGTTGTGCCCCCCTTGGTGAAGTTCTTGCTCTCAATATTTTTTTATATATTTGCAAAATGTCTTCCGTGAAGTTTCAGGACTTTTGGAGCTATGCAGAATAGGTCTGTAATATTTGCTCATTTTCCAGCCCAGAATCCCAGCTGTCGGCATTCTCCCTCTTTATGTAAACCTTGTAAAATAAGAGAGAATAGACATAAGTATTGTGACATAATGTGTAATAACAGCCCATAATGGAATAAATATTGATATAAGAGCATGATGCAAAACGGACGTATCAACTCCCCCAATCTTAGACCTCGCTTGTCCTCAAGCGAAAAGCCAAAATCGAAAAATATGTCCACATGTTTAGAGATAGAGGTGTCGATAAAAATAAAATACAGACATGAGGGCATCATGATCATTCTTAGAACAACAACTTATATAATTCTTGTCATATAATCTCTTATGCTAGAGTAATAATTCAATCACAATATCACGTATGAATCGTAAACTTCATTGAAAACTAACAAACTATAATCTCAGTCATTGAAGCAAGTGCAATTTATCATAACATAGGAAAGAGTCAATGTATAAGAGCTTTTCAGCAAGTCCACATACTCAACTATCATATAGTCTTTCACAATTGCTGACACTCACGCAATACTTATGGGTATGGAGTTTTAGTCGGACACAGAGAAAGATAGGGGCTTATTGTTTTGCCTCCCAACATTTTACCTCAAGGGTAATGTCAACCATAATAGTTCATGAAAACTCACATCCAATTAGCCATATATACCAGGATCTTTCCAACATACTATGCTTGCCAAAGGATAAAATGTAAAAAGGAAGGGTGAAGATCACCATGACTCTTATGCAAGGCAGGAAATAAAAGTAAAAGATAGGCCCTTCGCAGAGGGAAGCAGAGGTTGTCAGGTGCTTTTATGGTTGGATGCACAAAATATTAATGCGAAAGAACGTCACTTTATATTGCCACTTGTGATATGGACCTTTATTATGCAGTCTGTCGCTTTTATTTCTTCCATATCACACGATCGTATAAAGCTTATTTTCTCCCACACTAATAAATCATACATATTTAGAGAGCAATTTTTATTGCTTGCACCGATGACAACTTACTTAGAGGATCTTTCTCAATCCATAGGTAGGTATGGTGGACTCTGATGGCAAAAACTGGTTTAAGGGTATTTGGAAGCACAAGTAGTATTTCTACTTGGTGCAATGAATTTGGCTAGCAAGAGGGGGAAAGGCAAGCTCAACATGTTGGAGGATCCAAGACAATATAATTTATCTCGGATGTAAGAAAACATAACCCATTACGTTGTCTTCCTTGTACAACGTCAACTCTTTATCATGTCATATTTTAATGAGTGTTCACAATCATAAAAGATGTCCAAGATAGTATATTTATATGTGAAGACCTCTCTTTCTTTATTACTTCCTTTTAATTGCAACGATGACCAAAACTATGTTTGCAACCCTCAACAACTTTTATTCATCATACTTTTTCTATGTGAGCTCATTACTCTCCATAAGATCCATATGATCTCTTTATTTCTTTTTATTCTTTCTCTTTTCTTTTATTCACTTAGGATCATGGCAAAATAATCAAGCCCTTGACTCAACACTAATCTTTATTATATAGCTCACTGACGCGATTACATAGAGGGATCGTAAAGCAAAACTCACAACTAGATCATAGTAAGAACTTTTATTCTACTAGATGAGGATATTATCAAAAGGATCAAACTAAGAAAAATGGTAAAGATAAAAGTGATGGTGATACGATACCGGGGCACTCCCCCAGGCTTGGCAGTTGCCAAGGGGAGTGCCCATACCAGATACTCAATTCTTCTTTGTTGGTGGAGACGGTGGTGATTTTGTTGATGACGTAGGCTTCTACCTTAATTTGCGATTGAGGACAGAATTTTGGTCCCTTAGGTCCTCGATCTCCTTCTCCAGGCTTAGTATCTTTTTGCATAGTTCCTGTTTGTTTTCCTGCAAGAGGCGAAAAGGGATAAACTCGATCTTAGGTTTCTTTATTCTGCCAGGGAGGCTTGACTTTTTGAACTCCACATGCATGTCCCCAGGTTGAGGTAGTGGGACTTCATCTTCATCTGAGCTCGTCTCCTCCTTTCCCTTGGGTTCATAGTCCTCTTCTTCTTCTTCCGTAGTCCAACCACAATGCTCCACGTCCCCATAGACTTTAGGATCTGCAAGGTAATCAGCCACATAGCTCTCTCCTTCCGAATCCTGGGACGACATGTTGCTCAAATCTGCAGCAGGACAGCTCGAAACAAAGATAGGAGATTTTTGCGTGATACGGTGGTCAAAATCTCCGGGAGATTATATCATGAATTTTTATCGACCAAAATACGTATCGTGTACGAAAACAGAGTCCGGAGAGCACACGAGGTGCCCACGAGGTAGGGGGCATGCCCAGTAGGGTAGGGCGCGCCCTCCACCCTCGTGGAGGCCTCGTGTCCTTCCCGGACTGCTTCTTATTTTTCTATTTTTCTAAATATTCCAAAACGGAGAAATATTGCCTCATAAACTGTTTTGGAGTCGGTTTACTTACCGTACCACATACCTATTCCTTTTCGGAGTCTGAAACGTTCCGGAAAGTGTTCCTTATGTATTCCTCCAGGGTTACAGTTTCAATAACATTGGTTTCAAAATTTATGGGATTACCTGAGATATAATGTTTGATTCTTTGACCGTTCACCATGTTCGAATTTGTGCCTTCAAAGTTGTTGATTTTTATGGCACCGGAACAATAGACCTCCTCGATAACGTAAGGACCTTCCCATTTAGAGAGAAGTTTTCCTGCAAAAAATCTTAAACGAGAGTTCTTTAGCAATACATAATCACCTACATTAAACTCACGCTTTTGTATCCTTTTGTCATGCCATCTTTTAACTTTTTCTTTAAACAACTTGGCATTTTCATAGGCTTGGGTTCTCCATTCATCAAGTGAGCTAATATCAAATAGCCTCTTCTCACCGGCAAGTTTAAAATCATAATTGAGTTCTTTAATGGCCCAATATGCCTTGTGTTCTAGTTCGAGAGGTAAGTGACATCCTTTTCCATAAACCATTTTATATGGAGACATACCCATAGGATTTTTATATGCAGTTCTATAAGCCCATAATGAATCATCAAGTTTCTTGGACTAATTCTTTCTAGATCTATTAACAGTCTTTTGCAAAATTAGTTTGAGCTCTCTATTACTCAATTCTACTTGACCACTAGACTGTGGGTGATAAGGAGATGCAATTCTATGATTAACATCATATTTAGCAAGCATTTTACGGAAAGCACCATGAATGAAATGTGATCCACCATGAGTCATTAAATATCTAGGGACTCCAAATCTCGGAAAAATAACTTCTTTAAGCATTTTAATAGAAGTGTTATGATCAGCACTACTAGTTGGAATAGCTTCTACCCACTTAGTAACATAATAAACAACAACTAAAATATGTGTGTATCCATTAGAGGAAGGAAAGGGTCCCATATAGTCAAAGCCCCAAACATCAAATGGTTCAATAACGAGTGAATAGTTCATAGGCATTTCCTGACGTCTACTAATATTACCAATTCTTTGACATTCATCACAAGATAAAACAAACTTGCGGGCATCCTTGAAGAGAGTAGGCCAATAAAAACCAGATTGCAATACCTTATGTGCAGTCCTATCTCCAGCATGGTGTCCTCCTTAAGCTTCGGAGTGACACTTTGCGTAGGATCTGTTCCTGTTCATGCTCAGGTACACAACGTCTAATAATACCATCTACTCCTTTATAAAGATGTGGGTCATCCCAAAAGTAATGCCTCAAATCATAGAAGAACTTTTCTTTTGCTGGTATGTGAAACTAGGTGGTATAAATTTAGCAATAATGTAATTAGTATAATCAGCATACCATGGAGCAGTATGAGAAGCATTTATAACATTTAATTGCTCATCAAGAAAGCTATCATCAATAGGTAGTGGGTCATCAAGCACATTTTCTAACCTAGACAAGTTGTCTGCAACGGGGTTCTCAGCTCCCTTTCTATCAACAATATGTAAGTCAAATTCTTGTAACAAGAGAACCCACCTAATAAGTCTAGGTTTAGCATCTTTATTTTCCAGAAGATATTTAATAGCAGCATGATCAGTGTGAATAGTTACTTTAGAATCAACAATATAAGGTCTGAACTTATCACAAGCAAATACAACTGCTAAGAATTCCTTTTCAGTAGTAGCATAATTTCTCTGAGCATTGTCTAGAGTTTTACTAGCATATTTAATAACATTTAGTTTCTTATCAACTCTTTTCCCTAGAACAGCACCTACAACATAATCACTAGCATCACACATGATTTCAAAGGGTAAATTCCAATCAAGTGGCTGGACAATAGGTGCAGAGATCAATGCTTTCTTAAGTATTTCAAATGATTCTACACAATCATCATCAAAGACAAATGGTATATCTTTTTGTAATAAATTAGTCAGAGGCCGAGAAATTTTGGAGAAGTCCTTAATGAACCTCCTATAAAAACCAGCGTGACCAAGGAAACTTATTATACCTTTGATGTCCTTGGGACATGGCATCTTCTCAATAGCATCAACCTTGGCTTTATCAACTTCAATACCTCTTTCAGAAACTTTATGCCCCAAGACAATACCTTCATTAACCATAAAGTGGCACTTTTCCCAATTCAAGACAAGATTAGTTTCTTCACATCTTTGCAAAACTCGATCAAGGTTGCTTAAGAAATCATCAAAAGAAGATCCATAGACAGAGAAATCGTCCATGAAAACCTCACAAATCTTTTCACAAAAGTCAGAGAATGCAGCCATCATGCATCTTTGAAAGGTAGCAGGTGCATTACATAAACCAAAAGGCATACGTCTATAAGCAAAAGTACCAAAAGGGCAAGTAAAAGTAGTCTTTGATTGATTCTTAGCTGACACATGTATTTGAGAGAAACAAGAATAACAATCTAGAAAGCAAAAATGTGTATGTTTAGATAATCTTTCTAGCATTTGATCGATAAAAGGTAAGGGGTAATGATCCTTTTTAGTAGCCTTATTTAATTTGCTGAAATCAATTACCATCCTATAACCGGTAATAATTCTTTGAGGGATCAATTCATTTTTATCATTAGAACGACAGTAATACCACCCTTCTTAGGGACACAATGGACAGGACTTACCCACTGACTATCAGCAACGGGATAGATTATACCTGCCTCAAGGAGCTTTAGTATTTCCTTTCTTACCACTTCTTTCATTTTAGGATTCAGCCGTCGTTGATGATCACGAACTGGTTTAGCATCTTCTTCCAAATTAATTTTATGTTGACATAGAGTGGGACTAATGCCCTTAAGATCATCAAGAGTATATCTAATAGAAGCACGATGCTTCTTCAGAGTTTTCAATAATCTCTCTTTTTCATGTTTTGAAAGCTTAGCACTAATAATAACATGATATATCTTTTTTCTCATCAAGATAAGCATATTTAAGAGTATCAGGTAACGGTTTAAGCTCAAACACGGGATCACCCTTGGGTGGAGGAGGATCCCCTAGGATTTCAACAGGTAAATTGTTTTTTCAGAATAGGTTCCTGTTTAAAGAATACTTCATCTATTTCTCTTCTTTCATTCATAAACATGTCATTTTCATGGTCTAGCAAATATTGTTCTAAAGAATCACTAGGAGGTACTGCAATAGAAGCAAGACCAATAATTTCATCCTTACTAGGTAATTCTTCTTCATGGTGTTGTCTACTAAATTTAGAGAAATTAAATTCATGAGTCATATCATCTAACCCAATAGTAACAACATCCCTTTTGCAATCTATGGTAGCATTAACAGTGTTCAGGAAGGGTCTACCAAAAATAATGGGACAAAAGCTATCTTGCGGGGAACCAAGAACAAGAAAATCAGCAGGATATTTAGTTTTCCCACACAAGACTTCAACATCTCTAACAATTCCCATTGGTGAAATAGTATCTCTATTGGCAAGTTTAATTGTGACATCAATATCTTCTATCTCAGCAGGTGCAATATCATGCATAATTTCTTTGTATAAGGAATGAGGTATTGCGCTAGCACTAGCACCCATATCACATAAGCCATGATAACAATGATCTCCTATTTTAACAGAAATAACAGGCATGCCTACCACAGGTCTAGGTTTATCTTTAGCATAGGGTTTAGCAATTCTTGCAGTTTCATCACAGAAATAAATACCATGCCCATCAATATTATCAGACAAGAGATCTTTAACAATAGCAATATTAGGTTCAACTTTAACTTGCTCAGGAGGTGTATAAGTTTTAATATTGCTTTTACGAACCACAGTTGAAGCTTTAGCATGATCCTTTATCCTAATAGGAAAAGGTGGTTTCTCAACATAAGAAGTAGGAACAATAGGATCATTATAAGTGACAATATTTTCTTCAACTTTAATAGGTGCAGCTAATTTTACTTCTATGGGAGTATGATATTTAAACCACTTCTCCTCGGGGAGATCAACATGAGTAGCAAAAGATTCACAGAAAGAAGCTACTATCTCAGAGTCAAGTCCATATTTAGTGCTAAATTTACAGAAAACATCGGTATCCATAAAATATTTAACACAATCAAACCTAGGTGTCATACCCGACTCCTTACCTTTGTCGAGGTCCCAATCTTCAGAGTTGCGTTTAATTCTTTTCAATAATTCCCATTTGAATTCAATAGTATTCATCATAAAAGAGCCAACATAAGAAGTATCAAGCATGGTGCGATTGTTATCAGAAAGCCAAGCATAAAATTTTTGAATAATCATTTTTCTTGAGAGCTCATGATTGGGGCATGAATATAACATTGATTTAAGCCTCCCCCAAGCTTGAGCGATGGTTTCTCCTTCGCGAGGCCAAAAATTATATATATCATTGCGATCACGATGAACAAGATGTATAGGGTAAAACTTCTGATGAAATTCCAATTTCAATCGTTTGTAATTCCAAGACCCCATATCATCACATAGCCTATACCATGTTGATGCATCTCCCTTCAAAGATAAAGGAAGACCTTCTTCTTAACAACATCTTCGGGTACACCTGCAAGCTTAAATAATCCACAAACTTCATCCACATATATCAGATGCTCATCAGGATGTTTTGTTCCATCTCCTAAAAAAGGGTTAGCTAGCAGTTTTTCTATCATACCCGAAGGAATTTCATAGGGAACATTTTCATTTTCAGTAGGTTGAGGAGCAACTCTTTGCTCTACTGGTCGGGGTGAAGATACCCCAAACAAGCCCCTCAGAGGATTGCTTTCCATAGTATCAAGTGACAGTAAATTCCACCTACCAAAGGCGCTTCACTCCCCGGCAAGGGCGACAGAAAAGAGTCTTGATGACCGACAAGTATAGGGGATCTATCGTAGTCCTTTCGATAAGTAAGAGTGTCGAACCCAACGAGGAGCAGAAGGAAACGATAAGCGGTTTCCAGCAAGGTATTCATTGCAAGTACTGAAATAAGTGGTAACAGATAGTTTTGTGATAACATAATTTGTAACGAGCAACAAGTAACAAAAGTAAATAAGGTGCATCAAGGTGGCCCAATCCTTTTTGTAGCAAAGGACAAGCCTGAACAAACTCTTATATGATGTAAAGCGCTCCCGAAGACACATGGTCAAGCTAGTTTTCATCACGTTCATATGATTCGCGTTTGGTACTTTGATAATTTGGTATGTGGGTGGACCGGTGTTTGGGTGCTGCCCTTACTTGGACAAGCATCCCACTTATGATTAACCTCTATTGCAAGCATCCGCAACTATAACAAAAGTATTAAGGTAAACCTAACCATAGCATGAAACATATGGATCCAAATCAGCACCTTACGAAGCAACACATAAACTAGGGTTTAAGCTTCTGTCACTCTAGCAACCCATCATCTACTTATTACTTCCCAATGCCTTCCTCTAGGCCCAAACAATGGTGAAGTGTCACGTAGTCGACGTTCACATAACACCACTAGAGGAGAGACAACATACATCTCATCAAAATATTGAACGAATACCAAATTCACATGACTACTAATAGCAAGACTTCTCCCATGTCCTCAGGAACAAACGTAACTACTCACAAAGCATAAACATGTTCATAATCAGAGGGGTATTAATATGCACATAGGATCTGAACATATGATCTTCCACCAATTAAACCAACTAGCATCAACTACAAGCAGTAATTAACACTACTAGCAACCTACTAGGACCAATCCGGACTTGAAGACAAGAATTGGATACAAGAGATGAACTAGGGTTTTGAGAGGAGATGGTGTTGATGAAGATGTTGATGGAGATTGCCCTCTCCCAATGAGAGGAGCGTTGGTGATGACGATTTCGATGATTTCCCCCTCCGGGAGGGAAGTTTCCCCGGCAGAACAGCTCTGCCGGAGCCCTAGATTGGATCCGCCAAGGTTCCGGCTCGTGGTGGCGGAGTTTTGTCCGAGAAGATTGCTTCGTATTTTTTCCCATCGAAAGACTTCATATAGCAGAAGATGGCCTCTGGAGGGCCACCAGGGGGCCCACGAGGTAGGGGGCACGCCTAGGGGGTAGGGCGCGCCCCCACCCTCGTGGGCAAGGTGTGCCCCCCCTGGTGAAGCTCTTGCTCTCAGTATTTTTATATATTTGGAAAACGTCTTCCATGAAGTTTCAGGACTTTTGGAGCTGTGTAGAATAGGTCTCTAATATTTGCTCCTTTTCCAGCCCAGAATCCCAACTGCCGGCATTCTCCCTCTTTATGTAAACCTTTTAAAATAAGAGAGAATAGGCATAAGTATTGTGACATAATGTGTAATAACAGCCCATAATGCAATCAATATCGATATAAAAGCATGATGCAAAACGGACGTATCATAGACCTCCACGAGCATCCAGCTGTCGTGACCGTCAACGAGCACCATCCAAGACGTGTTCATGCCAACCCAGTACATACCGTTAATGTTGTTGAGGGTAACGGGGATCGGATCGCAGTCAAGGGGGTTGATGCTCGCGACCCTACGATCGTTATGCTGCATGACGCGCCATTTCTGAAGATTAGGCGGCATCAGGAAGCAAGGAGTTGGCTTAAAAATCTCTGGCCAGAGGGCTTTGAGTAAACGGTACAACCCCAGTGAGCACGTGGCGAGTGACATGGTACTGAGATTGTACACACATGAAACAATGAGCTTGATTATCTCTGTGGGGAGCGAATTCCAGCCATTCTTTCGGCGGACGCTACTCGGTTCTGCCATTGCTAGTGCTTGGGTTTCGGAAGAGGGGGGAGGCACCTTAGTGGGGATGCAAGATTGGACGATTATGTGCGGACAAAGATGGAGAAGCGAATATGTGCTGCGGGAAGTGGACAGGTGATTATGACTACAGCACGCCGCTTGACTTACGAGACACATACCGGCAGTGTAGGGTCATATCGATGCCAGACAACTCGCTTGAGTGATGGAGGCGAGGAGGCGTGTTCAGCCGGGCGTGCAGCGGGCGACGCAGTACTATTCTATTTGGCAGCTACTAGTATATTATAAAAAGAAAGAAGAGTAGTAGAGATAGAGATAAGAGTAGAGATAGAGACTAGGGAGGAGCACCATCTATTGCTTCGTGTGCTACTCCTGCACTCCATTCGGTGGTCGCAACGTCCCCTACAACCACTCCCTCCTGCGGTCCATTCGGCGGGCGCTGTTGAAATTTGGGGAGCGCACTCTCGCGACTGCTGGCAGCGACGACTTCACCGACGATGACTTCTTTCCCGACCTCGACAACCTCTTCCTCAGCGACATGGGAGACAACCTCAATACCAACGGTGCTGTTCCCATTGCACTGTATGTGTTTCTGTCCTTCCTATTCGAAATCATGGTAGAATTCATGTTTCTAGTGTGTGTCCTAGATTCGATATGTTCATCTACTATGCTAGTCCACATGATTAGTTTAATCTCTGTTATAGCCGTCACGATTTATTTTTTGCTTATTCGGACAAAATCTCGTAGTAACTTGCTTATATATTCAACTGGCCCAACGTCCCCTACAGCCACTCATGTTCATGGACGGCCTGGTCGATGCCTCCAAGGAGCCCTTCGTCTACTACTATGAGTGCCTGATGCCGTTTTGGGGCTCGCCGGTGGACCTCGTGCATCACCTCACGCAGGGGTCCAGCGATCACTACTGGCCCTTGGCGGAGAACATCAAGTACGAGACGTGCTACCCGTTCATCTTGCCGGAGTCGCTGGAGGATCATCACTGCCTGCTAATCTCAGAGGAGGAGGACAGCGTCTTCCTCTTGGTCGTGGGCACCGGCGAGGCCCGTGCAGGCCACCTCCCCGTCTCTGTAGTGTGCGTCAGGGGCGACGTCGCTGACGCTGACACTGACACGAGGCCGATGTATGGGTGCATGCTCACTGTTGCTGGCCCTCAGAGGTACGTGGGCCACACTCGCTCCATGATGCTGACTAGGACTGTGAGGAGATGGGACCTTCTTACCGACGTGGACATGGAAGACGCATGGTATGATATCCCCCCAAGATGGTGCACGGGGACTACAAGGAGGTTCACCTGGACATATGCATTACCAAGTTAAATGATGATCATTAGTCTTCACTCAATATAATCCACTGTCTAAGCATGTGGAGACTTCTTATTTATATAGTATAGAACCATGCATGATCTTGCTCTATTAGAGTGTCATGCTTGAGTAAAAGTTTATCCATTTATGGTTTAGTCTAGAATATTCCATGTATGCTTTTGCTCCATTAGGGTTCTCACTTGCCATTTATGAGATTAACTGAGAATTTTTACTACAGTACTGGTGAAAGACTTATGATGAACCATTTCTTAGATCTCCTCTGCCCCTTCCAAATCATCCTGATTTAATCCCTCCGTCTTGGTGTATAAGAGCATGGTTAATACTTAATAGTACAGCCAATTGTTGGCTATAAGAAAGTGCCATGTCATCTGTAGACAACATGAATAACAATCAATACTCAAAAACTAATTCTTAAAGATCATTTCTTGCAAAGCACAATAAGTGTTATTTCTTCACAAGTTCTGGATGCAGGTTGAACAGTTGAACGCTTTTGTTTGCAAAATATAATTTTTTATCTATTTAATCCGGATGTTTGTGAGCTCTAGAGATGAAATAATATTCGAAGAAACCTACTGATACCCGTTACACATGAGATGACCCCAACTTCCTTTGTCAAAATAAACAACTCCCCGATCAGTGCATTTCACTGTTCCGTGCAATGCACGGGCACCTTATATTGATTAGTACGACCAAAGTTTAACTAACATTATATATAGTATGATAAATGCTCATGCATGTCACCTAAAATTATATCGTTGAAAACTATGTTCAAATACGAATCGAACGATATAGTTTTTGTCGGGTGGTAGGTGCGACATATGCCAACGAGTGGCTTATCGTTGTGGGTGCCAGTAAGACATCGCCGGTGCCTGGAAACGGGATGAGGCGAAGACATGCACGCCGGCGAATCTTACCCAGCTTCGGAGCTCTCCGTGGAGATAACACCCCTACTGCTGCTCTGCGGGGTCTCCGCATGGTCACTAGATGAACAAGTAGCTACACGGTGCTCCTTGAGCTGTTGGCGAGAGGAGGAAGAAGGGCACGGCTTGCTCTCTTCTCCTCCCTATGTGGTGTCTGAAACTAGCAGGGATTGATCTCTCTTTGCATGGATGCCCCGGGGGGTTTATATAGGCCTACCCCCCCGGGGGTACAATGGTAATCCGGCTGGGCGCGGGGCCCAGCCGTCTGTGTCTACGCTCTCCGGCTTCTGCGCCGGCTGCTGGGGCCCGCCAGCTAGTGGGTCCCGCCGGCTGCCGGCTCCTTGGTCGACAGGCAGGCCCCACCGTCAGGGCCTTGTCGGCGGCTGGTTACTGTTGCTCAATCTTGGTGGCGAGGGCTTCGCCGAAGTGGGCGTGGCTACAGTGCCGCTGCTCGGTGGGCGATCACTGTAGCCCCACCGCGTCTTGTCTCCTTAATGGGGTGTCTTCTTCGAGGGAGGTGGCAAGCCGGCTGGGGGGAGCCGGCTCTATCTTGGGCCGACTGGGGGAGGTCTGGCCGCCTTCGAGTGTCTCTCTGCCCGAAGGGGCCCACCGCCCGTGTGCCATACTGGTAGCCCGTCGTGGATGACATCAGGGTCAACGTGGCAACAGTGCTGCGCCCGACGGGTCATGGCCACCCGTACAGTGCACTGTGCCAGGCGTGCTCCGGGATTCGGGGGTGGCAGGCTTCACTGTAGCCACGCCCCGTCACATCGCCGTTATGTGGATGCAGACTTCGAGGGTATGATCTTGACCGCTTTATGGGAGCCGGCTTCTTGGAGTCGGCCTTCTCGCGGCCGGCTTCTCGGAGCCGGCCCTCCCGCGGCTTCTCTTCATGAGGGCTGAAGTCGGGCCGCCTTTCGATAGCCGGCCTGGAGACAGCCGGCAAGGGGAAGGCGGCCCTGCGTCTTGGATTCTTGAGGGCCGAATCGGCTCGTAATTTTTTCAGAAGGGCCAGGGGTTGCCGGCTAGGCTACCCATGGTTATTTACTCCGACAGTAGTCCCCGAAGCTGATCGGGCTTCGAGGCTGACAAAGGGACGAGAAGCTAGGTCAGCTTCCTATCCCGAGGGGCCGGCTTTGCTCATGCGCGCCGTCTTCGGAAAAGCTCCGTTTCTCATAGGCGGGAACGCGGGCCACGTGGCGAGGAAATCCTGCAACGTACGCGCGCGACGGGACGCCGCCGCAGGCCCGGGCCCGCCACTCGCAGGCCACGGTCCGAGCGCGGATCTTCTGCGGCCCACATGGACCGCTCGCCTTCCCGCGGCGGTTTTATTCTGCCATCAAGGCACAATAATCGCGGGACGTGGGGGAGTGGGCGCAGTTGATCCCCACGTTCCCCCACGCCGCGCCCCCTCGGCTCCGCCATGCGGTCTATAATTAGGAGGAGGAGGGGGAGCGGCAGAGGCTCGCGCGCTCTCCCTCACTCCACCCCTTCTCGCCCTCCTTATTCTTCTCTTCGCCGCAGCAACTCTTTGTCGCGCCGTTCCGCCGTCGCTTCATCTTGCTCCCCGCCGCATCGCTCCCATGGCGCTGTCAAGCTCGTGGGATGGCTCCAACGTCCACGAGGACCACGTCGAGTTCCTCCGCTAGACGCGGCGTCTGCCCGGCGAGAACCTTGTGCGGGTTCGTCAAGCGCCGGCGAGGGAGATTTCGCCGGCACCGGAGGAGGGAGAGCGGGTGATCTTCCGCTCGCACTGCCTGCGCGGCTTCGACCTCCCGGCGAGCGGATTCCTTCGAGCCTTCCTCGAGTTCTATCACCTCCAGCCGCATCACCTCACGCCCAACGCGGTGATGCTGCTGTCGGCCTTCGTCACCCTGTGCGAGGGCTTTCTTGGAGTTCTCCCCATGCTCGAGCTCTGGGGGGAGTTCTTCCAAAGCAAGCTCGGCATCGTCGTCGCGGGCGTGCCCGCCCCCTGCGGAGCCTTCATTGCCATGAGGCGGGCGAGCGAGAAAAATCCATTCCCGTCCATTCCGCTGATCCAGTCGGTGAAGCTTTGGCAGGGGTCTTATTTCTACATGAAGAACGTCGCCCAGCAAGGCGACTACGTCAACCTGCGGATTATGTAGCCAGCCCGCCGGCTGGGAGGCAGCCTTTGTGGAGCTACTGGGCCAGGTCGCTGTCTCAGGCCGGGAACGCAGCCGTCTCCCGGCTTCGGGTGATGATCCAGTCGGAGGGCCTGACCGGAGCCGACTTGGTGGCCGCCTTCATGGAGCGCCGGGTTCTTCCGCTCCAAGGCCGGCCTCACATGATCTGCCAAATGAGCGGCCGCTTCGACCCATGCCGGCTGAGCACCAAGGAGATGCCTCACACAGAGGTGTCTTACATGGTGAATTATATCTCCAACTGCAAGCTCGTCGAGGATTGGCGATACGGCAAGGAGCCATATTCCCGCGCCAACCCTCCGCCTGCCGTAAGTTCTTTCTTCTTTTCTTCCTTTTTGTAGCCGGCCTCATGATAGCCGACTCTTGATCAGCTCGTTTGCCTTTTGCAGAACCCTCTTCTCCCGCCGACAACCGGGGCCAGGGGTAGAGCGCCGGCTCCTCCCCGACCACACGGTGGATGACGCCGACGATCCGGACCTGGGAGCGGCCGCCATGGAAGACGCCATCGTGGGGGAAGGCGACGAGGCCGGAGGCGCGGGACTCGGGGCCAGCTTCGAGGACTGGCCGGATGACGACGAGGTCGAAGTCGCCCCGCACCGCCAGCCGGCGCCCGATCATCAAGGCGCGGGCTCGTCTCTCGTGCCGGCTGCCCATGGCGGCGCGCAGAAGCGCCGGGCCGCGTCGACCTTCTTCGGCAGCCGGCGGAAAAAATCCAAGGCCTCCACGGCGGCGACCAAGCGGGATGAGGCGGCCGCGAAGGCGGCCCGCTTCTGCAAGGCGGTGAAGCAGCCGCAGGCGATCTCTGCGTAAGTCGTCGAATGTCTTGCGTATATATTTTTTGTCTTCTTCGTCCGAAACTCTTCTAAACCTTTCTTTTCTTGCCGGACAGGGCGCCGCTTTCTCTCGAGCGAGGTCCTGGCGGCTCCGTAGTCGGGCCGACTGGAGGGTCCTCAAGCTCCCGCCGCGTGGAACCCCGCGCCGACCTTAAGGAGGCCACGGAGCGGAACGCGCGGGAGGCGCGGGAGGAGAGGGAGGCGGCGGAGCGAAGGACCGCCCAGGCGACGAAGGAGCAGGCCGACGCGGCGGCCAAGGCCCGGGCGAAGGCGGCAGCCGCGAAGACGGAGGCGGAGGCTTCGCACAACCGGCCTCCGCTGCTCGTTGTTCCCCTCCGCGCCGTGGCCCCCGACGTTCCCGTGCCCCCGTCGGAGGAGGTCGACCAAGGCCCGCTGGTGATGGAGAGGCGGGAGGATCCCGTGATCTTCGTGAAGGGGGCATCGCAGACGGCGCTGACTGAAGCGGGCCAAAGCGGCCAATCAGCTGCGGCGCCAGAGCAGCCGTCCAGGGGCGAGCCAGCGGCAGGGGCCGGCCTTGAGGTGCAGTCGGCATTGCGCCGGCGCGCAGGGGGTGGCGCCGGAACCGCACCGAGCAGCGGGCACCAGCCAGACGGCGGAGGCCCTGGAGACGGCCAGCGTTAGCACGTCCGAGTGGACTCCCAGCGGGGGGACGGGCGAGCTGAACGCGGCGGCCCAGGAGGTCCGAAACCGGCTTCAAGCTCAGGCCGCCTCGCTGCAGCGATACACTCAAGAGTTTCTCTCGACGCGGGCCGTCATCTGGGTGATTTTTTGTCCTTGGTTATTTTGCTTTTTTGATTTCTTCCGTGGGGGCGCGTCAGCGCACCCACTGGGTGTTGTCCCCGAGTTCCAAGCCGGCTGCTGCGCAGGCGGTTTGGAACTTACTAGGTCCTGACAACTTAACTTATCCTTGCCTCCTGTATAATCTTCCAGGAGTATCATAACCTTCGCGCAGCCGCCTTCAACTCCCAGGCTCAGGAGCTGGGCCGGAGAATTGAGGACCTGACCAGCAGCCGGAGTGCGTGTTTGTCTCGTTCATCTCATGTGGGGGCGCGTCAGCGCACCCACTGGGTGTAGTCCCCGAGATTCGGGCCGACTGCTGAGCAGCCGGGTCGGATCTTCCTTGACGACTTCTCCTTATTAATTTTTCCTTTGTCTTCATGCTTGCAAGAGCCAATGCCGACTTGAGGGGGCAGCTCAGCGAGGCGCAGGCCGCCCTTCGCGCCAAGGAGACTGAGTACGACACCTTGGTCCTGGAGCGCGACCGCCTGGCCAAGAAGCTGGCTGACCAGGAGGAGAGCCATAAGGCGGCCTTGAAGAAGGCGCAGGATAACGAAGCCGCCCTGAAGGCCGAGTTCGAGACCGAAGCGGCGGGCAGGGCTGAGACCAGGCAAGCGCTGAATGAAGGCTTCGGCCGTATTGAGGATTTGATCGATGGTAAGCCGCCTTCCTCTCTCCTTGCATGCCCCTTGCCGCCTGATTTGTGTTCTGACTTGTGCTGCTTTTTATTCTCCGTGCAGACTACTTTCCCGGCTACTCTGTCTTTGCTACCCAAACCATCAAGGCCCATCACGAAGCGCGCCGTCAGGTGGGGGCCGACATCGCGCCGAACGCGAGTCGGACGCTTGAGGAGCAACTCTTGGCGGTCCAAGCGCGGCTGCAGCCGGCTCATCGTATGCTCCGCCGCCTCCAGCGCGCCGGGGCGCAGGTGTTGGCCGCCCTCTGGCCAAGTGAGACGATTCCCCGCACCCCGAGTCGGACTGCCGACTGGCTGGAAGTTGCGGTTGGCCGCTTCGAGGCTTGGAAAGCATCAGCGGCCCGGCTTGGAGCTGGGTGGGCGTTGGAGTTCGTCCAAGCTTGGTATCCGGGGCTGAACCTGGACCAGCTGCGCACCTGGCGGCTGGAGGCCGACGAAGAGCTGGAGGAGGTGCGGCCGGCTATCGCTCAGCGCGCTTCGACGATCGCCGAGTGAACTGACATCAGTGTCTTCGCTCCTGAAATTAATAATGACGGTGCTGCCCAGCCGGAGGAGTGTTCGGGCTGGACCCGACAGCAGGTGAAGACTCGGCAGAGGAGATCGCCTCCAGCGATGAAGGCGAAGACGACGAAGGAGAGGAGGGCGAAGACGTTGAGCCGGCCGGTGAAGCGGCCAGCCAGCCTCAGCCTGATCGTGCCTCCAGCAACGAGGCGCGTGCTAGCGTGCCCTCTGCGGGAGGCAGTGATCATGCCAAGGTTCGCCAGCCGGCCACTCCTCCAGCCGGCACTGCCGTCTCCCCCGACCTGCCCGACTCGCCAGTCGCTCCCTTGGCTTAGTCTGCCGTCTTTCATTTTTCCTGCTTGTTGTCTTTTGAACGATTTTATCAAACTTGCGCAGTTCCACACACTGGGGGTGTATTCAAACTATGTCGAATGCTGGCCTTTTGAAGGTCTTTTATGTAAATATTATTGCGTGCTTGGTTTCCATTCATGTATGTTTTTTATCCTTAGGCTGTTTCCTTTGCCGCCTTCCCCTTCTGAGAAGGCAAGCACTCGAGCTTTCTTAGATTGGAGCGAGGTTAATGGAAGCCGGCCGGTCGGCTACTCTGGTAGCCGGTCGGTGGTGGGAGAAAAACCGGCTTTTGTTATATTAGTCCGTTAGTCCCTAGCCGTTTTTCATGTGGGCACCCGTCCCTGCCCTTAACTCTTGCCAGCCGGACAGCCAGTTCTTCAAGCTGCGACTTTTGGCAAGAGAAAGCTTGGGAGCCGACACACTACTTGTCTGACTGCGGGTAGGACTTCTAATATAACTCCAGGCGGCCAGTCCCCGGGCCGACTAGTCGAACCCGATGCCGGACGGAAAAAAGTGAATGCAGTGACAAGGCCATAAGCATGATACTTTTCATTTCATAGACAAAAGATGGCAGTCCCCGAGCTCTCCTCGGGGCGCCTATTGTCTCGAACTTAGTACAAAAGTTAGCGTGATACATACTGCATTTCAACTGTAAAACCTTCGGAGGAGGTTGGCGTTCCATGGTCGTTCCGACTCCTTGCCGGAGTCGTCTCTCTTTCGTGCCTTCGGCTTCTGCGCGTCGATCAGGTAGTAGGAGTCGTTGCCTAAGGCTTTGCTGATGACGAAGGGGCCCTCCCAAGGGGCCGAGAGCTTGTACTGGCCGGCTGTTCGTTGGATCAGCCGGAGCACAAGATCGCCCTCTTGGAAGGATCTTGGCTTGACCTTCCGGCTGTGGTAGCGGTGCAGGCCCTGCTGATAGATGGCGGACCGGCTAAGGGCTAACAGCCGGCCTTCTTCCAGCAGGTCGACACCGTCTTCTCGTGCTTCCTTGGCCTCGGCTTCCATGTACATGGTTACCCGAGGCGAGTCGAACTCGGTGTCAGTTGGGATGACCGCCTCGGCACCATATACGAGGAAGAAAGGAGTGAAGCCGGTTGACTTGTTTGGTGTAGTGCGCAGACTCCAGAGGACAGCCGGCAGCTCATCGAGCCAATAGCCGGCTGAACGCTCCAGTGGTACGATCAGTCAGGGCTTGATGCCAGAAAGGATGAGGCTGTTGGCTCGCTCGACCTGGCCGTTTGACTGCTGGTGGGCGACGGACGCTAGGTCCAACTGGATGCCTTGCGTCGCGCAGAAATGTGCCAAGGCTCCCTTGGCGAAATTCGTGCCATTGTCGGTGATGATGCTGTGTGGTACACCATACCGAGTTGTTATATCTGTGATAAATGTCACGGCAGTCGGCCCATTCAGCTTCTTGATCGGCTTTGCCTCAATCCATTTGGTGAATTTGTCCACGGCGACAAGCAGATGTGTCATGCCGCCGCGCGCCGTCTTGAATGGGCCCACCATGTCTAGTCCCCAAACGGCGAAGGGCCAAGTGAGGGGAATGGTCTTGAGTGCTGAAGCCGGCATGTGTTGCTTGGAGCTGAAGAGTTGGCACCCTTTGCAATGTTTAACTAACTTCTTGGCGTCATCCAAAGCAGTCGGCCAAAAGAAACCATGGCGGAAGGCTTTGGCGACTAGTGATCTTGAGGCCGCATGGTGGCCGCATTCTCCTTGGTGAATGTCCCTGAGGATTGCAATGCCCTTCTCTTGCTCAACGCATCGTTGGAGGACTCCAGTGACACTGCACTTGACGAGTTCTCTGTTGACGATTGTGTATGCTCCGGCTTGGCATTGGACTTGTCTTGCCTCTACTTCGTCCGCCGGCAGATCTTGGTTTATTAGGAAGTTGAGGATGGATTGAGCCCATGACGAAGCTGCGACTTCTTCTATTGCCAAAACGGCTACTGCGACCAGGGCGGGCGGGCTGGGCGGTGAAATGCTGGAGTCGGCCGCCGCCTGTTGTGTTGGTGTAGTCTCCGGGCCGACTACCGCAGTCCCCGAGCCGGGTGAGGCAGTCCCCGGGTTGGGCGTAACTACGGAAGTCCCTGAGCCGCCTGCTGATACCCCCTGGCCGACTATCGAAGTCCCCAGGTCACCTGCTTGGTTCTTCGAGCCGGCTGCGTCGGGGTCAGGCGACACGAAGATGGAATCGGACTCTGGAGACGGCTTGATAGACGGCTTGAGGAGGCGTTGTAGAGAGACACCGGTTGGTATTGCTTGCCGAGTGGAGCCTATTCGAGCCAGGGCATCAGCTGGCTCGTTGTCGGCTCGTGGTACGTGGAGGAACTCGCATCCTTCAAAATACCCACTGATCTGCTGAACGAGGAAGTGGTAGCTCGCCATATTTGCGTCCTTGGCATCCCAGTCGCCGGATGATTGCTGGACCACCAAGTCCGAGTCGCCATAACATAGGATCCGGCGAATGCCGAGTTCTTTGGCAAGCCGGAGCCCGTGTATGAGCGCCTCGTACTGGGCCACGTTGTTGGAGGCGGCAAAGTCAATTTGCAGCGTGTATCTGAGCTTGTCGCCTTTGGGAAAGGTGAGGATGACGCTGGCTCCCAAGCCGGTGCGCATCTTGGACCCATCGAAGTGCATGCGCCAATGAGTGGAGTCGGGAGCCGGTGGTAGGTACTGGGTCTCGGCCCAGTCGACGAGAAAGTCGGCCAATGCTTGGGACTTGATGGCAGTGCGAGGCTGGTAGAAGATCGTATAGGGGGCCAGCTCGATGGCCCATTTCGCCACCCGGCCGGATGCATCCCGGCTGCCTATGATCTTGGCCAGCGGGGCGGTGCATACAACCGTGATGGGATGGTCTTGGAAGTAGGGCTTCAGCTTCTTGGCGGCGAAGTACACGCCGTAGCACATCTTCTGGTAGTGCGGGTAGTTCTGCTTCGAGGTAGACAGCACCTCGCTCAAATAGTACACCGGCCTCTGGACCGGCTGGACTCGGCCTTCTTCTGGGCGTTGGACTACGTTGACGGTGCTGACCACCCGACTGGTTGCGGCAATGTAGAGGAGCATGGGCTCTTTCTCAGTCGGCGCCGCCAGGACAGGCGGCGTGGCCAGCATCTTCTTCAGCTCGTGAAAAGCTTGATCGGCTTGGTCATTCCACTCGAAGTGGTTGGTCTTCTTCATGAGGTGGTAGAGGGGAAGAGCTTTCTCTCCAAGCCGGCTGATGAAGCAGTTCAGGGAGGCCAAGCATCCGGTAAACTTCTGGACGTCTCGAAGTTTGGTGGGAATCGCCATTCTCTCAATGGCCTTGATCTTTACTGGGTTGCATTCGATGCCGCGTTCGGAGACCAGGAAGCCTAGGAGCTGGCCGGCTGGCACTCCGAACACGCATTTCTCGGGGTTAAGCTTGATTTGGAACCGGCGTAGGTTCTCAATGTTTCCTTGAGGTCTTCCAGCAAGGTGCCGCGCTTCTCCGTCTTCACTACAATGTCGTCTACGTAGACGTGGGCATTTCTGCCGAGTTGCTTGAGGAGGAACTTCTGCATGCAACGTTGAAAAGTGGCACCGGCATTTCTCAAGCCGAATGTCATAGTCAGGTAGCAGAAGGCTCCGAATGGCGTGATGAAGGCGGTCTGCCGGATTCAATTTATCTGGTGATACCCTGAGTAAGAATCCAAGAAACTCAATAGCTCGCATCCGGCCGTGGAGTCTATCACTTGGTCAATCCTTGGCAGGGCAAAGGGATTTTGGGGCAGGCCTTGTTGAGGCTCGTGTAGTCTATACACATGCGCCACTTGTTGTTTTTCTTTAGCACGAGGACCGGGTTGGCGAGCCACTCTGGAAACAAAACTTCCATAATGAAGCCGGCTGCCAGAAGCCGGGCTATCTCCTCTCCCACAATCCTGCGTTTCTCCTCAGACAGTCGGCAGAGGGGTTGTTTGACTGGCTTTGCGTCTTCTCGGACGTGTAGTTTGTGCTCGTCGAATTCCTTCGGGACGCCCGACATGTCCTTGGGGGACCATGCAAAGATGTCCCGATTCTCACGGAGGAAATCAGCGAGCTCGCCTTCCTATTTGCTGTTTAGGTTTGCCCCGATGACGGCGAACCTCTCTCTTCGGCAATCACAAGGGACTCGGCCAGCCGACTGCTGGCTGCTGCGCACTCAGAGGACTTCTTGTAATCGCCGGCTATGGTGATGACGCCTTTGGTACTCGGTATCTTCATCTTGAGGTATGCATAGTGGGGAACTGCCATGAACTTGGCCAAGGCAGGTCGGCCAAGCAATACATGGTAAGGGCTCTCCAGGTCCACCACTTCAAACCAGATTGCTTCCCGGCGGAAATGCTCCTTGTCCCCAAAAAGTACATCAATGTCGATCTTGCCAATGGGGGCGCAGGACAGGCCGGGTATGATGCCATGGAACACAGTCCGAGTAGGCATGAGTTGCTTCGTCTTGACATTCAGCTTCTCCATGGTGTCACGGTACAGGATGTTGATGCTGCTCCCGCCGTCTATCAGCACGCATAAGAGCCGGGAGACGGCATCACCTCTGGGTGGTCGGTCCGGCTCCAGCTGATAGGTTTTTCTGACCAGTGCATGTGCTCGGCGGGGTTGGCAGCAACCATGCTGACTTCTTGGTGCTCTCGGCGTTTGCTGCGCCGATCTTCGGGCTGACTTGTAAAGATGATATAGGCGGCATGCTCGTCGGGGAACTCATCGTGCACGACTCCGAATGCGGGCCGAGCGGCCGGCGGCTGCGGAGCCGGAGGCGGCGGACCGACAGGCGGAGGCGGCGCGAGCCCTTCGCCTTTAGAGATTCGGGTGAGCCAGTGGAACTTCCGGGTCGTGTGGTTGGACGGCTTCGCGCCGCTGTGGAACTTGCATGGGGCGTCGAGAGTCTGCTCGTAGGAGAAGGCCGGCTGCCAAGCCGGCTTGCCGCCCCTCTGCTTCTTGGGTGCGGGCCGCGCTTCGGGCTGCTCGTCTTCGACTGTGGCCACCTGCCGACTGGTGGAGGGCGACACCGGGCCCTTGTTCTTGTGGTCGTTCTGGTGTGGGCGTTGGCCGGAGTCCCCAGCCGGCGTCTTGGGCGCTGGGTTGAGTACCTTTCCGGACACGTCTACCCGGAGTTCGGTCTTCATCGAGGAGTCGGCGGTGGCGTACTTGTCCGCTATGATCAGAAGCTCGTCGAGGGTAGTCGGCTCGTCGCAGAGGAGCTTGTGCTTGAGGAGGGTGCCTTCTCGGCACCCGGCAGTGAAGTATTCTATGGCTTGCACCTCGTGCACCCCTTCGCAAGAGTTGCAGAGCTCGGCCCAACGCGTGAGGTAGTCGCGGGTGGACTCGGCGGGGCCTTGTACGCACAAGGAGAGCTGTCTAGGCTTGGGAGCCCACTTGTAGGTGCTGGTGAAGTTGCGGACGAAGGCTTCTATGAAGTCTAGCCAGCTGTTGATGCTGTATGGCTTGAGGCTGTTGAGCCAGGTCCGCGCCGTGCCCTACAGCATGAGGGGCACGTACTTCACGGCAACGTGCCTGTTGCTATTGGCTATGCTAACCGCCGTGGAGTAGTCGATCAACCAATCTTCCGGCTTCACGGAGCCGTTGTACTTGGGCGTGTCTCTTGGGAGCGAGAACCCTTTGGGGAAAGGCTCGTCGCAGATGCGGGGGCCGAAGCAAGGCGGGCCGACATCGCCTTCTTCTTCTAGCGCCAGGGATCGCGCCAGGCGGTCGATCCGATGGCGGGCGTCGTTCTCGCCGACTCCTTCGCGGCGACCTAGCCGGCCGCTGAGAGTCAGATGCGCAACAGGTGGCGGGGTGGGATATCTCTCTCCACGGGGTCGGGGCAGAGGAAGGTTGCCCCGCCACTCCACGGCCCGGGGGTGGCCTTCTGCGTCTCGCTCAATGGAGATTCGGGTTCGGCTGGCAGCCGGTTCTTTCTCGCGCCGCGCGCGGGTTTTACCCGTAGTCGGTGTCCGGGACGTCGCGCCGTGATCTCGGCGCGGGGAGGGCTTTCCACGCGGGCGTCGGCTTCGTGCCGCTGCGTGGCTACATCGATCAGCTACTGGATGCGTCGGGTCATGTGGTGGAGATCTTCGGCCCCCAGTCCATCTAGCTCGTCTACGGCCGCCTGGGCGGCGCGCAGGTTCTCGAGTGGAGTATCGTAGACTGGGCGGTCGACTCCTAGCATATCGGCGACGACAGCGCCGCGCTGTCTGACAACACTGGCCCGGCTAGGCCCGCCTAGGGGCGGCGTGCCAAAGGCGGCACGGTCGGCTTCGCGTCGGAGGGCCTCAGCGAGGCGTCTCATGGAAACCAACTTCCGGCCCTCCGCGAGGAGGGCGAGGCGGCGAGCTTCCAGTGCTTTAGCATCGGCATCGGCCGGGAGGGGGAGGGACTGGTCGTGGACCGCCACGTGCGGGGCGTCGTGGGCGCTCTCGTCAGAAGCGCCACCGTGAACGATGACCATCACCTCGGTGGTGACAGCGTCGCAGCCATCGGCCCTGGGAAGCGGGTCGTTGTAGATCGCGACGTTGGTGGGGAACGTGTTGAGCGAGGCCGTGTCGGAGTCGACAGGCATCGGATTGGTGGAGCCAACCGACTCCAAGTCCACGGCAGGCTCGTCGGAGACGTGGAGCTGGCCGAGGAGGTTGACGAGGTGGTCGGTGCCCGCGTTGGGGGCGAGCTCGTCAGAGATGAGAGTCTTGTCAAGGAGATTGGCGAGGCTGCTCGCCGCACAGATGTTGGTGATGCCTTGTAGCACGTCGTGGCAAGCGCCATCGGGCGTGCCGGGTTGGCTACGCTCGCGGGGGTGCAAGAGGGTTCCCGTCCAGAACAGGTCTCCGGACGACGGTGCACCTGCCCCCACGGTGGGCGCCAAATGTCGGGTGGTAGGTGCGACATATGCCAACGAGTGGCTTATCACTGTGGGAGCCAGTAAGACGTCGCCGGTGCCTGGAAACGGGATGAGGCGAAGACATGCACGCCGGCGAATCTTACCCAGCTTCGGGGCTCTCCGTGGAGATAACACCCCTACTGCTGCTCTGCGGGGTCTCCGCATGGTCACTAGATGAACAAGTAGCTACACCATGCTCCTTGAGCTGTTGGCGAGAGGAGGAAGAAGGGCACGGCTTGCTCTCTTCTCCTCCCTATGTGGTGTCTGAGACTAGCAGGGATTGATCTCTCTTTGCATGGATGCCCCGGGGGGTTTATATAGTCCTACCCGTCGGGGGTACAATGGTAATCCAGCTGGGCGCGGGGCCCAGCCGTCTGTGTCTACGCTCTCCGGCTTCTGCGCCGGCTGCTGGGGCCCGCCGGCTAGTGGGTCCCGCCGGCTGCCGGCTCCTTGGTCGACAGGCAGGCCCCACTGTCAGGGCCTTGTCGGCGGCTGGTTACTGTTGCTCAATCTTGGTGGCGAGGGCTTCGCCGAAGTGGGTGTGGCTACAGTGCCGCTGCCCGGTGGGCGATCACTGTAGCCCCACCGCGTCTTGTCTCCTTAATGGGGCGTCTTCTTCGAGGGAGGTGGCAAGCCGGCTGGGGGGAGCCGGCTCTATCTTGGGCCGACTGGGGGAGGTCTGGCCGCCTTCGGGTGTCTCTCTGCCCGAAGGGGCCCACCGCCCGTGGGCCGTACTGGTAGCCTGTCGTGGATGACATCAGGGTCAACGTGGCAACAGTGCTGCGCCGGACGGGTCATGGCCACCCGTACAGCGCACTGTGCCAGGCGTGCTCCGGGATTCGGGGGTGGCAGGCTTCACTGTAGCCACGCCCCGTCACATCGCCGTTATGTGGATGCAGACTTCGAGGGTATGATCTTGACCGCTTTATGGGAGCCGGCTTCTTGGAGTCGGCCTTCTCGCGGCCGGCTTCTCGGAGCCGGCCCTCCCGCGGCTTCTCTTCATGAGGGTTGAAGTCGGGCCGCCTTTCGATAGCCGGCCTGGAGACAGCCGGCAAGGGGAAGGCGGCCCTGCGTCTTGGATTCTTGAGGGCCAAATCGGCTCGTAATTTTTTCAGAAGGGCCAGGGGGAGCCGGCTAGGCTACCCATGGTTATTTACTCCGACAGTTTTTGTTGACATGCACTAACATTTTGTCAGTTAACTCTCCAGTCAAATTCAATGGGGGACTAATAAACCATGACCGATGTAGTACTAGTGTAGAGGGCGGCGCTACACGAGAGTCTCACCCCGCTCGTGGCGCGGCAGTAAAGCCTTCATATCACAAAAACCAACCACTCCCAGTAATAAGTGGCCTGGTAAAATAAATGGACAAGCAACCATCACATCCCTCCGTCTTTTTTGCATTTCATCTCTTTGCATTTACTTTTTCCGGTTCATCTTGCACACTCGATCCCTAGTTACTACTTCAAGTATCCCTAGCTACTACTCCTAGGGCCAGTTCTTTTGGCGGCTTAAAAAATAAGCCATCTCTTCCCCAACTTTTCCCATAAGACTAGACAAAGTGGAGAGTAACATTAAGGCGCCTCACTCATTTATTTGGGCTTCTAAACTAGTACTAGTACCTCCGTCCTGGTTTATTCGCCACCATTGTAATTTGTGCTAAATTTTGACCATAGATTTAACTGATAAAATGTTAGTGCATGTGACATGCACAAACATTTCATTAGTTAAATTTATGTTCAAAATTTGACACAGACTACAATGGGAACCAATAAACCAGGCCGGAGGTAGTTGTTATGGGATTACTAATCTAGAAGCCTAAAAGAATTAGCCCCTGGTACTCCTAGTAGTAGTACTCAAGTTGGAATTCCAACACCTTTCCCTCAAAAAACGTTGGAATTCCAACACAGCACAACTTGTTAGGCAAAAAATTGGATACATGGTGTAGGAAGTGGTTTGGGAATTTGCATGCCTTGCCGACCAGTGAGATACTCCATACAAAGTACGATAGAGAAATAACCACAGAGAAGGAAGCTAAAAGTAAACAATCAAACAAGCATTTTTTTGCATTGAATCGTTTCACAAGCTTCACTAGTGCTGTTTTTCTACTTTTACAAAAACCGCATCGTAATGTTAAAACGTCCATTTGCACGTACATAAGTAATAGTAGTACTCCCTCCGTCTAGGTGTATAAGTCTTCCCTCCTTCTTGGTCACAGTGCACAACCAAAGATGACTTATTCACCTGGACGGAGGGAGTAGCATAGTCTGCAAGCATATATAGAGAGAGACTTGTAGTGCGATAGTATATAGTAAAGTTTGTGATATATGCACGTACTTACAAAATGCGTACGGATACACAAGGTTTCCAAACGTTTCCTTTTACAAACTTAATTAAGGACGCTAATAATTCCTGAACGTTCAGGATTTATCATTTGCGTCCCAAAAATAATGAGATCGCCTTACGAAACTAAATTATATTCCTAATAAAATCCACGACGCTCGCAGGAGCGCTTGCGGTGCGCCACGAGTGCCTTGATGCGCGGCCGTTTCCCAGCGCGCTGACACAACGCATCTTCCTCAGCCTCGCAACTCGCGAGGTGCTGATTGGCGGCTTGCTGGCGGGCGAGCGCGATCTCACCGGTGTGGTGATCCGGCGCCAACAGGTACTCCTCCTTGTTGGAAGCGTGCACCTGATCCACGTACCGCTAAGCGTAGATGAGGCGCTTGGGCCCAACTGCACTCAGGGCTTTGGCACGGGCGTCCTCTGCCACCCTCACGGACCTCGCACGAGCCTTCTGCCAAAGAGCCAATTGCCTGACTCTCTCGGACGTGACATAGGCCTGCCAGGCAGCTTGCCCCGTGGCGCGCTTCTCTTCCTCGACCTTCTTCTCCGCCTCTATTTTGGCGCGCTCTGCCGGAGGCAAAGCCTCCCACAAGGCGACATCCATTTCTTTCCAAAGCTCCTCAAGGCTGGGGGGGCTCAGCGGGCGGTGCGGCGTTCTCCTTGTAGCGGGGAGCCAACGCGTCCTCCGACGCGCATGCTGGCGAGATTGGGAACACCGATGCGTCCACCTCGACACGTCACGGCGAGGAGCGGAACACCGATGCATCGTGGCGAGGAGCAAAACGCCGACATGTCCTCCTCGACTAGTGGCGGCGAGGAACGGAATGGCGACGCGTCCTCCTTGACTAGTGGCGGCGAGGAACAGAACGACAACACATGACTGTTCACCCGGTGCAGCAAGGGGCGCCTAGGGCTTGGGAGGGGCGATGCCATGGTGGTCGACGTGAGAGGGAGGGGGAGGAGATAGCGATGAATGTGAGCGTTCTTCCAAATGCCGTGAGAGGCGCAGTATTTATAGCGAGCAATGGCACGCCTACATAATATATGGATTGAGCTTCACTGACGTAACTACAAGTCCTGTTGTGTCACTGACATGTGGGCCAGATGCCTGTTGGGCACACATGTCTGTGACCCAATGCACCCACAGTTAAGTAACTGAAGCAGCTATGTGGGCATATTTGTTGGAGTAAATTACGGGTGAGGGAAGGGGTGGAAATATTGCTGGTCACAACGGATTGGACGAGTGCGGGGGAGGAGAGTCATGCATGCAGATTTTTTCCACACAGGGTGGAGTGGTGGGACTGCTGGAGGGAGAAGGAGAGTCAAGCAGCCGTCGAGATTTTAAGGTGCACTAAATTATTGCATGCGATGATTAAGGCTGGCCATAGTGGTGGTAATGTGGTACTCCCTCCTTTCTGGTTTATAGGGCTTAATTTTAAAATTTCTTCAACCAAGGTAGATGATGAATGGTGGAATTAATTCCGTAGTTTGCAAAAGTACTTAATTAGTACTCTCATTTTTCTCAAAAAATTGTGTAAACCGATGCATTAATTATACCACATGCATGCATGACCACTTCTATAAAAATCTCAGTTGGTGGTGATGGTATGTCTGCCTCTGGACAACATGAGCCGTTCGATCTACTTGGAACCAACGACTGAGATGTGTGTGCATAGAGACATGGCCTTGTCACCGGAGGTATAGAAGATATTTACCCACCTCTGGCACTGTATAAAATATAGAACTACTCATTCGAGCCTCATTTCCTTTCTGGTTCACCTCCTTGCATTCTTGCCGGCGGCGGCGAATGTTCCTGAAGATGGAGTCTAGACTCTAGAAACCACTACAAAAACTATTCCACCGCCTCTATCTTGGTAAGAGTGGGTGAAAATTTTGAATTGAGCCCTTTAAACTAGAAGGGAGGTAGTAGTACTCTAATAGCTAACCTTGTTGTGATGACTAGATAGGACATGGCACGCACCTGGACGGAGGAACTAGTTTGCATTGTGCATTTAAGTTTTGTCTGAAGCCATGTACCTCTACTTTGACCAAACTTATAGAAAAATGTACATCAACATTCACAAGGTCAAATCTATATTTTTATACTCATTATAAAACGTAGTTTTTATACTCATTATAATCAGTATTGTAGATATTGATATTTTTTTTAGTATAAATTTGGTCAAAAACTTTGCAAACGGTTGACGGAAGTAAAAAGGACTAGAGGGAGTATCATGCATGCGGAGTAGGCAAAAAAATTGCTCATTTATAGCCGATCGAAGTCTCAAAGGGCGCGACCGCGCGAGGGAGGCGAAGGTCGTGGGAGGCGCGACGGTTGAAGGAATTAAGTGCAGTTACATCCACGCGTCGGCATGGCGTGCGAACAGGCAGAAGCTATACCATCAGGCCTACGATATGGGTCTAGTAGACATGACATCTAGTGGGTCCCGCATAATACTCGAGAACTCTTTTTGGGCTTGTAGCCGTTTAGCCATCGGGCAAGCCAACAACCCCACGCCGTTCGCACGCCCTACTCGTCCCCGTCTTCTACCTTACAATAGTTCGCTCCTAGTCGTCCCGTCCTATCACATTACACCAGTTCAAATTCTCCTAACCCTCCTCCAAAATCCATAGCCTCCCAAATCTCCATGGTCGCCGCTGAGTACCAGGTTAGAGCCATCACCGGCGATGACTTCATCGTCATCTACACCCGTAGATCCGTGACGGTGAAAGCATGCCTTGCTCGCTTCCTACGCATTTTCAACAGTTCAAAGGATGAGTGGGTCGCTGGGCTAGATGTTGAGTACACCACAGTCTTGGAAAGTGAGAAGATTCTAAAGGAGGCAGAGAAGAAGAAGCCCGTCGTGATCGAGGTTTGCGTACATAACGTGTGCTTGGTCTACCACATATGCCATGCCGATGTTGAGTGCCAGGATTTTAAGAACTTCCTCAAGGACAAAAGAGTGATATTCGTTACTGTAGACTTTAGGAATGACAGGGATGTCCTGGGTCGGATAGGCCTCATTGTAGGCCAGCCCTTCAATCTCCAGAAGGCAAGCCTGGTGTCCTCCTCTCAGCCTTCAATGCTGACCTTGGTAGCAGCCATGATTGATCCTTCGTATGCTAGACTGAAGAAACTTCACCACGAGTTTCATGATGCATGGGATCGAAGACAATAGATAAAGATCACATCCTATAAGCAGCAATGGATTCCCACCTTTGTTTAAATATCTACAAGGGTTAGCTGAAGAAGCAGAGCCTAGTGTCTGGTTCAAGAAAAGAAGCGTCGGCGAAGTGGAACAGAAGAGGGACGAGGACGAAGTCGAGGACGTGGACTCGGACTCCGAGTAAGGTGGCAGTGCCGTCGCTCATGCTGGTTCTACTGCAGTGTTAAGAGGACTAGTTGCTTAGTTTTATTTCAGGGGTGTGTTGTGCTGAGCCCCCAACAGAACTATGTTTATGTTCTTTCTCGTTATTTGAACTTTATGTTCTTTCTCGTTATTTGAACTCTTTATTACATACAGTAGTGTTGGGGAACGCAGTAGTTTCAAAAAAAATCCTACACACACGCAAGATCATGGTGATGCATAGCAACAAGAGGGAAGAGTGTCGTCCACGTACCCTTGTAGACCGTAAGCGGAAGTGTTATGACAACGCGGTTGATGTAGTCGTACGTTTTCACGATCGACCGATCCTAGTACCAAAAGTACGACACCTCCGCGATCTGCACATGTTCGGCTCGTTGACGATCCACGAACTTGCAATCCAGCAGAGTGTCGAGGGAGAGCTTCGTCAGGACGATGGCGTGATGACGGTGATGATGATGCTACCGGAACAGGGCTTCGCCTAAGCACCGCTACGATATGACCGAGGTGGATTATAGAGGAGTGGGGCACCGCACACGGCTAAGAGATGAACTTGTGTGTCCCTGGGGTGACCCTGCCCCCGTATATAAAGGAGAAAGGGGGGAGGCCGGCCGACCCTAGGAGGGCGCGCCAAGAGGAGGAGTCCTCCTCCTAATGGGAGTAGGACTCCCCTTTCCTAGTCCCACTAGGAGGGGGAAGGAAGGAGTGGGTGAGGGGAAAGGCAAGGGGAGCGTCGCCCCCCTTTCCTTGTACTATTCGGACTCAAGGGGAGGGGGCGCGCGGCTTGCCCTGGCCGGCCCCTCTCTCTCTCTCCACTAGGGCCCATTAGTCCCTGGGGGTTCCGATAACCCCTCCGGCACTCCGGTTTTCTCTGAGATCACCCGAAACCCTTCCGGTGTCCGAATGAGCCATCCAATATATCAATATTTATGTCTCAACCGTTTCGAGACTCCTCGTCATGTTCGTGGTCATATCCGAGACTCTGAACTACCTTCGGTACATCAAAACACATAAACTCATAATACCGATCGTCACCGAACGTTAAGCGTGCGGACCCTACGGGTTCAAGAACTATGTAGACATGACCGAGACTCATCTCCGGTCAATAACCAATAGCTGAACCTGGATGCTCATATTGGTTCCTACATATTCTACGAAGATCTTTATCGGTCAAACCGCATAACAACATACGTTGTTCCCTTTGTCATCGGTATTTTACTTGCCCGAGATTCGATCATCGGTATCTCAATACCTTGTTCAATCTCGTTACCGGCAAGTCTCTTTACTCGTTCTGTAATAAATCATCCCGCAACTAACTCATTAGTTGCATTGCTTGCAAGGCTTATAATGATGTGTATTACCGAGAGGGCCCAGAGATACCTCTCCGACAATTGGAGTGACAAATCCTAATCTCGATCTATGCCAACTCAACAAGTACCATCGGAGACACCTGTAGAGCACCTTTATAATCAACCAGTTACATTGTGACGTTTGGTGGCACACAAAGTGTTCCTCCGGTATCCGGGAGTTGCATAATCTCATAGTCATTGGAACATGTATAAGTTATGAAGAAAGCAATAGCAAAATACTAAATGATCATTGTGCTAAGCTAACGGATGGGTCTTGTCCATCACATCATTCTCTAATGATGTGATCCCGTTCATCAAATGACAACACATGTCCATGGCTAGGAAACTTAACCATCTTTGATTAACGAGCTAGTCAAGTAGAGGCATACTAGGGACACTCTGTTTGTCTATGTATCACACATGTACTAAGTTTCCGGTTAATACAATTCTAGCATGAATAATAAACATTTATCATGATAAAAGGAAATATAAATAACAACTTTATTATTGCCTCTAGGGCATATTTCCTTCAGTCTCCCACTTGCACTAGAGTCAATAATCTAGTTCACATCGTCATGTGATTTAACACCAATAGTTCACTTCTTTATGTGATTAGTTCACATCTCCATGTGACTAACACCCGAAGGGTTTAGTAGAGTCAATAATATAGTCCACATCGCTATGTGATTAACACCAAAAGGGTGATCATGTTTTGCTTGTGAGAGAATTTTAGTCAATGGGTCTGCCACATTCAGATCCGTATGTATTTTGCAAATTTTCTATATTTCTACAATACTTTGCACGGAGCTACTCTAGCTAATTGCTCCCACTTTCAATATGTATCTAGATCGAGACTTAGAGTCATCCAGATCGATGTCAAAGTTTGCATTAATATAACTCTTTACGACGAACTCTTTGTCATCTCCATAACAGAGAAATATTTCCTTATTTCACTAAGGATATTTTTGACCGCTTCCTCATAATCGCTTCCTCATAGTTCGTAGGTTCGTCATGGTCTAGTAACATGACTTCCAGAACAAGATTACCGTATCACTCTGGTGCGGACCGTACTCTGGTTGACCTACGAGGTTCCGTAGTAACTTGATCTGAAGTTTCATGATCATCATCATTAGCTTCCTCACTAGTTGGTGTAGGAATCACTCGAACTGATTTCTGTGCTGAACTAATTTCCAATTCGGGAGAAGGTACAATTACCTCATCAAGTTCTACTTTCCTCCCACTCATTTATTCCGGGAGAAACTCCTTCTCTAGAAAGGATCCATTCTTAGCAACGAATGTCTTGCCTTCAGATCTGTGATAGAAGGTGTACCCAACTGTCTCCTTTGGGTATCCTATGAAGACACATTTCTCCGATTTGGGTTTGATATTATCAGGATGAAACTTTTTCACATAAGCATCGCAACCCCAAACTTTAAGAAACGACAACTTTGGTTTCTTGCCAAACCACAGTTCATATGGTGTCGTCTCAATAGATTTAGATGGTGCCCTATTTAATGTGAATGCAGTTGTCTCTAATGCATAACCCCAAAACGATAGTGGTAAATCGGTAAGAGGCATCATAGATTGCACCATATCTAATAAAGTACAGTTATGATGTTCGGACACACCATTACGCTATGGTGTTCCAGGTGGCGTGAGTTGCGAAACTATTCCGCATTGTTTCAAATGAAGACCAAACTCGTAACTCAAATATTCTCCTCCATGGTCAGATCGTAGAAACTTTATTTTCTTGTTACGATGATTTTCCACTTCACTCTGAAATTATTTGAACTTTTCAAATGTTTCAGATTTATGTTTCATCAAGAAGATATACCCATATCTGCTCAAATCATCTGTGAAGGTTAGAAAATAATGATACCTGCCACGATCCTCAACACTCATCGGATTGCATACATCAGTATGTAATATTTCCAATTAGTTAGTGGCTTGCTCCATTGTTCCGGGGAACAGATGTCGGATTTCGGGTTCCGGCAGACCATTGAGGTTCGAACACTGGGGTGCGCGTGGAGATTTCGCCTCCTACGTACCTGCACCCCTCCTCCATGCTAGGATCAAAGCTATGAAATGAACAACACAAGGGACACAGGGTTTATACTGGTTCGGGCCACCGTTGTGGTGTAATACCCTACTCCAGTGTGTGGTGTGTGGATTGCCTCTTGGGCTGATGATGATGAACAATACAAGGGAGAACAGCCTCGCGAGGGTCTGTTCTTGGCTGGGGCGATGAACTGCTGGGAGGAGTTCAGCCACCTTTCTCTCTCTCTCCCTCTTTCCAACTGGTCGACCCTTTGGAGGAGACTGAGCCGAACCCTTTGCTACGTTGGTGGCCGGTCCTATTTATAGTGGCGCTGGTCCTCTCCCCAAATATTGAGCGGGAAGGGAGCCAACAATGGCGGGATAATTTGAAGGGGGACAGCAAGTATCAACTATCCTGACAAAAGTAGTCTTCGCCTGCGCAAAGCTCTGGTGATGACGTCGTCTTGGGCTCCACGGTGACCTCTGTCTCGTAGTCCTCCTGGTCTTGGTCTCGTTGCACCGAAATGGCAACCTTTGCCCGACGCCTCGGTACTCCGCGGCTGCGCTTGCCCCCTTTGCACCAAAGAGGAAAGGAGGACGCTGCACGGGCTGGCACCTGCCTGGCACCCTGAGTCGTCATGGCTTGCGTCACGGGCACCTCACGAGGTACCCCGCCTTGATCTCTCCGCCTCCTCGTGAGCCAGCCTGACAAGGCCGTGCCTGAGGAAGCTCCGTGTCGTCCGCCCCGCGAGGCTTGGCCCCTCGCGAGGGTCTTGAGTTTGTGTTGGTGAAGATGGGCCGTGCTGGGCCCCCCTTTGAGCCACGCCGCAGGCCGCAGGCAGGCAAGTCTGGGGACCCCCGTTCCCAGAATGCCGACAGTAGCCCCCGGGCCCAAGGCGCGCCCGGACTTGGCCGTGCAGGGAGGCGGAAGGGCAAGAGTGAAGCGCCGCGGGCTCTAACAGCCTGCGGCCTTGGGCGCCGCGTGGCGTTTGATTGGACGTGGGTGTCTCCACTTCCCCACGGCGCCTCGGCAACTGCTCGGACTGGACAAGTCCCTGCATGCAAAACGGGTCATGATTACCTGCGATCGTGGAGGTCGGCGGTTGGCCTCCGCCGGCTATAAGTACGGAATGTCGTGCGTCCTTCCAGTCCATCCCTCCTTGCTTCTCCTTCTTCCCGATTCTTGCTCCGTCTTGCTGCGATGGCTCCGATCCGCCTGTTCTCGTCGGCAGAGAAGGGAAACGCTCCCCGAGAGGGACCAGATCCACTTCCGCCGAAGAAACGGCATGTCCACCATGGCCCGTACGAGGGGGCCCTTCAGGTGGTGTCGAGGCCTTGGGGTGAGCGGGCGCCGCCGGGGTTCCCGCTTCCATTGTACGCCCACGTCGAGGGCCCCGAAGGAGCTGATGCTGACCGCCACGGGCGGCGCCGCCGCCGGCGCCGACGGGTCATGAAGGTGTGGGTCGTCCCCCCTGGGGTCCACACCGAGGGCTCCTCCCAATAGTTCATGCTCCACGTCGCCATTCCTCTTCAGTCTTGGATCCGCCTTCCTCCCTTCTTCGCCTCCGTCATCTCGCAGGGGGAGCCCCTGGAGCTCTGGCTACAGCATGCCGGCTGCAGCACCCTCGCGACCGAGGCAGAGGTCGCAGTCGTTGCCCCGGGCGAGGTCTACATGACCCGGGGCTGGAGAGAGATTGCCCGAGTTTGCAGGACAAGGGGCGTCTTCGCGATCCACTTGTACTACGACGGTGCTTCGGTGATGCTCCTCAAGGTCTTCGACGCGGACGGGCACCGGGTGGAGTGCTACCCCGGTGAAGACGGCAGGGCCCTGCTGTGAAGAGGACCGGGCTCGCCAATCGCTCCCTCGGCGGCTCCTCAGGCGGTGGAGACGTCGGAGGCTCCAACGACTCCGGCGAGCCCTTCGCGACTCCCGAGACGAGCGACGACAGCTACGAGCCCCCGAGCCGGCGCCGCTCCCGGAGCAGGGCAGGCTCATCAGGCCGCCGCCGACTCTGATCTGGATGGGGTTGGTGTCGGTACTTGGCGGCCCACTGTTGATGATGGCGTCTTTTGTAGCGATGCGCGTAGTTTGCGTCTCTTTAGGATCTGTTCCCTGCAAGGAACCAAAAGCGCGCCCCGTGGGGGCTTGTAAGGTGCCTGTGATCCTGTTTGTTAATATAACCCTTATCGTAGATTTATGCGAGTTGCTCATCCCGTCTTAGCTCGGTCCTCCCTTTCGAACCTCACGAGGGCTTGGTGCTCTGCGCCGATAGGTCCCAGTCCCAAGGCGGCTTCAGCCGTCGCTGGTATGCCAGGTCGCTATGCCGTGGTCAAGGCCAGGAGGTGAGCGACCCGGAGTCCAGTAAGAGCCCCTGAGCCGCGATGCTCAGGAGGTCCCCTTTGGCGCCCAAGCAGCCGTCGTTCGATGAGAAAGGGGAGCGACATCGCTAACATGGGATAGCATTAGGCGCAGGGATGGTGCCACGGTAGCTGGCGCTTCCGGGCGATAACTTATCTCAAGGATCAGGGGCCGCTCTCTGGTGTGTGGCCGGGTCCGTGCATTGGCAGGCTCGAGGTTCCTCAACGAAGTCCTCGCGTGTCTCTCCCCTCTCGCCTTTGCTCCCCTTTCTGCTCTACGTCCTCGGGTCCCGGCCCTCGAGCGAGTCTCAGCCGTCGCTGGTATGCCAGGTCGCGATGCCGTGGTCAAGGCCAGAGGGTGAGGGTTGGAGAGCCAGTAAGAGCCCTGAGTCGCGATGCTCAGGTACCCCCCCTTTAACGTGCAAGCGGTTTGCGCGGACGAGAGCGAAGGAGACACAGCAAGAGCCTCGCCTGACGCGGCCCCTTCAGGAGGTCCCGCAGGTCCATCATATAAAAAGCAAGGGGTTGCCATAACAATTGACGGTCAGCCGTTGGTTGCTTCCGAAGGGTAGTGATGCACTGAAGGCTTGACGAGGTGACGCTATGCGGGGCTGCCGCGGCCAGAGCTCAGCCATCCAAGTTCGTCGGCGTTGCAGGGACAGACCCATGCGCAAGCATCATGCCGTTTGGGAGCAGCTCCGTTAGTTGGTGTCAGCTGAGCAGGCAACTAGGTAAAGCACATTAGCCGCGAAGGAGTGGATTCGTTCAAGTGGATGCGGAGATCACCGAGTCAGGCCCGGGCGACTTGGGGATCATGCAGCCCGAGGGGCGCCCCCAACAAGGTAAGCTAACGACGCGAAATAAAAGGGATACACACCGCAGGGACGGACCCACGCGGCCTGGGAATAATGCAGCCCTGGGGGGGCTCCCAGCCGGAAGTGAAACTTGAAAGATGTCACCTGATGACGCTGAATACGAAGGGGTGTTGGTGTAGCTGGCTCGGTGGGCTGCGGAAGCCGATCCTCATGAGCCCCCAGGCCCAGGGGCCTCGGGAGGCTTCGGAGGCACTGGCGGTTCCTCGCGGGCCATCTTCATCTCCACCAGGGCTGCGGAGCACCTGGCCTCTTGCGCCTTCGCGATGCCCCTAATGAGGCGCTGGTACGCGTCAGCCGCGCTCGGCAAGCCGTAAGGCATGCGAACGTAGCTGTGGGGTGGACCTCCGCACCGCCCCACTTGCGAGGGCCAGAGGCGCTCCAGGGAGGCGACTTGGTTGAGCCCTGGTACGTCGACGCAGACGCGCAGCCCGCCATCCTCGCCTGGATGGGGAGCCACTGCTGGTAGGCGGCGGGCGCCTCTCATGACTCTAGACTCCTGTAGCTCCTGAATGGCCTTGCTGACGAACTCCTGTGGGTCTGGATCTCCTTGCCTTGCTCCTTCTTGAGGGAAACATGCTCCGAAACACGCCTCCATGTGGTGCCCCAGCGCCTCCCTCGTGACCCTTGCTAGGTCGGTGGCCCTCCAGGGGAGAGCCCACGAGCCCTGCCTGAGGAGGGCGCCGGGCGCGCTTTCCTATGCGATGGAAGGAGGTTCACCCTGGGCAGGCACGGGCCCAGAGGGGCCTACCTCCTAAGGGGCCAGGCCGGACGATGTCTTCTTCTTCTTGGGGGCGGCCTCGGGAAGCCTCCTACTTCCGCGATCTGGGTCCTCCAGTGATGCGGCCTGAAAGGCTCGCTCCAGGGAACACACTGCGTCCTTCTCTTCACAGGGCGCCGTGATGACTCCGCCGCTTCCTGGCATCTTGAGGACGTTGTAGCCGTGGTGAGTCACGGCCATGAACTTGGCCAGCGCCGGGTACCCGAGGATGGCGTTGTATGGCAGGCGGGTGTGAGCGACGTCGAAGTCGATGAGCTCGGCGCGGTAGTTGTCGCGTGCCCCGAAGGTGACGGGGAGGAGGACCTGCCCGATTGGGACCGTGGAGCCGTCGGTGATACCGGAGAAGGGCTTGGTTGGCTGAAGCTGGCTGTAGGGCACTTGGAGGTTGTTGAACGTCTCCACGGACAGGACGTTGAGCCCTGCCCCGCCATTGATGAGGGTCTTGGTGACCACCACGTTGCTGATGATTGGGGAACAAAGCATCGGGAGGACTCCGGCTGTAGCCGCACACTTGAGTTGATCTGCTGAGCTGAAGGTGATGGCACACGCCGACCACCTCAGAGGGCGCGTGGCTTCGAGCCTGGGGAGGGCTGCATTCACTTCACGGGTGAACTGCTTGAAGATGCGCTGAGAGGCTGGGGCCTGAGCTCCGCCCAGGATGCAGGCGATCGTGCGCGGCTCCTGGAAGCCCCCAGCCTCCTCGTCCTGGTGGCGGTCCTTGTTTCTCCTTGGCTGCGGCGGCAGCGGTGGGAGGCCTGCGTTGCCTTGCGGGCGATCCTCGCAAGGCTGATCCCTCCAGCCTCCCTCGCGAGGTGGGTCTCGCTAGCGATCCTCACGAGGTTGGTCGCACCACCCCTGGCACGGGCCACGGTCTTCCCAGCACCCTGCGTTCCTTGCTCCTCCTCGGCCGTATCCCCGGTCACCATGGTCAGGGCGACGGCCGATCCTTCCTTCACGCACGGCTCGGAGTTCTTGGCATTCGCTGGTGTTGTGGGTGTGGAGGTCGTGGTACACGCAGTACCGGCTGCCCTTGGGAGGTTTGGGCTGATCTCTGCCCCGCTTGGTGTCTGGTTCTGCCGCGAGCACGACAGCCCCCTTGCGCTTCACTTCCTTGGCCTTGAGCTTCTTCTCTTCTGGGTCTGTGGCAGGCAGCTCAAGGAGGGAGAGACGCCCTTCCTCAGCCCTGGCGCACTTGTTCGCCAAGTTGAACAGATCCAAAGAAGTGCACAGGTCTTCATGCATCACCAGCTCCTCCTTCATCTTGACGTCGCGCACGCCGTCGGAGAAGGCTGAGATGATGGCCTCTTCAATCACCTTGGGAATCTTGAGGCGTGCGTTGTTGAAGCGTTGGATGTACTTCTGCAGGGTCTCCCCGGGTTGTTGCTTCACGCGGCGCATGTCGCTCACGGCGGGTGGCCGGTCACGAGTACCTTGGAAGTTGGCGATGAAGCGGGTGCGCATCTCTTCCCAGGAGGAGATTGTGCCTGGAGCCAGGTTCAGGAGCCAGGTGCGGGCCCCATCCTTGAGCGCCATGGGAAACCAGTTCGCCATGACCTTCTCGTCTCCGTTGGCAGCTTCGATGCCCAGCTCGTAGAGCTCGAGGAACTCCGCAGGGTCGGCCGTGCCGTTGTAGCGAGGAGGCAGGTCCGGCTTGAACTTGCCCGGCCACGCGACGCTGTGCAGTTCGGTGGTGTAGGCGCGGCAGCCTGCTGTGGCCACGAGAGGCCTTGGGTGATGGAGATCCTGGTCCTGCATGTCCACACGTGCTGGAGCAGGAGGATGGTCACGACGTGCTGGAGCAGGGAGTGCCCGGGCAGCTTCTGGCGGGCGAGGGACTTCTTGGCAGCTCTGCTCTTGCCGCGCTGGCACCTGATGGAGCGGGTTCCGCCCAGGGGCCACGCATCTTGGAGCCATGGCGTCTTCTTGAGGAGGAGGCGGCCGGGGGGCCGCCGGAGCCTCGTCGCCTGCGCGGGGCAGGGTGCGGTGCAGCGGAGCGGACGGCGCGGAGGAGCCCCCTGCGGCGCGGACGAGTTCGGCGACGCGGTCGAGCCATTCTTCGTAGACGTCGTCGACGGGATGGTAGCGCAGGAGCTCGTTTGCCGCGATGAGTGCAGCCCGAGCCTCCATGGGCGCGCGAAGCACGCGGGACGAAGATCCAGCCGGGACGAGTGAGGGAGTCGCGGTGCGGCCGTCTTGGCGCACGGATGGATGCTGAGATGATGCTTGCTGCTCGTCCCCCACCGGGCCGGTGGTGGCGTTGACGGCAAGTGAAGGGGAACGGCGAGGACGCCCGCCGATAGGGGCTGTCTGGGCGACGCGGGAAGCGAGGGCGGCCTGACGCTCCGCGCGGGCCCAACGTGCGTCAGACATGAGCGTGATGGTCAGAGGAGAGCGGAGCGGTGGAAGACGAATTCCGGTGCACCCCTACCTGGCGCGCCAAATGCCGGATTTCGGGTTCCGGTAGACCCTTGAGGTTTGAACACTGGGGTGCGCGCGGAGATTTCGCCTCCTACCTACCTGCACCCCTCCGCCATGCTAGGATCAAAGCTATGAAAAGAACAACACAAGGAACACAGGGTTTATACTGGTTCGGGCCACCATTGTGGTGTAATACCCTACTCCAGTGTGTAGTGTGTGGATTGCCTCTTGGGCTGATGATGATGAACAATACAAGGGAGAACAGCCTCGCGAGGGTCTGTTCTTGGCTGGGGCGATGAACTGCTGGGAGGAGTTCAGCCACCTTTCTCTCTCTCTCCCTCTTTCCAACTGGTCGACCCTTTGGAGGAGACTGAGCCGAACCCTTTGCTACGTGGGTGGCCGGTCCTATTTATAGTGGCGCTGGTCCTCTCCCCAAATATTGAGCGGGAAGGGAGCCAACAATGGCGGGCTAATTTGAAGGGGGACAGCAAGTATCAACTATCCTGACAAAAGTAGTCTTCGCCTGCGCAAAGCTCTGGTGATGACACCGTCTTGGGCTCCACGGTGACCTCCATCTCGTAGTCCTCCTGGTCTTGGTCTTGTTGCACCGAAATGGCAACCTTTGCCCGGCGCCTCGGTACTCCGCGGCTGCGCTTGCCCCCTTTGCACCAAAGAGGAAAGGAGGACGCTGCGCGGGCTGGCACCCGCCTGGCGCCCTGAGTCGTCATGGCTTCCGTCATGGGCACCTCACGAGGTACCCCGCCTTGATCTCTCCGCCTCCTCGTGAGCCAGCCTGATGAGGCCGTGCCTGAGGAAGCTCCATGTCATCCGCACCGCGAGGCTTGGCCCCTCGCGAGGGTCTTGAGTTTGTGTTGGTGAAGATGGGCCGTGCTGGGCCCCCCTTTGAGCCACGCTGCAGGCCGCAGGCAGGCAAGTCTGGGGACCCCCATTCCTAGAATGCCGACAACAGAGTTTTAGTCATCTTGCCCACGAGGCATGGTTCGCAAGCATCAAATGATTCATAATCAAGTGATTCCAAAAGCCCATCAACATGGAGTTTCTTCATGCGCTTTACACCAATATGACCTAAATGGCAGTGCCACATATAAGTTGCACTATCATTATTTACTTTGCATCTTTTTGCTTCAATATTATGAATATGTGTATTAGTACGATCGAGATTCAATAAACCATTCACCTTGGGTGTATGACCTCAGAAGGTTTTATTCATGTAAACAAAATAACAATTATCCTTGACTTAAATGAACAACCGTATTGCAATAAACATGATCCAATCATATTATGCTCTACGCAAACACCAAATAACATTTATTTTAGGTTCAACACTAATCCCGAAGGTAAATGGAGTGTGCGATGGTGATCTTATCAACCTTGGAATCACTTGCAACCCACATCATCACCTCACCCTTAACTAGTCTCTGTTTATTTTGCCACTCCCGTTTCGAGTTACTACTCTTAGTAACTGAACCAGTATCAAATACTGAGGTGTTGTCATAAACACTAGTAAAGTACACATCAATAACATGTATATCAAATATATACTTTTGTTCACTTTGCCATCCTTCTTATCTGCCAAGTATCTAGGGCAGTTCCACTTCCAGTGACCATTTCCTTTGCAGTAGAAGCACTCAGTTACAGGCTTAGGTCTAGCTTCGAGCTTCTTCATGGGAGAAGCAACTTGCTTGCTATTCTTCTTTGAAGTTCCTCTTTCTTTCCCTTTGCCCTTTTTCTTTAAACTACTGGTCTTGTTAACCATCAACACCTGATGCTATTCTTGATTTCTACCTTTGCCGATTTCTGCATCGCGAAGAGCTTGGGAATTACTTTCGTTATCCCTTGCATATTATAGTTCATCACTAAGTGCTAGTAACTTGGTGATAGTGACTAGATAACTTTATCAATTACTATCTTACCTGGAAGATTAACTCCCACTTGATTCAAGCAATTGTAGTACCCAGACAATCTGAGCACATCCTCACTAGTTGAGCTATTCTCCTCCATCTTGTAGGCAAAGTACTATCAGAGGTCTTCTACCTCTCGACATGGGCATGAGTATGGAATACCAATTTCAACTCTTAGAACATCTTATATGCTCTGTGGCGTTCAAAATGTTTTTGAAGTCCCGGTTCTAAGCCGTAAAGCATGGTGCACTAAACTATCAAGTAGTCATCATACCGAGCTTTACCAAATGTTCATAACGTCTGTATCTGCTCATGCAATAGGTCCGTTACCTAGCGGTGCATTAAGGACATGATTCTTTTGTGCAGCAACGAGGATTATCCTTAGATCACGGACCCTTCCGATATATCAATCTTTATGTCTCGACCATTCTGAGACTCCTCGTCATGTCCGTGATCATATCCGGGACTCGGAACTACCTTCGGTACAGCAAAACACACAGATTCATAATACCGATCGTCACCGAACGATAAGCGTGCGGACCCTACGGGTTCCAAAACTATGTAGACATGACCGAGACTCATCTCCGGTCAATAACCAATAGTGGAACCTGGATGCTCATATTGGTTCCTACATATTCTACAAAGATCTATATCGGTCAAACCGCATAACAACATACGTTGTTCCCTTTGTCATCGGTATGTTACTTGCCCGAGATTCGATCGTCGGTATCTCAATACCTAGTTCAATCTCTTTACCGGCAAGTCTCTTTACTCGATCCGTAATACATCATCCCGCAACTAACTCATTAGTTGCATTGCTTGCAAGGCTTATAATGATGTGTATTACCGAGAGGGCCCAGAGATACCTCTCTGACAATTGGAGTGACAAATCCTAATCTTGATCTATGCCAACTCAACAAGTACATCGGAGACACCTGTAGAGCACCTTTATAATCACCCAGTTATGTTGTGACATTTGGTAGCACACAAAGTGTTCCTCCGGTATTCGGGAGTTGCATAATCTCATAGCCATGGGAACATGTATAAGTTATGAAGAAAGCAATAGCAAAATAATAAACGATCATTGTTCTAAGCTAACGGATGGGTCTTGTCCATCACATCATTCTCTAATGATGTGATCCCGTTCATCAAATGACAACAGATGTCCATGGCTAGGAAACTTAACCATCTTTGATTAACGAGCTAGTCAAGTAGAGGCATACTAGGGACACTCTGTTTGTCTATGTATTCTCACATGTACTTGGTTTTCAGTTAATACAATTCCAGCACGAATAATAAACATTTATCATGATATAAGGAAATATAAATAACAACTTTATTATTGCCTCTAGGGCATATTCCCTTCAAGTAGTAATAGTACTATGTCTTACTACTGTTCTTCTTGTAGTTGGTACTACTGCTCGTATCTTCGTGTTCCTACTGTACTTATTAGTACGTTCGTACTAGTAGTATAATTTGGGTCAGTTGATCTATGAAAGAAGTTCGACGGAGCGAAGGAAGAAGACGGCAGAGAAGCTACCCCGGTATCTATATTAGGGTGGCAGGGTGCCCATGATCTATCTTATGAGTGTTGGGTATGGAATGCAGTTCACCAAAAAAATGGATCGTGCCCGGGGTTAAACGGATGGCGGGGGTGGGGGAGAGGGGAGCATGGCGGTGGCAGGCGGTTCAGGGGAGGGCGGGGCGGCGTCGGCGGCTGGCGGTTAGGTGTGTGACGGGCTGGCGGCTTGATGCCTGACAGAGAAGATGAACAGTGCATCAATTTCAGAGGTTGAAGAAGCCCTTCTGGCCATTCATGTTGCATCCAATGGCTCACAAGAGTCGACTGACCCAAATTGCTCCTTCAGATTACATGATCCACGTGGCATTGAAGGTCTCGAAGGTAGATTCAGCATCCGCATCCGCACCCGGTTTGCTAGAGCACGCGGTCGTCCGCCTCTTCATACGCTGCGTGCATAGATGCGGCTCCACCAGCTGCTCGTGTGCTTGGCAGCGCAGCGGCATCGCGAGGAGGGATTGCAGACGACGTGGGCGGGAGAGCCTTCGGCTTCATGGCACAGGGATGTCGGCGACATGGTGGTGATGGGAGAGAAATGGTTGGCCGGAGAAGGCGGGCACCGACATGCGCAACGGCGACGGCGGCATATTGATGAGTGTGTGTATGGGAGCTTAGTTTAGTTTTATATAGGGCTGGTCAAACTTAACAGAAAACCGTACTAGTACACGTAAACATTAGACTGAGGCAACACTTATATTAGTTACCACAACCACGATACAGAAACCTGTGCAAGCGCGTGAACTGCGGCCGCGTGGTCGATCGAACGGTGCATCACCATGTCGCGCTCGAAGGACATCCACCGAACCTTTTGTGTGTGTGAAAACAATCCCCGAATATTGCTCAACTTTTTTTTGGAAAAGTTCTGACGCTACAATATTTCCATATATTTGAATTTATCTCCAGTTCGTGTTTATTTGGATTTGGACGTTTTAGGTGCGCCCTATTTTTTTAATACTGATTTTGTGTGTGACTGGGAGAGAACGTGTGTATGTGTCCATATGTGTGTTGTGGCGGAAGGGCAATGTGGAGATGGTGTGCGTGTGATAGAGACATAGAGAGGTGTGAATGTGCAAATGATCATGCATGAGTGGGACATAGACAGATGTCGATACGTTGTGTATAGATGAGAGAACGGTCTTCTATTTGTACTTGTGTGTGTGTGTGTGAGAGAGAGGAGCATCCGTAACACAACAACCATCTCTCGCACGATCGCATGTAACCATCTCTATCTCGCACGCACAATATCTTCGTGAAAACCCTATTTAGCATGCAACTTTCCGTCACATACACACACATTTCTCTCCATAGGTTTGATTTCTCTCAATATCTGACACAGACACACACACACACCCCCTCCCCCGAGCACACAATTCATCCCCATCCAAGGTTATATGGTGACCACTCTCGCCTGTGCTTCTCTGCGCCCCAGCATGCACAACACCTCAATCTTCAAAGAGGGCATCGAGGAGATCAAAGATGGCGACCGCACTGCACTAGAGAATGTGGGGCCATTTGGAAGCAGTATGATGTGATGACGGCTGACTGACTCCTCCCCCTCTCTCTCCCACACAAAATTACAAATCTCTCTCTCTCCCGCACAAAATTATCAATCCCTCAACCCGCGAGATCCTTCCCCTCTCGTCCATATTTTTCCAGCTCTCACATCAAACCTGTTGTATCTTCTCCTTCCACGTGTACAAAATCCTAATGCAAACGCATCTCACGTATATTACATGTATCCATCTTTCTCGGAGACCTAACTTCTTCCTCTCTCTTTCTCTCTCTATCTCTCTCTCTCTCGTCAGGTTTGTCTCCTACTCTCTCGTCCACATACATACAATCTTTCCAGCCGTATCTGCTCCATCTTTGCAAGCTCTCTCTACATGTTTCATTCACACACTGGGATGTGTTCAAATGTTGCTTTGATAATGGATGATGTAGAGTTATGGTTGGTTTTGTTACATCCTACAAAGAAGTAACTATGAAATGCATTTAGATTCTCATTTGACTAGGATTATGTGAGTTTGAGCATATTGTGAAGTACTATAGACCTCGTATACATCTTGGAATTCAACAATGATTGTAACTATTGAATTGTATAGACCATTACATTCGAAGTCAGTAGCCTAATATATTTATTTCACAATTACAACAAATGATTAATTCACTACAAACTAAGAAAACAAATGTGTACTCCCTCCGTTTTTATTTAAGTCCGCGTATTAGCATTGGTCAAAGTCAAGTTTTGTAAACTCTCAGAAAGTTTATAACAAAAAATATTAACATAAACAATAACAAATAAATACCATTAGATTCATTATTGAATGTACATTCACATCATACATATTTGTTATGGTAAATGTTTACATTTTTCTATAAACTTGGTCAAACTTTAGGAGTTTGACTTCGGTCAAACCTAATATGCCATAAACACAGAGGCAGTACTAGTAGTTACTGGTACTACTAATTACTAGTACTACTCGCTAGTTGCTTAGCCTAATCACCCAACACGCCACACGGGGAGTTCAGTGTCACAAAATTTTGAGGTCGGCGGGAAAATCTCCCGTGACCCTGATTTGAGCAGTGCGAAGTTAACATCATAGCCTTCGGAACAGGCCTACGGATGAAACTTGGTAGGGGGCTATTTTCGTAACTTTAGGTTCACCCTACCCAGCCAACCCCACCACGGCACCCAGAGTAGTACACCTTAATACTCCCCATTTCTATCCCCACCGCAAAATAGACTTCTCCACGGCATCGCAGCCTTCGTGCTCCTCCCCTTCTACATCGGCACACTCGTCCACCACAGCGCATCTGCCTCATCGACAACCTCGTACGTCGCACTGGAGACGGTCCACCGCCGTCGTCGTACACAGAGCCTCTTCCCCGGCATCGTCTTCCACGGTCTCGGATCTGCTTCTCGGAAGCCGATGCCAAGCACGGAAGCACCACCGTCGTGGACAATGAACTGACTCCTGTTGCCGACCATGATGCACAGTGTTCGCCGCGACCATCGTTCTCCTCCTCGATTGGTAATGTGTGTATTGAATCACTTAGCAGTACATGTGCAGTTAAAATTTTGTTCATACCCACCCTTCAAATTTCCTGGTTTCTATTGTTCCCATAAAAGTAATTGGTTATAGCCTCCATTATCCAACATAATATCAGCTTGTAATTGTGCGTCGCTCGTGTATCGCGCTGTGCTAGGGTAGGTTATTCATCTGCAACCAGTGGTGTGGCTAATGATGGAAAGTTTTTTAGAACTAGCAAGATGCACATGCGTTGCATGGAACATCAAGATGCATTTGTATGAGTAGTTTATCTTGTGGGTTAAAAGGATGAACGAGTGAAGGCCTTATTTGCAAATCTGGAGAGGGGTGTGGGTACCTTTGTGCAAAATCGCCATAGTTTCCTTCTTATCTGTCGGATATAAATCGGACGGCCTATATTGCAGGATGGCTGGCACACCATCATCACCGACTATTTTTTTAGAAAAAAAGTAGAGAAGTAGAAAAAAAATATAAAATATAAAATAAATATAACATTAGAGAAGAGATTATATATAGCAGGGACGTCGGGAAAGGATCGCGAGCGCGGCGGAAAAACCGACTGGGCGCGCACTAGTTTTGGCACGCGGCGTCTGGCGCACTTTATTAAATCCACGGCCCTACCACCGCTCTCTCCCCGCTTTGTGCCTTGCCACCACTCTGTCCCCACTCTGCGCCTCTCCACCGCTCTCTCCCCGCTCTTTCTCGCCTCGCCGTCGCTGGGAAACTTGGGGATCCGCGGCGTACGCGTGTGCCCCTCCGGCGGCTTCTCCACCGAGATCTGGCTCCACGGGATGCGCCTCAGCCTCGCCAATTTTGACACCACCAACGAGGCCTCTCACGCGTATGACGCGGCGGCGTGGCGCCTCCGATGGCCTCATAGAACATTGAACTTCCCCAACGTTCCGACGTGGGAGAGGGCGTAGGGGCCCACGCCTCTGCCGCGGCTTATCACCGACGAGGATCATCGTGACAACCAGAGGAGGGAGCACCGTCTCGTCATCGCCGAGATGGACGAGGAAGCCATGGCGCTATGGCGCCAACTCTTCCCGCAGGACATCATCAACGAGCGCGAGTTCTATGCGCAAAGGAGGGCGGACAGGGAGAAGAGGAGGGCAGAGCAAGCCGTCTATCATGAGGACAAGCATGCGCTCAATTCAATATAAGGCTAGGAGCAGCGCCGCCCTGGGAATCTAACGACGATCGGTATCTTCACGCCTATACTGAGACGTCGGAGGAGGACATCACCGAGGAGCTGTCGGACGACGAGGAGTAGTTGAACTATCTATTTTTTATCTATCTATGATATATCTATGTCGAGAACTATCTATGTCTCTACTATCTATCTCTACTTCTCGATCTCAGCACTCCGGGCCCGCAAAAACCGACTATTTCGGCGCTGTAAACACTTTTTAAAAGCATCGCGCGTTGCGCTTCTGTTGGAGATGCTCTAACATGGCAGACTAGTGCTTTAATGTTGCCCACAAGATGCCTGAGTATTACTAGTATATTTTTCTTGCCATGTTGATATTTTAAAACCGCGAGTGCGAACATGAAGAGGAGCCATGAAGACCAAACATGGGATATTGGGGACATCTTCAAGGAGCGTGACAAGTTAAAGAGGAGCTGCACTGAACCTGTAAAACGAGCTTTGGTAAGTGACACCCTTTCAATTACTTTCATTTAGCCTCGTGTTCTTCGATGTGTATATGTTGTAGTTTCTGTTTCTCTTAGCCTCGTGTTCTTTGATGTGTAATAAGAAGAGTCTTAATAATCCTAATGCTTTCGTTTTTAGGTTGATGTAGGAAGTGGGTGTTCTCACCTTGTAGTATATTTTTATATTTTTCCTTTTGAATTCACGTCTCCGAGTCCTGTTTATCTGGCTTCTACTAAATGGATCTGGGTTGCTCTGAGTATTGATCTAAAAAAGAAGTAACTTCATGTCAGGATGCAGTTCCTGCGAGGAGGGAAGTATGGTCAACCTCGAGATCTTGTTTCCAAAATGAAGCTGGATTACACACAAGGTGCCAATTCCCTAATGATGCTGGATTAGACACAAGGTGCAAATTCCCAGATGATGCTAGATTACACACAAGCCAGGTGGAGTCGGCAACTATTCGTGTCCTCGTGGATCTAGTAAAGGCTGAAAGAAAGCGTGCAGCAGCCCTTGAGAATGTAGCCGAGTTCCTGAAGAAGCGAAAAGAGCAATCAGATGCTCTCTTCACCCAAGCCAAAGAAGAGATGGAAGAAGCCAGAAAGAAGCTAGCAGAGGCAGGGCAGGCTACGCGTATCCTTCTATCCAAAACTATTGTCAATACAAATTTTCCTTCATAATAGCTAGGTTCAAATGTTTATCCAGTCAGCATGCCTGTTGTGATGTCTGTGCATCTACTGATGTGGCACAAAATAATTTTTTAGGGTCATGTAATAACAACAATTACTTTCCAAACAATAACAGATGAAGCATTGGACATGGTATAGTTCACGCGCAGGCCCAACATTCCAAGTTCAACTTCCACGTCAAACTCATGTTCACAGATATCTGCACATTCATAGATAATGTCCACAACCATGATTCACTATAAAGCCAAAAAATATGTGAGGAGAGTTATAAATAAAGAAAACCTCTAGTTCCTACTACTAGTGCGAGCACAACAAGTCAAGACCATGCGTAATTAATCATATTGTGGTCATTTTTTTGTGTTCTAAAATGCCGGTCGGGTCGCGGAAGGATGTGTTGCCGGCACACCCGTAGATTCAATGGAGGCTGGCAGGGCAGTCTGAAGCCGGTTGCATGCGGCGAGGAGGCGTGTTCAGCCGGGCCTGCAGCGAGTGGGGCCCTCTTGGCCGGCGCGCCGGTTCAATGCCTGCGCTATGACAGGTCGCGTCCGTGTGAGAGAAATCACTCCCTCCAGTCCTTTTTTGTTTGGGTTTAACAAAATCTCATTTTCCATTCACATTTTGCAAGTAAAAGTCATGGACAAACTTTGACCCAAAATATGATGGGGACTAGTAAACTAGGACGGAGGTAATAGTTTTTTTTGTCAAAGGAGGGTTTCCCCCTTCCGATTTTCATTACTAAAAACCAACATCTAAACCATAGTATTTTCCCTAGAACTACCAGGTTCAACATCTCGCAACATAAACCCATACAACCATACGCCAAGTAGGTAGTAGTTAGGAATTCCATTTTCGCTCCATACCAATCGTTCTAAAAACTACTTAAGTACTTCTAACGCGCCATTGAAAATCAAAACTCTTACCCCGCTAAAAATGATATTTTAAATGCGGCTACTCGATCTGTGGCAACTGGCGAGCCATCACCTCCAGGTCTATCACCTGTGGTCCCGACCATCAACTCCTATGGATCAAATTACCACGCGAACTGACTATTCCTACAAAGGTGCGCTCCACCATGTACCCGGTACCCGCGCATGCAGCAATCGTGCACCTAGGGTCTTAGGGTTTATTTGTTAACAGTGCCTTTACGTAACTCCCATGTGTGCGAGACAACGACAGACCGACTGCGTGTGTGCGCCTCTTCTATTCGTATATGTAGTCCACCGTTTGTCCGGTATCCAAAAAATTATGCAGTAGTAATAACTACTAGCAATGTGCCAATGAGTTGCCACACGATCAAAGTAGATTAATACATATTCACCGATTTGATAGAAAAAAGAGTCTAGTTTTGAAATACGTATATCACTAAAAATATGTTATGTTTCACTCAAAATATATTCCTTTGGCGGTTTTGATAAGATAAGGGACGAATGTTGTTGGTTTCAAGATTCAAGAAGTGGTATATCTCTAATTTCTACTCTTACTAGCAAGATGCCCGTGAGTTGCATGGAACATCAAGATCTTGCGAGAGAACAGGATGAACGAGTAAAGGCCTTATCTGCAAATGTGGATAGGAGTGCGGGTAAATTGCCATAGTTTCCTTCCTATCCGTTAGATATAGATCGTACGACCTGTATTGCAGGATGGCAGGCACAGCATCATCACCGACTATCCTTTTTATAAGAGTAGGGATAAAAAACAGAGTTGGTGATAATGGTGTGCCTGCCATCCTGCAATATAGGCCATTGAATTTATATCTGACGGATCGAAAGGAAACTGTGGCAATTTTGCAAAAAGATACCCACACCCCTCTCCACATTTGTAAATAAGGCCTTCCCTCGTTCATCCTTTTCTCCCACAAGATAAACTACTCGTACAAATGCATCCTGATATTCCGTGCAACACATGGGCATCTTGCTAGTTGTTGCAAAAAGCCCACGTGTGTTAGCTAATAGGAACTCGGGAGTGATTCTTTATTGCACTTTGAGGGATAATCATATGATCCAACTATGTTAGCACTGTTGAGAGATTGCACTAGTGAAAGTACGGACCCTAGGCTTGTTTTTAAGCATTGAAGTACCGTTTTTGTGCCCGTTTACTATTTCCTACCTTGCTGTTTTCATTTATTCAGATTATAAAAATATATTTCTACCATCCGTATTACACTTTTATCACCATCTCTTCACCGAACTAGTGCACCTATACAATTTGCCATTGTATTGGGTGTGTAGGGGGCACAAGAGATTTCTTGTATTTGGTTGCAGGGTCGTTTGAGAGAGACCATCTTCATCCTACACCTCTCATGGATTGATAAACCTTAGGTCATCCACTAGAGGGAAAATTGCTATTGTCCTACAAAACTCTGCGCTTGAAGGCCCAACACGTGTCTACAAGAATAAAGTTGCGTAGTAGACATCAAGCTCTTTTCTGGAGCCGTTGCCGGGGAGGTGAGTGCTTGAAGTTACATCTTTAGATCTTGCAATTATATCTTTTAGTTTCTTGTTTTATCACTAGTTTGGTTTATAAAAAGAGAACTACAAAAAATGGAATTGAGGTTGCATCATATTATTGATCATCTTTATAATATCTTTCTTGAAAGTGATGGTTCAGAAAGTTGTGCTCAATTGTTAGAAGAAGAAGTCATCAAAATGTTTGTCATAAAATATTTGAATGATGAGCATGATTGCAATGTTGTTAGTATGAATTCTTTGAATATCCATGATGCTAATGATATGCAAAGCCATAAGCTTGGGGTTGCTATATTTGATGAATATGATATTTTTAGTCCCCCATGTTTTGATTAGAAAATTTATTATAATGATTGCATGCCTCCTACTTGTGATGATTATATTGATGAAAGTGGATTTGGAGAGGTCATGACTTTATTTAATGATGAATCCACTATTTTGGAGGAGGTTGCAATTGATGACAACAAAGTTCCTATAGACGATGATTATGGTGATGACATGTATGCCATAAACAATATTGATAACCATGAAACTTTTCATCATGATTTTAATTTTCAATCCCATGATATTTACTTTGTTGAGTTTGCTCCCACTACTATTCATGAGAATAAATTTGTTTATGTGGAGAGTTATAAAATTAAGAATCGTGAAAAGAATGCTTTATTTGATAGTTATATTGTTGAATTCATTCATGATGCTATTGAAAATTATTATGAGATAGGAACAAATGCTTTTACTTATTGCAATAATATCAAGTTTCCTGTCTATGTGTTGAAAATTTTGAAGTTATGCTTGTTTTGCCTTCCTATCCTAGTTGATTCTTGTTCCCATAAGTTGTTTGCTCACAATATTCTTATGAATAGGATGTGGGTTAGACTTAAATGTGCTAGTCATATGCTTCATGATGCTCCTTTTGTGTTTGAATTCTTATCTTTTATGCGAGCATCATTGAAATCATCATGCCTAGCTAAAAGGCATTAAAGAAAAGCGCTTGTTGGGAGAACCCAACACTTTTACCTACTGTTTTTGTGTATTCATATGCTTACGCTACTGTAGTAATCATGTTTTATTGCTTTTGTTTCAATAAAGTGCCAAGCAAAGCCTTTGGGATGGTTTACGGTAATAGTTGATTTGATCTTGCTGAAAAACATAAAATTTTGCGCTCAGGAAAACAATTCTCATTTTTAACAGGTGCGTGATAAAATGATGATTCTTATTGCAGAGGATTAATAGACAAATTTATCAGGTGTTTCTAATTTTTCAGAATTTTTGGAGTAGGAGAAGTATGGTTTGAGTATACATTACTACAGACTGTTCTGTTTTTGACAGATTCTGTTTGCAATGCATAGTTTGCTTGTTTTCTAGTTTCTATGGCTTATATTGCTCAATATAAATTGTGGAAATGATATTATACTATAGGAACTATGTGAGAACAATTATGAATCTTGTCTTTGACAGTGCCAAAGTGAATGGTATCATCTTTATCATACTAACCAATCTCACAAAGTTCCGTTAAGTTTTGTGTGATTGAAGTTTTCAAGTTTTGGGTGAGATATCGATATGAGGAGAATAAGGAGTGACAAGAACCTAATATTGGGGATGCCCAAGGCATCCTAAGGTAATATTCAAGGAAGATCCAAGCAAGTAAGATTGGGGATGCCCCGGAAGGCATCCCCTCTTTCGTCTCCAACATTATCGGTAACCTCACTTGGAGCTATGTTTTCATTCGTCACATGATATGTGTTTTGCTTGGAGCGTCAATTTATTTTGTTAGGATTTTCTTGCTGTTATTTATAATAATGTTTTCCATCTTTTATTTCAATAAAAGTGGCAATTATAGCCTCTGCAATGCTTATTTTGCAAGTATACATGTTGTTGTTTGAAAATAGAAAGTTTACCGCTGTTTTAAAACTTCCCTAGAAAAGTCAGAATGTGATAAAATGTTGAAACTTTTTGAAAAATGATATCTGATAAATTTTCTACGATGTGGTAAATTTTCATAACTTTTGGATTTAGGGAGGTATTGGTACCCTTGCATTCTTTAAAGACGGCACTGTTTTGGCAGATTGCTATTATGTTTGCATTGTTTGCATATGTTTGCTTGTTTAATGATTCTATTTGAGGATAGGAGTATTAAATATGCATTTAGTATGAAATGTTAAATAATAATTTTAGTGATTTGCTACAGTAGAGAATGATAAGGTTTTTGCATTGGTTTATACTAACTTATCTCACGAGTTCTTGCTGAGTTTTGTGTGGATGAAGCTTTTGAGATTTAGGAAAACCATGATATGAGAGGAATTAAGGAGACTCAAATGTCGGCGTACTGGGAACCAGGGTACCCAGCATTGCCTGTCTGTGGCCCACGTCGCGTCCCTGGTACGGCCCGGTAGGGCCCAGCTAATCATCCAGCTGCTCAAGACCCTCGTGAGGGGGCCAGCCCTAGCGAGGAGAACGACCAAGACCTCCTCGGGGAGTGGCCTCACCTAGGCTGCTGCAGAGGGGCAACCAAGACCTCTCCCAAGAGTGGCCTTAGCTAGGCTACTTCGGGAGGGTGGAGATCTCAAGGCAAGGGCTGCCTCAGGAGGAGGCAGTGACGCAAGCCATGACGAACCATGCCAGCGCGCGCCAGCGCGCGCCAGCGTGCGCAGTTTCCATATCGGTGCAAAGGAGACCGCGCAGGCGCAGGTTCCCGAGGGGCGAGACAAAGGTTTCCCCTTTGGTGCAACAAGACCGAAGACCGCAAGGACGGCAGGAAGGATGTCATCGCCGAGCCCACCACCGCGTCACCGCCTGCCCTCTTTGCAGGCGAAGACCACCTTTTGTCAGGATAGGAACATCCTTGTGTTCCCGCTCAAATGGCCGTTGTGGGATTCCCTTCCCGCCTAAACATTTCGGGCGAAGAGGACCCTGGCCGTCTATATAAGTAGCTAGGGTTCCTAGCATAGGGTAGGGACCAACCCATTGGGACTTAGCATAGCAAAGGAGCAAGAACATCCGCTTCCTCACCCCTCTTGAGCTCGCCTCCTGAGCTCAGGAAACCACTATACTTGTTCATACTTGAGCCCTTGCGAGGCCAATCCACTAAAGCAGGACGTAGGGTTTTACACCGCAAGGTGGCCTGAACCTGGGTAAACTCTTGTGTGCTCTACTTGTTTGCTTGCTTGCTTGCATTCCATTCCCAGCACCAGGAGAAGAGCGAGGCGCTAGGTAGACGTGTAATGGGAGAGATCTTCTTCACGCCCATGTGTTCGAATCTTAAGGGTTTTGCGGAGCCCGGAATCCGACATTGGCGTGCCAGGTAGGGGGCGTGTCGAAATCTCGCTTCTCCGACGACCTCGCTCCGCTCTTCTCCATCGACCTCGTTTCACCACCACGGTGGACACTCACCGAGCACGCGCCGCCTGCCGCACCGCCAACGTCGCTCAGACGGCGCCCGCGGTTAACGGCGCACCACTCCGCCCCAACTCACAGGTCGCCAACGCGGCCACGGACCCAGCCGTTCATGAGCAGCAGGACTCGTCGTTGCCGCTGTCCGTGCGGCGCGAAGGCTGCACGGCGACTCCATCACCTTCGCCGGCCGCGGTATCGTCCTCGCTGGTCCGCCGCGGGCCGGTCTACCGGCAGCCTGCGCTACTGATGGCGCGGGAGCTCCTACGCTACCGTCCGGCGGATGACCTCTACGACGAGTGGCTCCACCGCATCACCGAGCTCGTCAACGCCGCCGGGGAGGCGCCCGCACCGACCCATTCCTCTCGCCCTCCGTCGCCCATGGCGGGGAACGAGGACCACGGCGCTCCGCCCCCACCTCCACCGCGCGGTGCCGGCCACGGGCTCAGGCGCGAGGCTCCACGGCGCGAGGCTCCACGGCGCGAACAGCCACGCAGGGCCCCCGCGCGCGACGAGGAGGGCTGCCAGGTGGTCCCGCGCCCCCAGGCAGAAGCGCGCGTGCTCCCCGCTCAGCAGCACCAGAACCGCGCCCCACAGGAGGTGGTGGCGCCCGCACCCCAAGATCCAGCACCGCAGGCGCAGGGGGCGCCAGCAATCATGAGCGTGGATCAATGCCGCGCCCTAGCTCCTGAGCTACGGCGCCTCGTCTGGCCTGGCAAGTTCAAGCCGGACCTGCCTCTGCGTTACGACGGCACTGCCAACCCGGCGGAGTTCCTCTAGCTCTACGAGCTCAGCATCGAGGCGGCGAACGTAACCGAGCAGGTCATGGCGAACTGGTTCCCCATGGCCCTCAAGGACGATGCGCCCTCCTGGCTCCTGAACCTTTCCTCCAGGATCCATCTCTTCTTGGGAGGAGCTTCGTGAGCGCTTCATCGCCAACTTCGAAGGTACCCGCGACCGAGCTCCAGCGGCCGTAGACCTGCTCGTGTGAAGCAGCAGCCTGGGGAGACCCCGCAGAAGTACATCCAACGCTTCAACACCGTGCGCCTCAAGATCCCCAGGGTCTCCGACGAGACCATCATCTCGGCATTCTCCGACGGTGTCCGCGACGTTAAGGTGAAGGAGGATCTTGCCATCCACGAGGACCTGTGCACGGCCCTCGAGATATTCAATCTCGCGGCGAAGTGCGCCAGGGAAGAGGAGGGCCGCCTGTCCCTCCTGGAACTGCCTGAGGCAGAGGCCGATGACAAGAAGACCAAGGCCAAGGAAGCAAAGCGCAAGGGACCAGCCGTGCTGGCCGTGGAGCCAGAAGTGAAGTGCGGCTGCGGCTACAACGACCCTCCAAGAGACAACCGTCTGTACTGCGTCTTCCATGATGTCCATAACCATAACACCAACGACTGCCAAGAGCTCAGGCCAATGCACGGCGGGCGCGTCGGGCAGCGCCCTAAGCGTGACAACCGTGGCTACGGCCGCGGAGGAGGCCGTGGCGGAGGACGCTGGGATGGCAGGAACTTGCGCCAAGGATGGCGTGATCAACCTCGTTAAGACCGCTGGCAGGAGTAGCCTCGTGACGCCCCCTGGCGTGACCAGCCTTGTGAGGGTCGCCCTCAGGGCAACGCGGGCCTGCCTCCGTTGCCACCACCGCCAAGAAGGAACGACGACGACCGCCAGGGAGACGAAGCGGGCGGCTTCCAGGAGCCACACGGGGTCACGTGCATCCTGGGAGGAGCCCACGCTCCGGCTTCTCACCGCATCTTCAAGCAGTTCGCTCATGAGGTGAACGCGGGTCTCCCCAGGCCTGACGCCGCGCGCAACCTCAGGTGGGCCAAGCAGATCATCACCTTCTACCCCAAGGATCAGCTCAGGTGCACCGCCGCGCCAAGCACTCTCCCGATGAAATGCACCCAGAACATCAGTAATGTCCGCGTGACCAAGACCCTCATCGACGGTGGGGCAGGGCTCAATGTCCTCTCCGTTCAGATCTTCGAGACTCTTCAAGTATCCTACGATCAGCTGCACCCGACCAAGCCATTTTATAGAGTCACAGATGACTCCACCCTCCTGATGGGGCAGGTCCGCCTCCCCGTCACCTTCGGCGACCGCAACAACTACCACACAGAGCTCATCGACTTCCACGTCGCCAACATCAACCTCCCATACAACGCCATCCTAGGGTAGCCGGCCCTCTCCAAGTTTATGGCGGCGACCCATCACGGCTACAACGTCCTCAAGATGCCTGGAATCAGCGGAGTCATCACGATCGCCTGCGACGAGAAGGAAGCAGTACGTTCTCTGGAGCGCGCCTACCAGACTGCGGCAATCGAGAGCTCCGATGGAGACGGAGCCGTCTTCGCCCTGATGACCGCCCCCAAGAAGAAGAAGCAACTACCCGACTCTTAGGCCTCAGGGGCTCCCGACGGCACCAACTCAAGCTCTGTGCCTGCTGATGAGGTGCCTTACGCACTCGCATAGGGAGGCGCGCCCGGCGCCCCTCTCAGGACGGGCTCGGGGGCTCCCCTCAGGAGGACCCCGGACCTGGTCATGAGGGAGGTGCCCGGGAACCACTCGCGGGTGCGCCCCGCCGTGCGTCGTCATGAGCCCAGCGTGAGCCTCATAATGCTGGGGGCTCAGGACCCCATCGACCAAGCTACCAAGGAACCTTACCCACCTACTCAAGACCCAAGCAACAAGTTTCGCGTCTGCATCGACATACTGAGCCTCAACAGGGCTGCCGCCCAAGGCCTCTTCCAGCCAATGGAGGACGGCTGGAGGACGGCCTTCCCCTCTGGCCTCCGCAACGCAGCCGCCACATACCAGCACTTCATACAACAGGCCGTGGGGGCTCAGGAGGCTCAGCGGAAGGCGGTCCTGACGGAGCAGGACCAGGACCCCCACGATCGCTGAGGGCCTCCGGAGCCCCTGGGCCTTGGGAGCTCGGCTCTCCTCAGGAGCAACCTGCATGGCTCGCATGTCCAGCTACCCCAACTCCTCTTCAGCGGCAAGTACCACATGATGCCTCAGGTATTCCGTCGAGGGCGCCCCTCGGGCTGCATCATCCTCGAGCTGCTGGGGGCTTACCCCCACAGCTGTCTCTTTTTGCGCATGAATCAGAACTGGTTGCTTCCTTTCGCATTATCTATATGGTTGACACCCTCACCGCCACTAAGGTCATGAGCCCTTGTGAGCCCACCCGCGACCGCCCCATGATTAAGGACTGGCACGGCGTCTGTGCTCAGGTCCGTCCCTGCAGCGTCGCTAAACCCAAGGGCTGAGCTCTGTCTCGCGAGCCATTCCCATGACGTCACCTCCCGTGGTCCTTGGCGCCTTGTTCTCGCATGGGCTAATTGTTGGTGGGTAAGTAGTGGCCCGTGGCAGGTGCCTCGCTCCCGCGGGAACCGCGCGCCGGTTGTTTATCTTTTGGACTATAGCATGAGAAGACTGGGCACGACGTCTGTGCTCGGGTCCGTCCCTGCAGCGTCGATAAATCCAGCGGCTGAGCTCTGTCTTACGGGCCGGTCCCGCTAACGTCACCTCCTGGGGTCGTTGGTGCCGCGGCCTTCTCATGCAATGCCCTCTGGAGATGCATTCAGCGCAGGTCTAGGCAACCCATCTCTTTTCACATTTTGTAGAAGAAGACTTAGGCGCAACCCGCCTCAGGCACAACCCGCCTCAGGCGCAGCCCGCCTTAGGGTAGGGTCTCGTGAGTGATGCATAAGCTCGCGAGAACTTCCTCAGAGTTGTTCAGCTCGTCCTGAGGAGGGCCCATATACACCCGGGCTGTCCCGCCGTGCAAGCCACGTGTCTGGACGGGCTGTACACACCCGGGAGTCTCTCCCGGTGGGAGGCTCCCCTCCCACGATCCAGTGGAAGTGCTTAGCTCCACGCTAGCAAGACCGATGAGCGGTTGTGCCCACGAACCAGTGGAAGCACCAAGCTCCGCGCTGGCCGATACGACCGAGGAGCGGTTATGCCCACACTCCGCTCAAGTGTGCTAGCTCTATGCTCCGCGCTAGTTATAAACAACCGAGGGCGGCCCCCAGCGGTTGCACCAACCTCAGGGAGCTTTTCAGCTCATGACGCTCACAGCTTCTCCTTGGAAGGGTACCGCAAGGGGGGCTAGGCACGGGGGCTGTGCTCAAGTCACGCCTGGCAGACGCCACCCTACCAGGTGCCCAGACACCTGGCTTTCTTGCGCCCCCATCCTAGGCGAAGGCTCGCGAGCTAGGTATGGTGCTCATTCTCCCTCACGAGAGCCGTTCGTATGTCAAGGGGGACCCCTGGGCATCGCGACCCAGGGGCCTCACTAGTCACGTAGCGCCTCACTCCTTGGGCCCAGTGCTCAACGGCGGTCGAGGTATGCGCGGGGCTGGGCCCTGCCGACGCAGAACGCAAACTGGTCGCTTGAGCGTTAAGGGGGACCCCTGGGCATCGCGACCCAGGGGCCTCACTAGTCACGTAGCCCCTCATTCCTTGAGCCTGCCCTGGTGACCCGGAGGGCTCAATGGCGATCGAGGTATGTGCGGGATTGGGCCCCGCCGACGCAGAGCACTTAAGCAAACATGAATGGAAGCAAGCATGGAAATCACAGAATTCAAAGCCTAGCTATTACAATAAGCTCAAGTTCATCAAACTCAAACAAGTCTCATGCCTCCCCGAGGCACTCATATTCTCCTCAGCAGGAATAGGTCAGGCATCGCCGGACGCGCCGGCATCAGCTTCCGCCTCTTCAGACACACTCAGCAGCCGCGCCCCCCAGGCTCGCGGCCAGCGGCTGGGATAGCATGGCCAGGTCGAAGTTGGGGTCACGAAGGAAGAGATGGCCGCACACCTGCGCCAAGGCAGAGGTAAGAAGCGATCGGCCCTCGGTATCAGCTAACTGACCGATTGCAGATGCCACGTCGCCCAGGGCCTTCACGAGCGCAGCTAGGAGCCCGGTGGCGCCATCCTCCGGGGTGGCCAGCGGCTCTTCGAACCCCTCCCCGTAGGTGATCTGCAGCAGCCTGCGGGCCTCGAGCTCGAAGGCGGCGAGGGCCTCACGACCCACCATCGCCGTCTTCTTCGAGGCTGCGAGGGCATCCTCCCTATCCTTCAGCTCGCCCTCGCCCTTGGTTTGGGACGCCTTGGCTTCCTCGGCCTCTATCTTCAGCTTCTCCAGGCTTGCGCGGTCGACGAGCTGCTCCTCCTGCAACCGTGATGTCTCGGCCTTCTCGCCCTGGAGCTCCTTCTCCAACCACTCAAGCTCCAGGGCGTGCTTCGCGCTCTCCTCATGGAGTGTCTTAAGTTCGTCTTCCGCCTCCTGACGACGCTTCTCGGAGGACGCTGCCTGGGCTTCCGCGGTCTCCCACGCCCGTGCAGCCGAGGCAGACTCCTCCCGATCCTCGGTGATGGCCGCCGAAGCCTGACTCCAGGTGGCCTGCACAGACTCCTCCGCTTGCATCCACCCCGAGAGTAGGCCCAAGTGGGCGTCCACCGCACGGTCATCACCGTCCCGAAAGACAACGCGGAGCTGGTTCAGCACAGCGAAGGCCGCCTCCAAGGCCTCGGGACCAGACCTCACCTGCTGACGAGGGAGCGCCACCACGACCGCCTGCTTGGGTGAGAGCTTGGGGGCTCCCGGTCCCTTCGCTGGCACGGCGGGAGTAGGGGTCACCTGGCCCTCGCGAGGAGCTACAGCGGAGTCCACTGGAGGCATCGCCACCACGTGCTCAGCAGTTTGGCTGGCTGAGACGTGTGGCACCACGGCGGCAGCGGCAGCGGCAGCAGCAGCAGGAGGGGCGGGACTTCGAGAAGTGGCCCGTCCCTTCATCTTCTTCAGCACGCCGCCAATGCTACTGCATCAAGAAATGCACCTCAGAAGCGTAACGGGCAATAGAATAATGGAAGAACCTGCACCCACGCGTCAGAGGCCTGGCGCGCCATCCTCTTTGCAAGCAGATCGGCAGCGGCTTCCTTCATCGGGGGCACGCCACTGCCCCGAACGTTGGCGAGACGTGAGGCCAAAGATTTGGGCACACCAGTGGCCGCTGGCCTTGCCGGGGAAGAGCTCCGCCCGGGAGTCGCTGCGTCGCCCCCTTCGGACGAAGAGCATCTAGATCGATGCGGGGTGACGGCCTTGGGCTGCACAGCGACTCCAGCCCTCGGCAGCAGCTCCTCAACGGATTCTGCGGAGGATGCGTCATCAAGATTCAGGTCCAGGTCCCCGAGGGCTTTCTCAGATTCTTCCTCCTCCTCCTCGCTCTCCTCTTCGGCACCAGAAGACACATCAACCGTGGCCGGAGCAAGCGCGGCCACCTCGACATAGCCCGACACGGCCTCCAACTGCTCGGCCTTGTCAGGACGATGGTACAACGGCATGTGGGCCACCGGAAGGTCTGCAGGCATCGTCTCCAGGAGAATGCTTGAGGTGAGGTCCAGATCAGAAGAGGGCAGCATCCCAGAGCATAGTCGGAGCTTGTCACCATCCCCCATCAGCTCCCACAAGGGACGCGAGTGCGCCTGCAGTGGCGCCAGGCGCTGCCTCAGGAACTTCACGATCTGTCCCCCCTCGAGCCTCGAGGCCATATCGGCCTCAATCCTTGCCAAGACAGGCCCAGCCTCAGGATCAGTAATCTTCACATGGCTCCAGCAGGCGCGCTTCCGTGGACGGGCAGTAGGCACCGCTAGCAATGGGTGCGTGCGCTGAGCATCTAGATAGACCCATCTCTTCCGATGGGTGTCTATCTTCTTCCCCGCCTTCATCAACCGGCAGCCCTTGCGCTGAAAGACGAAGGAGATGCACGCCGAGCACGGGCCCTCCTCGTACAGCTGGACGGCGAAGAGGTGGCGGAAGAGGGCGATAGTCGGCCTCACCCCCACGAACGCCTCGCAATAGAAGGCGAACAGCAACAAGACGAGGAGGGAGCGAGGCTGGATATGAAGGGCGCGCACCTGGTAGTGGTCCAAGATCGCGTAAAAGAATTCAGAGAACGGCGGCACAAGCCCAACGGAGATGCTGTGGAGGAAGAAGGGGTAGCAGGTCATCGTCAAGGCCGGCGCAGTAGCCGACCCGACTAGGATCTTCGTCGGGCCATGCTCGTTGTGCTCGCTTGACAAGAAGGACTGGACTTCCGCATAACCCCCCTCCGTGGCGACAGAAGACTCCTCGAGCGCCGCCACGGGAGAGGAACCAGGCCCGAACGCTTGCGCGGCGCCCTTGCCCTTCTTCGCCATTGCCGAAGGCGTCGTGGAAGGTAAGGGATCCGAGAAGATTGGAGGCGGAGGAGAAGGGGATCTGAGCAAGAAGGAAGCGGAGCAATAACCCCTATGCGGTGAAGACAGTCTCTTTTGTCAAGCCACGCGGTTACCAAGGCTGCGTGGGGAGTGGAGTCGTCATGTCCCATCCAACTGTCACGCACCAGCCTGGCCCGCAGACTTTGGGGCCCGCGGCGCTTCGTCCTCGGCCAGGCTTCACCCAGAAGCCAACTCCGCGTGCGCCTTGGGCCCGGGGGCTACTATCAGCGTACTGGGAACCAGGGTACCCAGACTTGCCTATCTGCGGCCCACGTCACGTCCCTGGTACGGCCCGGTAGGGCCCAGCTGATCGCCCAGCTGCTCAAGACCCTCGCGAGGGGGCCAACCCTAGCGAGGAGAACGACCAAGACCTCCTCAGGGAGCGGCCTCACCTAGGCTGCAGCAGAGGGGCAACCAAGACCTCTCCCAAGAGTGGCCTCAGCTAGGCTGATTCGAGAGGGCGGAGATCTCAAGGCAAGGGCTGCCTCAGGAGGAGGAAGTGACGCAAGCCATGACGAACCATGCCAGCGCGCGCCAGCGCGCGCCAGCTGGCGCATTTTCCATATCGGTGCAAAGGAGACCGCGCAGGCGCAGGTTCCCGAGGGGCGAGACAAAGGTTTCCCCTTTGGTGCAACAAGACCGAAGACCGCAAGGACGGCAGGAAGGATGTCATCGCCGAGCCCACCACCGGGTCACCGCCTGCCCTCTTTGCAGGAGAAGACCACCTTTTGTCAGGATAGGAGCGTCCTTGTGTTCCCGCTCAAATGGCCGTTGTGGGATTCCCTTCCCGCCTAAACATTTCGGGGGAAGAGGACCCTGGCTGTCTATATAAGTAGCTAGGGTTCCTAGCATAGGGCAGGAACCAACCCATTGGGACTTAGCATAGCAAAGGAGCAAGAACATCCGCTTCCTCACCCCTCTTGAGCTCGCCTCCTGAGCTCAGGAAACCACTATACTTGTTCATACTCGAGCCCTTGCGAGGCCAATCCACTAAAGCAGGACGTAGGGTTTTACACCGCAAGGTGGCCTGAACCTGGGTAAACTCTTGTGTGCTCTACTTGTTTGCTTGCTTGCATTCCATTCCCACCACTAGGAGAAGAGCGGGGCGCTAGGTAGACGTGTAGTGGGAGAGATCTTCATCACGCCCCTGTGTTCGAATCTTAAGGGTTTTGCGGAGCCCGGAATCCGACAACAAAAGCTCAATCTTGGGGATGCCCAAGGCATCCCAAGATAATATTTCAAGAAGTCTCAAGCATCTAAGCTTGGGGATGCCCCGGTAGGCATCCCACCTTTCTTCTTCAACAATTATCGGTTAGTATCGGTTGAGCCTAAGTTTTTGCTTCTTCACATGAGTTGTGCTATTCTTAAAATTTCATTTTATTTTGTTTTGCTTGCTATCTTAATAAATTACTTAGATCGGTAAGTTTTTAAATAAAATAGAGTCCTCAAATAGATGCCAGGGAGGCTAAGTAAGCGGCATTCACATCCCGTCAACGAAGCTCTTTTCTATGGGATTGCTCTAGTGCTTCACTTATATCTTTTTGAGCACAGTGTGCTTTAGTATTTTTGTAGAAATTCTCTCTTGCTTCACTTATATTAATTTGAGAGAAAGAAATATTATGCTCATGTTCTTCACGTATATTTATTTGAGATTTTCAAAAGCAACACATGAAAATTAGTCCCAAAGTGATAGATATCCAAGAAGGATATAATAAAAACTTTCATGAAGATCATTGGACAAATTAAACTTGATTCCTTGTAATAGTTTTGAGATATGATGATGTGTTATGTGAGCCATGTTGGTGAGTAATTATGCTTTATTAAGAATATTGGTGTTAAGGTTTGTGATTCCCTATGCAAGCACGAAAGTCAATAGTTGTGCAATGAAATTACATCCTACTTGTGCTGCATTATTCGGTATTAATTATGCTCAATGCTCGCTTATGAGATTATTTGTTTCATGGTTGGTCGCTTCTCAATCTTTCGCTAGCCTTCATTTTGCATCCAAAATCCTTTAAACCAGTTTTGCCACATGAGTCCACTATACCTACCTATATGCGGTATTCTTTTGCCGTTCTAAGAAAATTTGTATGTGCCATCTCTAATTTTCAAAATAACTGTCTCTTTTGTGTGCTCGTACCGCTCGCGAGGCAGTGAGGGGTGGCCAATATTTTCCATGCTAGATGTGTTATTCTCACGATGAGTGTTTATTCACTTGTCATTGCACGAGAGTAAGGCAAAGGTATTAGGGATGCCCAGACCCGAAATGAAAAATGAATTTACTTTATGTTGTCAAATAATAAATTCCTTGGAAAGTGTTGGTATGGAGGGCACTCGTGGATACGGTTAGCCATGGAAAGTGAAAATATGGTGGAAAAAGGAATAAACTTTATTTTCTGTTTGGGAACCGCCTATGATATATCTAGCATGGAAAGTGTTGGGAGCTCTAAGTCGTTTTTGTTGGTGGGAAAAGTATGCCTCTCAAAATGTTTTTATCTCTCAATTTTCGCTTTGGGCTCTGGCATCTCTACAAATCCCTACTTCCCTCCAGGAAGGGCCTTTCTTTTACTTTATGCAATTTTTATTTTCAATTTGAGTCTCCATCTTCTCTTATAAGCTCCAACTAGGGGGCACTATGATCGTACTTGAGCATTGGGTGTAGTTAATATGCGAGTGTGTTTCATTAATGGATCAATGATTGAGCATGATGGGCTAGGGATAACTTATTTTTAGCGTTGATATTTCTAAAGACATGGTTTCTTGGTTATATGCTTGAGTATTGATGTCCTCATGTCAAATTATAGACTATTACTTTGAATCATTCAAGTCCAAATGTCCATGCTACAAAAGAAAAGAGTATATGATGAATATGATAGGTAGCATTCAAAAACAAAAAGTCCGTTTTAAATTGCTACTTTATCATGATAATTTTTATGAGAAAGAGTTGTTGTTATGATGCTAGTAAAAGTGATTGAAATTAACATTGATCAAACTTATGCACTCTGCTAGCATTCACACTTCGTAAATTATTTCTTTTATCATTTACCTACTCAAGGACGAGTAGGAATTAAGCTTGGGGATCCTGATACGTCTCCAACGTATCTATAGTTTACGAAGTATTCATGCCATGTTTACAACAATTTTATATGGTTTTGGTATGATTTGCATGGAACTAACCCGGACTGACCCTATTTTCAGCAGAACTACCGTGGTGTTGTTTTTTGAGAAGAAATGAAAGTTCTCCAAATGAGATGAAACTTTTTGACGATTTTTTTGGAACAAAAGAGACCCCCGAAGCTTCGTGGGAGGGCCAGAAGAGCCACGGGGAGGGCAGAACCCACCAGGGTGCGCCTGGCTTGCCCCGGTGGGTTGTGCTCACCTCGAGGCCCATCTTCGCGTGAAAAAGACGCCAAAAAATCCTATAAATAGAGAAACCATCGGAAATAAAGCTAGATCAGATGTTCTGCCGCTGCAGGGCTCCGTAGCCACCGAAAACCAATCTAAACCCGTTCCGGCACCCTGCCGGTGGGGGGAATCATCTCCGGTGGCCATCTTCATCGTCCCGGTGGCCACTACAATAAGGAGGGAGTAGTCCACCCTCGGGGCTGAGGGTTTGTACCAGTAGCTATGTGAGTAATCTCTCTCTCTCTCCCTCTCGTGATCTATATCATGGGCTTTGTTTATATAGTCGGATCATATGATGTTTCTCCCCTCTATACTCTTATTGTGATGAATTGAATCTTTACCCTTTTAAGTTTTGTCATGTCGGATTGAATGTTCAGATTTGGGAACACATGATGTATGTCTTGCAGTATGAATACTTGAGGTGAAATTGGGGTATCTTATTGATTCACTTGATATACATTATGTCACTCAACTTGCGGATTCCCGCGGTGATATTGGGGTAATCTTTGCATAAGGGTTGATGCACGTTTTTATTATCTTTTCTCCGATAGAAACTTTGGGGTCTCCTTGTAGTTCTTTGTGTGGATTGAGTATTATGAATATGAATTTTCTTGGTGTTATTCTAGTAGGAAATCTAGAATAGATCAAACGGAAATAATACCTTTGTGTTATTTTAGTACGATCTCTTGAATAGATCGAACGGAAAGAATAGCTTTGAGGTGGTTTCGTACCCTAAAAACAATTTCTACCTTTTGTTCTCCGCTAATAGGAACTCGGGAGTGATTCTTTATTGCACTTTGAGGGATAATCATATGATCCAACTATGTTACCACTGTTGAGAGATTGCACTATTTAAAGTACGGACCCTAGGCCTTGTTTTCAAGCATTGAAATACCGTTTTGTGCATGTTTACTATTTGCTACCTTGCTGTTTTTATTTATTCAGATTATAAATATATATTTCTACCATCCGTATTACACTTTTATCACCATCTCTTCGCCAAACTAGTGCACCTATACAATTTTCCATTGTATTGGGTGTGTTGGGGATACAAGAGATTTCTTGTATTTGGTTGCAGGGTCGTTTGAGAGAGACCATCTTCATCCTAAACCTCTCACGGATTGATAAACCTTAGGTCATCCACTTGAGGGAAAATTGCTACTGTCCTACAAAACTCTGCGCTTGGAGGCCCAACACGTGTCTACAAGAATAAAGTTGCATAGTAGAGATCATTCTCCTACTGGTTCGATAACCTTGGTTTCATATTTGAGGGAAATACCTACCGCCGCTGGGCTGCATCATCCCGTCCTCTTTGGGGAAATACCAACGTAGCTTAAAGCGACATCAAGTCTCCTGAGCTAAATTTAGAAGACATTGAATGGAAAAACCTTATTATGCACTGGTGTCGTTCCCAGGATGAGGTACTATCTATGATATCACATGACAATTTGAACTTCTACTTTTCCGCATGTGCCTTATAGATCTTTTTTGCAGGAAATCTGCTCGAAGAAGAATTTGGGTTTGAAAAGAACGACATGATATCACAAATATGTTGCCCGCTGCTTTGCTATTGTTAGTACGTGTTGTCCTATATCACTGTACTTGCATTCATACCTGGTTCATTATGTGACAGCAGTATGCATGATAGCTTGCTTATCAATTGTTCGCTCCAAATTATCTTATGTGTATGAATGGTTACATTAGTGTAGAATATATCCAATGCCAATGAAATTTTTTAGATCTGCATTGTTCTTGTAAGTACCTGCTGTCCTTTATCAGTGTACTTATATTGACAGGTAGTTGTTCATGTACCATCACTCTGTAGCTTACTTTCCCTTGATTTCCATTTCCTACACATCATATCTATATTTACTCTTATTATAAGGTTGGATAACACCGATGGTACTCCATAAGTTTAGCTCTGCATTGCTCTCTGTTGTACCTTTTGCCTGTATCGCTGCACTTACATTTATAGCTACTTGGTTATGTTGCATCACTCTTCATCTTATCTTAAATATTCTCCATTTTTTGTTATATTATCACATCTATATTTACTCTTAAAAAAATGTAGAATAAAGGCAATGCTTATGAAGAAGATTCTGTGGTAAACTTCTTGAATTGCCCCCCCATCAGCATGGACAAGGGCTTTATAGAGGTTGTCTTCACCAATAATGTAACTTTCTCCTTCTCATGCCTTCAAACTTTGTTGTGTATATTTTGTTAGACATGACTGCAACAGCTGTTTATTTTTGGTGTTTGCATCAAATTGCATGTTTAAAGTTTATTATGTAGTTCATAAACAATAGTTTCTCCTTCTCAATTTAAGTTTTCAGTTGTACAACCAAGTTCCTTCTTCATACCACGTATATTAAACTATACATAGCAAGTGATCTTCTTTTGCACTGCATGTATGCTTCTGTTCTTGTTTCGTAATCCAGTGGTGTGGTGTACCTACCCACTACATTACAATGTCATATTCTACAATGTCTCAACTATGAACAATGTCATATCATTGTACTATTATTTAAACCGTCTCTTATTTGCCAATCTGAAATGGGATAAATTGACAGCACACTAACCATTGATACTTATGAGTTCTTGATCTGTAATCCAGTGGTGGCTTGAAGCTACCAACTCCTTCACAATGTCATTTCCTGCCATGTCTTAACCTGAACAATACCATATTGTGTTAATGCAATTTTAAACTGTGTGACTTTATTCCTCAGTAAGAAATGTGATGAATTGTCAGCACTGATACTTATATGTGCAAAACCTGTCATATGTCTGCTTGTTTATCTTTCAGAGTGAGGAGGATATAAGTGTCAAACAAGTGCAGTCTCATCAACTTACTCAGCTGCTTGCGCTGCAGCTCCCGAGCAGGGCTAAGCTTTCTTGAACTCTATTGAAGTGTTGTCGGTTTTGTATATTATTTTGTCGGCATATTTATTTGCACTGGTGGCTAACTTTGATGCCCAGTGTATGTAATCTGCTGTCTGCTTGTGCTTTATTATCATATTGGAGAACTTTGATGCCCAGTGGATGTAATATAACATAATTTCTTTATTGTGTAGTCTAGGTTTTTTCTTATTCACAATGCTGCAATTATTTTATTGTATATATATATATCCTATCTTCGCAGTAAACCGGCTGTCGGTGTCAAAACCGGCGGATCTCGGGTAGGGGGTCCCGAACCGTGCGTCTAAGGCAGATGGTAACAGGAGGCAGGGGACACGATGTTTTACCCAGGTTCAGGCCCTCTTGATGGAGGTAAAACCCTACGTCCTGCTAGATTGTTCTTGATAATATGAGTAGTACAAGAGTTGATCTACCACGAGATCAGAGACGCTAAACCCTAGAAGCTAGCCTATGGTATGATTGTCTGTTGTCCTACGGACTAAAACCCTTCGGTTTATATAGGCACCGGAGGGGGTTAGGGTTACACAGATTCGGTTACAAGGAAGGAGATCTACATATCCATATTGCCAAGCTTGCCTTCCACGCCAAGGAGAGTCCCATCCGGACACGGGACGAAGTCTTCAATCTTGTATCTTCATAGTCTAACAGTCTGACCAAAGGATATAATCCGGCTGTCCGGATACCCCCTAATCCAGGACTCCCTGAGTAGCCCCTGAACCAGGCTTCAATGACGATGAGTCCGGCGCGCAGATTGTCTTCGGCATAGCAAGGCGGGTTCCTCCTCCGAATACTTCATAGAAGATTTTGAACACGAGGATCGTGTCCTGCTCTGCAAAATAAGTTCCACATACCACCGTAGAGGGAACAATATTTACACAAATCTAATCTACTGACGTACCTCGTAGTGTGACATCACACCACAACCAGGTCTTTATTCGAATCGTTTTTCATAACCTATCTGAGCGTGTTTCGCGAGGCGGTTTCCTTGGCACGTCTTGTCGAAGCAGAGATTGTGTCCCCTTATTACGGGATTCCCATTAATACGCACGTGGGTAACCCAACCGCGCCTATTAGTAGTACTCCTAAATCTTAGGCAAGTCCCAAACGGCCACGAGGAGGATGCTTGATATTCACCCTCTTTATAAAGGGGACAAGGCTTTTCCTCTCGATCTTAATTGAATCCGCCTCTCGCATCGAGTTCCAACACCCAAAGCTCAGGTTTAGGCGCTTCGGACCTTCAACTATGTCCGGATCCAACCTTCAAGGTCGGTGGATGCCTTCCTCTGTCATAGAGGAGGACATCAAGAAGTTGAGGGAGGCCAGATATCTGACCGCCGAAATTTCGCATCGGCTGCCTGCCCGAGGGCAGGTCGTCCCTACTCCCGAAGCCAACGAGATTGTCGTGTTCGTCTCCCACTTCCTCCGAGGACTAGGCCTCGCTCTGGATCCCTTTGTTAGGGGTCTTATGTTCTATTACGGGCTATATTTTCACGATCTGGCCCCGGATTCCCTTCTTCACATCTCGACGTTTATTGTCGTATGTGAGGCCTTCCTCCGCATTACCCCTTACTTCGGACTGTGGCTCAAGACCTTCAATGTGAAGCCGAAGATGATCGAGGGGCAGCACGCAGTGTGCGGAGGCGCTTCAATAAGCAAAATTGCTGACGCTCTATGGCCTGAGGGTTACTTCCCAGAGGTGTCCGGATTGTGGCAGCGGGAGTGGTTTTACATCACAGCTCCCCGAAGTGCCAAGTGGGTAGCTGCCCCCGCCTTCCGCTCACGCCCCCACCAGAACTGATGTCATGGATCAGCAAGGGGCTGAGCTGGGGTCCAGCCAAGGACGTGTCAATACTGCAAAGCCGCATCCGAGATCTCTTTGAGAGAGATATCAGTCTGGTGATGGTAGTGCAAGTTATGTTAGTCCGTCAAGTCTAGGCTTGCAAACGCTGGCCCCTTCGCATGTGGGAATTCAACCCGGAAGGACTGCGAGCTATCCAACATTTCCTCGGCATGACGCACGAAGAGATGTACAAATTGTTCTTCGGACCACAAATAATGTGTCCGGACATCACCGAGGATGCAGGTCTGAGCTGCAATCACTCGGATACCCAAGTAAGTAGCCCCACATCCGAACACACCGTCCGTTTTATTTATAGCAATGTTGCCCTAAAAAATAAAAACCGCTCTTGGTCCAGGATTGGATAGCGAAGGCAAAGTTGATCAGGTGTCCGGCCCCCCTCCTGAGACCTCACCAAATCCCGTGCTAACGAGGATGCTGGAGATCGTGCCCTATCAAGCACCCTCAGGAGAGGATAAAGGGGGGAAGCAAAGAGGCTAGCGCCTCCATGAAGGAGATTAGCCGGGAGGAGGAACTGAAACTTCCTCTCCCCAGGGAAGGAAGAGAACCGCCTCCGAAGACCCGAAGACAATGGTCTCCAAACGGGGGAAGAAATCTCCACCGGAGGGTCCTGCCCTGGGGGATACCCTGGTCGTACTATGCCCTCAAGGGGACCAGCCCTCCACCGAGATGTAAGTAAAAGGGGTACTTAATAACAAAAATATCTTGCTCTACTTCTGAGGAAAATAATCGAAGCATTTATCTCACAGTTCGGATCTTAGCCCTTCTCAGGAGAGCTCGTCTTCGGGGGATCTTCTTCTGGAGATGATGGAGAGCGAAACGCCCCCCCTGCCACACCGCCTCACGAAGCGGGCGACCCCGAGGTGTCGCCGCGGAGGGTTTCTACTGATCCGGCAAGGCCAGAAGGTAATCCTATGGCCACCCGAAGTCTTCAATATCCGGCTCTCGACGAGAGCAATCAAAAGAGTCCGGCACCGTCTGGTATGCGGTCGGACGTACTGAGGGATCTGCTGGAGCGAGCGGCTATCTCAGAAGAGCACCGCACATTAATGGGTACGATGACTGAAAGGATTTCGTCTGCCGAAAGCGGGTTGCATGAAGCCTTTATGAGTCTATTGACTGGTTTTGAGGTAAGTGAAATGATGTACACTTTTGACAGTACCGCACATTTTTAGATGTGCCCTGTGTAGATAGTAGCCCCTGAGACTCTGGTTGTCGTCGAAAACTGCGGCAAACAAAGGATTATAGTCCCAGGTAATAACCAGACTGCCTTTATGTGCAGGTGGTGGAAGCTCCGGTGGCTAGCCGGACTAATTGGTATGTCGAGTTAAAGCGGCAGCTGGATGCGGCAGATGCCGACATCGTTCTTGTCAACAAGCGGCTTGACGAGGCACAGGGTCAGTGATTTTTCTGGTGATCGTCACATAGTAAGAGCAGCATGATGCCAGTATCTTTAATATGTTGTGACTGCAGATGGAGCTGCCACCGTGGACACCCTTCGGGCGGAGCTTGCCCGAGCCAAGGAGCACGCAAGGAGCAGCAATGCGGCTGCTTTAAAGGCGGCCGAGGGTTTAAGGGCCGAACAGGCCGCACATTGCAAGAGCAAAGAAAAAATTGCCAAGATGGCCGTGGAGTTAAAAGATGCTGCTCACTGTTACCGGCTTCTTGAAGAAGAAAATCGGGCGAAGGCGACGGACCTGGAGAAGGCCTGGGTGGCTGCCAAGGAAGCCCGCTCCAAAATTAGAGCGACGAAGGAGGAGCTGAATCAAGCTGTGGATATCGTTTCTGGGAAGCCCTTCTTGTTGCGGACTAAGTTCGGAGATCCAAAATATGCTCCTCTAGACCGGCTATGGAGTTCTGCGGACGAGTACATGGATTTGGCTACAAGTGCTGCTGATGCGGCCGAGTACTTCAAGGATCAGAAAGGTCTTGAAGTGGAGAAGTTGTTCTGGTCACAGTTTCACGCTCCACTCCGTCCGCTATTGCTGAATGAGCGATTGACCGGTTGGGCCGAGCTCCATAGATTATGCGGACTTGCCATGAGGTCCGTTGTGGATCATCTGTGGCCAGGAGGGCCAAGGCCGAATAGCTACTTTAGCTTAGTGCGACAATTCCTTGGTGCTGTGCCATGCATCGATGCTGTAAAGAGGTCGGCGTGCATAGAGGGCTCGCGGATGGCCCTTGCCCGTGTCAAAACATACTGGGCGGAGATGGATGCCACCACTGTTGCGGCACAGGGTTCGGCCATATGCCGAGTGGCCGCCGAGCACTACTTTGAAGAAGTTCTTGAAGGCGCTTGTTTGATAGATGCTCAGTGCTCGAAGAATATTATGTTTAAGTGACATGTATTCCCATTGTAAAAACAATGTTTTATTGAATTTATCAAGGCTGTATTTATACTTTTGGCTGAAAGTACTATGATGCCTCCTGTGCGGCCGTTTATGTATATATGTATATAACCTGAAAGATGGCAGTCGTCGGCTTCAGCCCCCACGCATATAATGCAGGGGTGTTCGCAGAAGATGCATGTTCACACTTGATCCAACGTCATGGTCCATTAAGGAGGTGATAGCGCAGCGAACTAGGTAATCGGACTATAATGCTTTAACACTTTCACTTAGCCACACGAGTTTGACAGTGGGGCTACTATATAGCCCCTGGTGGCTCCGCGCTCATCCGGATTCGGGGCACGTACATGCCTGGCTGGGAAACGACCCTTCGTTAAGGCGGAGGAATCCCGAAGATTCCGCTAGGTCATCGAGTGGTTGACCAGTCTCACGCTATATCATGACAGTTAGTTTTTGGCTTTCTCTATTGAGGTGCTCGTCCGGATGAACCAGGGCACAGTAGCAGTAGTTCTCCTGGTGTCGCCTTAGCCGATAGAGCGGAACGTAAGGCAGCAACACACAGGAGCCGGGCAAACCCAACATTTGACCAAAGACATGATTCGGAGCTGATGCATATAAGGCCAAACTCGCGACGCCGAACACTCCCTAAGGTATTCGGTCTTTATGATGTAAACCGAGCCTAAACAGTGCCCTTTGTAATAAGCCCCTGGTGTCCAGGTACGTGCAATATTCTAACGTGGACACATGCCAATACGTCAGCATCCTTCTCAATTGTACTGACAATCCGAGGGATGTGTATCAACAAGAGACAGTAAAAAAGGTTTACGCAGGGTCTTAATCTAAAAAGAATCCTTGGAACGGGTCCCTGCTACACGTCTACGCCTGTGTCTCCGTTGAGCCGTATTCTGGACGGGTGTAGCACGATGGTCATCTGAAAAAGAGAGGAACTTAATTGAAAAGTTGCCGTGCAAAAGGTAAGTTATACTAAATAAACAATATACAATTCAAAATGAGTAAAGTTGAGCCTAATTGCCACTTGTTTGCGCGCGTTGAGCCCCTTGTATTGTAATAGGGGTATAGCCATCAAACCTGTATCAATTACATATAGCTGTACCGGACTCGTCCAACCGTGTCCGTGGTCTTAACGACCTGTCAGATGCTTTAGTTGGTGGGGCCGTTTAGTGTGCGGCTGCAAAGGCAGCCGCACGGTCTTCCGCGCGCAAGGAGCGCTCAATATTTCCATTTACTGTAATTATGCCACGTGGACCGGGCATCTTAAGCATGAGAGAAGCGTAATGCGGTATTGCGTTAAAGCGAGCGAAAGCTTCACGTCCGAGTAGTGCTTGATAGCCACTTTGTAATGGAGCGATGTGGAACGTTAAATTTTCGCTGCGGAAGTTATCAGGAAAGCCGAATATAACCTCTAGTAGCAGGGAGCCCGTGCAATGGGCTTCTGGGACTAGCGTTACTCCTTTAAAGGTTGTATTGCTATGGCTATTTTTTGTTGGGTCTATCCCTATTTTGCGGACTGTGTCCTGATATATCAGGTTTAAACTACTGCCGCCGTCCATAAGGACTCGTGTGAAGTGGTATCCGTCAATTATTGGGTCTAACACCAAGGCAGCCCATCCTGCACGCCGGATACTCGCCGAGTAATCCCGATGGTCAAAGGTGATTGGTTGGGATGACCAGTGGCGGAACTCCACGGTGATAGGCCCTGGGGCATGTGTCTCTAGGAGTGTCGCTTTGTTTCTCCCCTTCGTCACGTGTAACACGTGTACTGTTTTGACTTCTGGTGGGAATTTCTTCTGTTCCCCAGTGCTTTGCTTGCGAGGCTCGTCCTCGTCCTCACTTGGTGTATCCTGCCCCTTATGTTCGGCGTTGAGCTTGCCGGACTGCTTGAAGACCCAACATTCTCTATGGGTATGGTTTGCATGTTTATCAGGGGTGCTGTGGATCTGGCATATTTTATCCAGAATCTTGTTTAGGCTGGACAGTTCGTCTCTGTTGCCTTTGGAGGGCACCTTTTGCTGACCTGGCCGAGAGCTTCTGAATCCGGCGATTACTGCCGTGCTCTTCGGGCCGTCTTCCTTATTCCGGCGCTTGTTTTTGCTGCGTCATGGTTTCCCGTTTCCGTCCCTAACTTCGGGTGTACTTGGGTTGCTGGTGCTGCATCGGGCTAACCAGCTGTCCTCGCCCGCGCAAAAGCAGGTCATGAGGGTTGTTAATTCTGCCATTGTTCTTTGCTTTTCTTGGCCGAGGTGTCTGGCAAGCCATTTGTCTCGAACGCTATGCTTGAAAGCTGCTAAGGCTTCGGTGTCCGGACAGTCGACTATTTGGTTCTTTTTAGTAAAAAACATGTTCCAAAGCTTTCTGGCTGACTCTCTGGGCTGTTGAGTTATATGACTTAAATCGTCCGCATCCAGAGGTCGGACATAGGTCCCTTGAAAATTTGCCCGAAAAGCGTTTTCGAGCTCTTCCCAGCTTCCAATGCAGTTTTCGGGGAGGCTTTTAAGCCAGTGCCGAGCTGGCCATTTGAGGTTTAGGGGTAAGTACTTGACAGCGTGGAGATCGTCTCCTCGAGCCATATGGATATGGATATGTAGTCCTCAATCCAGACCCCAGGGTCTGTCATTCCGTCGTACGCCTCTATGTTTACGGGTTTGAATCCCTCTGGAAATTCATGGTCCAACACCTCATCGGTGAAACATAGGGGGTGTGCGGCACCCCTGTATTTGGGTGTACCGTGGTGTTGGGATGTTTGTTGTGTTGCATTGCGTGTTGGAGCACGCTTGCGTGGCCCGTAGATGGATCTGGTTGCGCCGTCCTTTTTCTGCGAGCCCTCATGTGGATCCCGTACTGGCTTATGTGCGGTGTCGTTCGCTGCTCTATGTTGGCCACGAGGTCGTCTATCCGACTGGATGGCCGTTTTGTTTTTTGACTGCAGGGGATCCAAGGCCTCCTCATCGAATTCAGGTAGCAGCTTTCGCTTGGGTAGCTCTTGGTGTGGCGATTACCGTCGTACTTCGCTGCAGTGTTGAGTACTTCACTCCATCTGATTCTGAGTGTGTCTTGTGCGGCCCTGAGCCTTTGCTTCTGCTTTTTCAGACTCCTCGCAGGGGCAACAAGCCTTTGATGGCTATTCTGTTGCCCCGGGTGCCTGTCCGATGTGTTGTCATCTGGACTGTTATCTTCGACGGAGTTGGGTTGTTCGGTTTGATTCTCCGTGTTGCCGTGGTCGGACGATGGTTCAATGCCGTGTTTGTCGTCCCTGGCTCACCTTGCTCTATCGCTGGGTCTATATGATCGTTGTTTCTACCGAGGCAGGATTTGGAGCGGCGCTTACACCGCCGCTTTGACTGCTTCTCGAGGGAACAACCCTTCGCTGCGTCCTTCCGCTCTTCGTTGTTGTTTTCTTTGGGTGCGTCCACCATGTATACATCATATGATGAAGTGGGCGTCCAGTGCCCTGTGGGCAATGGTTCCTGTTCATCTCCTGCATCATCGTCCATGCCATCGATGTCTTCGGAGTCGAAGTCGAGCATGTCGGTCAAATCGTTGACAGTGGCTACTAAGTGGGTGGTGGGTGGGCGGCAAATTTCTTCGTCAACCGCGTCCCAATCCTGCCGGACATAGTTCGGCCAGGACTCTCCTGACAAGGAGAGAGGCTTTAATGAGTTCAATATGTCGCCGAAGGGCGAGTGCTGAAAGATATCCGTGGAGGCGAACTCCATGATCGGCGCTTAGTCGGATTCGATAGTCACGGGCGCAGGCGGTTCGGTGTCTGTGGCCGGGGAAGAATCCAGCAATTTGGCGTCACGGCTCTCGTGAACGGTAAGGTCGATACTCGGCTCGATCGCAGCTGAGAATGCGGCCTCCGTGGCGGGGTCTATCCCTCCGTCCGTGGATGGCGCAATCGGCTCCGAATTGAGGGTCGGAGCAGTTCCGGTGCGATCTCCTGCACACTGTTCGATGGTAGCACTACTAGGGAAAAGGCTAGCAGCAACGCGGGTTTTAGGCCTATCAGCAGCGCGGGTACCCGCGCTACCAATAAGGCGCTACAGCTAACGTATAGCAGTAGCGCTGGTCCACCCGCGCTACTGCTACACAAGTGTTGCAGCAGCGCGCTTAAAGGAACCTCGCTGCTGCTAATAGCTATAGCGTGCTTCCCCTGTGCGCGCTACTGCTACAACCGCGCTGCTGCTAACTTTTCTGCACTCGCTACTGCTAATTTTAGTAGTTTTTGTTTTTTTCGGCATATTTGTTTTGTATTTGAACAGGCTTTATAGAAGAATCTTTAGCACATACAAATGTCATCATGATACACATACAAATGCCTGCGAGACCACAAATGTAATCATAGCATATACATACAAATAGTCTCGTCATAATCATCATCCAACACAAAGTGGTATCTTGTCATCATCTCGAAAATAGCGATACATGCAAGCCTCGAATACTTGCAACTACAACGTCATCCATCTAAACAAAGGTATACACGAGAAGAGCTATCACTATGAGTGAGAGCGGAACTATGCAGTACATGAGATGGCGGTTACGAGTCCTCTCTTGTGCTAGCGTGAACCTCAAGTAACTAGCTTCTCCTTCTTGTCTGCTTTTGAAGCCTTTATGGCTGGCGTCTGAGAACCCATTCACTTGTGCCTGACAATCATGTCACTCGTTGCACACCCCCGGAACCTTCCCTTTGTACACGACATAGCAGTTCCATCTCGCCATCAAGAAACTAGGTACCTGTTAGAGATGCATGTTCATGAAGAGGATGTACAATCATATATATGCAACAAAATATACTAGAGAACACCGAAAAAGAAAGGGTTAGCAACTAGATGCAACATACAGTACGCAAATTAATTAACTAGAGGTACGCAGGTCATCGTACGCAAACTAACAAAGTAGCGTTACGCAAGTTCGGCAGGGATCATGGACATCACAAAGTTGCATCACTACAAATAGTATACAAGTTCAACCGACACATATCATCATCATCGGCATCATAAATAACTAGAAGTTCCATCCTTCCATATCATCGAGGATGGACCCTAGCTTCTTGAACGGCGTGAGGTCTAGACGTTGCATGCCTATGCGAGTTCGGACGTCAGCTCGCGATATAGGGCCGTGGTGGAACATCCCCTTCTCATCGACGACTTCTTTCATGATGATCGTCGCAATTTCGCTTTGGATGCGAAAGAAGTCATCTCTAAGTTTATAATCCGCTTCTCCATGAGATTCTAGCCACTTGTGGATATGATCATCATTTCTGCTTCTCATGCGAAGCTTTTGGTGATCCGTGTTGAACTGATTCATGAGATGGAGGATGTACAATCCATCCTTCTTGCTTGGTTTTGGGACTTGGATGCAGGAGAAGTTAGTTTTATGCGCGAAACCCATCTTCTTGTTCCTTTGTTTCCTGATCTGCATGTGGCCACCTCTAAAGCTGAAGCCTTGGAGAGCATCATCTAGAATATTCATTATGTGGGTGTAGTCTTTTTTCTCGTAGTCTCTGGAAGGGTCAAAATACACGGCGTGGGAGACTTGCGAATAAAGAACGATAAGGACGGCGCGCCCGTTGCTGCAGGGAAAAGACACCTCAAATTATTCCCCATAGAGAGAGAAGGAATGATTGAAATGTATGAAAGGGTTGTTCGAAACTGACTTACTTTGGATGATAAGGCACGAGGACAATTTCCCGGTCCTTATTCTGTACCATGAAGTTTTGGAGGAAGTCCCTAGCAGTTTCACGCTCAAAGTCGCCAAGACTCAAGAAAGACTCGTACATGTAGTACGGACCCGCCACACAGATTTGCGAGACTTCTTCACTATTCATGACAGAGCTCATATGTAGCGCAAAAAGGTGGACGATTGTAAAATCGAGCCGCCTTGTCAGAAACATCTCAAAGATATGGTCAAACCGCAGGAAGAACACCTCCGTGGGCCGTGTCTCGACGTAGCACTTCCCCTCAGGCACACGAGCCGCGTATGTCGGATATCCTAGATCCTTTGAGGCTAGTAGGCTTTTCTCAGTCGACAGCACATGGTCGTGCAGTCTCCTGAGATCCCCTAATAGTGCCTCCAGTGGTTTCGGCGATAGCATCGGCTCGCCCGTGAGATGGAACATGGCCGCACCTTTCACGGGTACACGCTCTTCAGAATGCATCGTTTGGCTGCTATGTGCTCTGGCTTGTTTGGAGGCAGCTATCTTCCCCGATCTCTTTCTCTCCTTTTTCTTGGGCACACCTTCTAGACCCTTCCTTAACCCCTGCCCCAGTGTTCCCGGGCTATGTACTGTACGACCCTCGCGCTGGGATAGTTGAGCCTGTGTTGAGGCGGCATCTTCAGGCGTGTCCTGTGAGGATTTCATGAAGAGAGACTTTTTGCAATCCCTGCTACGACCTTCCTGCCCGGGCATATCATCCATATCCTCATTAGCAAGCTGATAGCCCGATTTGTCATATGGTTGACTCATCAATTCTATGTCACAGTCATACGCGTTTGTATTGAGGAAATCCATAGGGTCGACCTCCGTCTCATCATCCATTCTCTGTTCTACAGGACAAATTACATCAGCCAGCACTATTGCACCCCTTCATCATGTCGTCCGCCTCTCTCACCCGGCACTACAGGAGCTGGTAATTGCGTAGACGGGGTGGTGGTCTCTGCACATGCTTGTTGATGAGTGGTTATTGGTGTGCTCTCGGCCGGCTCCAGACGAATAAGATTCTTCGGCCATAGCAGCACCCAACCCTTGCACCTTCCAATCCGCGGCGGGGTCTCGTTGTCCGCTCCCACATGCTGTACTGGAGGAGGCGAATCCTCATGCCCCGATTTCACACTAGACAAGCTAACCCTGAAGTGCCCAGCAGGGATCGGCTGGTTGTGGAACGTGGGTTGCAAGGGGTCCATTATCATCCCCTTCCCCACGTCCACCTTCTAGCCTTTGATCAAGTAGAGTATGGTGCACGGGGTTTCTTTCGCGTGCAAACACACATGTCTGTGGCGTAAAACATCCAAAAGGCAACAAAAATGGAATATTATATATATATGTTGGTGCGACATGTAATTACCATGACGATGTCGAGCTCAACCAAAGACGAAGGCCCACCAAGCGTGCCAGAGACTGAGGACGGGCTGCTATGAGCGGGAGCGGCTGCGAGAGGAGGCCCAGTTGCGTGAGCAAGTGATGGTGCGCTGGTGTTGTTGTTCATGGAGTTGCTCTCGACGAAACTGGGCAACGGGAAATCGTGTACCGTCTTGTCTGGATTTTCCTTCGTCCAGTTGATGATAACTGGAACCAAGTTAGTAGCAAAATCATTTCTGCAGGCAGTTATAGCTGCATTGACTGCCTGCTGTAGCAACTCATATTTGTCCTCGGCTGCTTTTTTCTTGTCCTCAGCTGCTTTTTTCTCGACCGCAAGCTTCACCTTCGCGTCGATGTCCGCCTGACTAAACTTCTTTTTCTGCTTCTTGGCCTCCGGGCCCTCGTTGTAAAACACCTTCCACGTGGCGCCATCTCCAGCGCCGTGCACACGACCATATTGCGGCCGCTGGCCCAAAGGGAGTCCCTTAAGTTCGTTCAAGGCCCGGTTGAGAGGGGTGTCCCACTTGGGCCTCATCGGAGAAGTAGGGTTTTCGGCTGCAAGCTGGTGTTGCTTCTCCAGTAGTCTAATCAATTTCCTCGTGATCTTGTCCGTATAAAAAACCTTTTTCTCCTCGTCCCACTTGTAGCGGGCCCTGATGAAGTCATGCTCCAAGGGGTTGGTGAACTTCGCGAAGGGGTCTGGGAGACCCGCGGCTTCACGTTCCGCGTCTTCCTTATCCCATATGGGCCTTTTACCGAGGTAGCCACGGCTTTCGAGGCGATGCTTCCCCGTGTTCCTTTGCTGAAGGCTCTTGAATTTCACAGCCTTAGCCTTGGCGTCCTCGGTAGCGCAAGTGTCCTTGAACTTTTCGAACTCCTCTTCCGTAAGTGTCGGATTTTCCACCAGAATCTTGGACAGGGGTTCCTCAGCCACAATAGCTCGTTTCACCCTCGATTTCCAGGAGGCCAAATCATTGCTGAACATGCCCATGGCGTGATTGTTAATCTTTTTCATCTTCGGATCATCCCACGGTTGTTCTATGTTATCATCCCGATCGGGGAACTTGAATCTCTTGTGCAACTTCGTTAGGAGCAACTGCGTCAAATGTTCTTTACTCCTTAAGTCATCGTCATTGATGCTCGCGCATTCCCGTAGGATGCATCCTACTTGGTTCCCATAGCACTTGCGAGGTTCTTCCGGCTCTAACGGCTCAAACTTGCCAGGTGCCATCTTTCTGATCACAAGTCGTCCAATCCCTAGTTTGTTAGGTTTTCGTATCCTCTGCTTCTTATGCCTCTTTTCGGTACCGGCATCGGCGCTGGTATCTTCCCCGGCGGTACCTTCCCCACCGGTCTCGGCGCCGCCATCGGTGCCGGCGCCGTCGGTGTCGGTGTCGGCGTCAGTACCATCATCGAGGCGGACCTGCAAACCTTGCTTAGCAGTCAAAAAGTCGAGGTAGTCTTGTTCACCCTCATAATCCATCTCGTCTGCATCTTGGTCAGAAGGCCCAGTTTCTTCGTTGTTCGACATGTTTCCTATGATTAAGTGTCCTCATTTATTTCTAAAAGTATGAATGAATGAGAAATGAGATAAAAAAGAAATCTATGTGCCAGCACTCGATATGCCAACTATGTAGCACAAATCATGCCTTTATTCACGGGAAATTTCGGCATGACCTTTGCTAAAAAATGGACATATCGAGCGCCTGAAATTCACCGGAACGGAAATGAATCAACATTCCGGCGTAACATAGGCAACTCGGATCATTTACCAAAACATGACATGTCCAAAACATGACATATCCACATATCACATGTCCAGTTCAAATTTGCATATAAATTCATAACTAAATAGATAACCTAATTAACATAACTAAAACCTAAGTAAATTAACCCTAGCTAGCAGAGAGAGAGAGGGGGGTGGTTTACAGAGGGTGCAGGGCGAGGAGGCAGGCCCGACAATGGCCAGGTTGGGAGGGGAGGAAGCAGAGGAGGGACGCGAGGGCCGACGGGTCGGGGGTGAGCGCCGGCGCCGGGGGCGAGCGCGCCTGGGTCGGGGGCGGCGGGGTCGGGGCCGAGCGCGGCGGGGTCGGGCGCGGCGGGGTCGGGGGTGAGCGCGCCGAGGTCGGGGGCGGGCGCGGCGGTGCGACGGGGCCGGGGAAGAGAGAGTGGGGATTTGGGGGAAAAGAGGCGGGATGAAGCAGGGAGAGGGAGAATTTTGGGTTAAGTGGATGTAGCAGTAGCGCGTTTACGCGAAACGCGCTACTACTACCTCGACTAGCTGTAGCGGTTTTCTGCAGAAACCGCTACTGCTACCTTGACTAGCTGTAGCAGTTTTCTGCAGAAACCGCTACTACTACCTCCGGGGGATTAGCAATAATATGCTCTTTGAACCAATGCACGAAAGTGGAGTTGTGCTCTCTAGTAACTTCGACGTCCGTCCTGCATACCCCCCGGTCACGATACTTCTTTGCGATAATTTCTTTGTGCAGTGCCACGAAAGGATCTACCTCGTCTAGGTGTTGTAGCACTACCAAGTTTGCACTGGCAAAGTCGCTGCGTCGATCTGAGTATGCCACGTGCAGTTCCCTGCGACCGTTGCAGTGACCTTCTCCTTCGAGCCTCCCATCGTGCTTGTTAACGGGCAAACCAACACTAACACCAGGCGGCTGGTCTGCGCCATATAGAAAATTCTCACAGAAAGAGATGCACTCTTGTGTCAAATAGCCCTGGACGATGCTTCCATCTATACGGGACATGTTACGAACGAATCCTTTGATGATCCCATTCATCCTCTCAAATAGCGGTTGTGCAGGAATGACGGCCCCAGGTCTATTATGTCATCCACAATATGGACACACAGATGCACCATCACGTCGAAGAACGCGGGCGGGAAGTACATCTCAAGCTCATTCAGTATCACAACGATCTCTTCCTGTAGCCGTCGGAGCTGCTTCACACTAATCGACTTTCGAGAGATGACGTCGAAAAAGTTGCAGAGACCAATAAGCGTGTCACGGACGTGCTTGTCCATTATCCCTCTAAGGGCAACAGGTAATATCTGAGTCATCATCACATGACAGTCATGAGACTTCATCCCGCTGAACCTTTTCTTGTCCGTGTCTAGATATCTACTTATCTTGCCACAGTAACCGGAACTAACTTTGACTCCGGTAAGGCACTTAAAGAATTGATTGATCTCAGCCTGACTTATGGTGAAGCAAGAAGGGGGGCAATAATCCTCATTCTTTATTTTCTTGCCCTTCTTCTCCCGTGCCTCTGTCTCCGTCTCTGTCTCGTCTGACATTTTACATGGCGGCATGTGCAGATCTTCCCTGATTTCCAAATCTTGCAAGTCTTTTCTTGCATTCGGCCCATCCTTGGTCTTATCCGGCATGTTCATCAGTGTTGCGAGCAAGCTCTCAAGGACATTCTTACAGATATGCATTTGATCAAGGCAATGAGGTGTATCGAGTTTGTGCCAGTACTCCAAGTCCCAGAACACAGACCTCATCTTCCATACCTTCAGCAGCAGCTCTGGCGCCTTTCTCATCATCTTTCCCGGTGCGGGGCACTCCTTCAAGTTTTTCAACAGCTCATCGATTTCGGCACCGCTCCGCTTACGTGGAGGTCCTCGATGCTCAGCGTGACCATTGAATAGATCTCCACGGTTTCTCCACAGGTTGTCCTGCTCGAGCCATCTTCGATGCCCCATGTACATGATTTTCCCAAACCCGCCATCTTTCCTTGACGTTAGCTGCTGAGACGTCGTATCATCCATGCACCGCGTGCATCCGCAATATCCATGGCACACCTGGCCTGCCACATATCCGTAACCAAGATAGTCGTGCACTGTCGTGATCAGCGCGGCTCTCATGTTGAAATACTCGCCTTTGCTGGCGTCCCATGTCTTGGCCGGTGTTTTCCATAACGTGTCTAACTCCTCCTGAAGTAGCCCCAGATACAAATTAATATTATTTCTTGGTTGTTTCGGCCCCTAAATAAGCATGCTCATGTGAATGTACTTCGATTTCATGCACAACCAGGGGGGAGGTTGTACATCCATACAAACACGGGCCATGTGCTATGGTTGGTGCTCTGGTTGCCAAACGGATTCATGCCATCGGTACACGCGCCGAGCACGATGTTCCTTGCATCACATTCAAAATACCGATAGAAGCTGTTCAACGCTCTCCACTGGCTTCCATCCTTGACGTGTCTCAGCTTCGGATCATCTCCATCGTCGGGCTTCTTCCTCTCCGCGTGCCAGCGCATTAGCTTTGCTTCCTTGGGATCTACAAAATACCTCTGGAGACGGGGAGTGATCGGTAAGTACCATACCACTTTCTGGGGACATTTCTTCCCGGCCTTCTTGTATCGAGAAGCATTGTACACCGGACAACTTGTTTTTTCCGCGTGCTCCTTCCGATAAAGTATGCAATCGTTGATGCATGCATGGTATCTAACGTGTGGCAGATCAAGAGGGCACACGATCTTCTTGGCCTCATCTACACTACTAGGACATAGATTACCCTCGGGAAGAACATCCTTTAGGTACTTGAGATGCTCATCGAGGCTAGTGTCGGTCCATTTCTTTTTAGCCTTCGTCTTCAGCACTTGGAGCGTGAAACTCAAGCGGGTCACCTCAGGATTGCAACCATCATACAATGGAGTGGTCGAGTCTACCACCATTTGCTCCAGCGTAGCCTCCTCTCTAGAAGCAGCTCTCTCAGTACTCGTCTCCTTGCGAAGCAATGCTTGAACATGAGGGTCCCGCACGATTGAACTTAATACCAACGAACTCTGCTGCGTGGAGTCCATGTCGTTCTCTCCGCCGCCATGTCCGGCCCCTTCTCCGCCGCCATGTCCGGCCTCTTCCCTGCCGCCATTATCGATCATCTCTTTGTCTTGCCCCGTGTCATCATTGCCTGCCCCGTCAGCATCCTCAACATCGTCATCCTCATCTTCAGTTATCCACCGAGTATAGCCATCCATGAAACCAGTCATGAGCAGGTTCCTTTGCATTTTCGACACGGACATAAAACCTCTGTCAGGTTATTTTCCTTCATGTCCTGCACCGCCGACCGCAACCACCTGTCCACCATCGTTCCACTGACCATCGTGAACTCTGCACGGTAATAATAAACAAATTGATTATAACAATGCGTGCATTCATCAAAGTCATACAAAATTCGGCATGACCTTCCTTAAGAGTAGGACATATATAGATCTAGAGTTTGCCCGGAATTCGCCGAAACGGAAATAAATCGACATTTCGGCAAAACATAGGCAACTCAAATGCACAATTTGGCGTCAACTCATGCCACACACACAATTTCCATAAAAATATCACACACACATGCATAAACATATTTCCATTTTGCAAAAGCATGAAATATTAATCACACCTCTATCTCAAGATTGAGCATATGGTGGAGATGATGATGTAGGGAGGTCAAAAGTGCACAAAGCTCTTCTTGACAAAGAAAGATCTATTTAGGGGGCAAATACGCCACTTAACTAAATTCTACATCTACCTAGCTAGCTAATTTGGGAGGGGGAGGAAAAAGAGAAAGGAGATGAATTAATGGAGGTGGTGTAGTTATAGCTAGGAGTAATGAAGAGAAAGGTAGGTAGAAGAGGAGAGTAATTGGTGGAGAAGTATTGAGGAAGAAGAAGAGTGAGAGAGGGAGGATGTGGGAGGGTAGGGGAAAGGGAGGAGAGGAGATGGGGAGGGGGAGGTGGAAAAGGTGGTGGGTCCTGCGTCTTAGCAGTCGCGCGGGAGAGAAAATGCGCTGCTGCTAAGAGCGTAGCAATAGCGTGCTTTCCTGTCACGCGCTACTGCTAAACGGGCCAAACATGTTCACATTTTCAAAATTAGCAGCAGCGAGGTGATAAAAAAGCGCGCTGCTACTATGGCATTAGCAGCAGCGCGCTCCCTGGCACCGCGCTACTGGTAAACTTATGTCGTTGTGTACTGTCAGTGGATTTTTGTAGCGGTGCGGTTTAAGCGTCACGCGCTACTGCTAAGTTTGCACCAGTAGCGAGCTTTTCGTAGCCGTGCTGCTACTACTTAGCAGCAGCACCTGCTTTTATGCCGCGCTGCTGCTAAGATTCTGTGTATAAGGTTTTCCCTAGTAGTGTAGAGCTAAATCATGCTCATCGTGACCGTGCGGCGTACTCGGCAGGGGATCGAATGCATCGAAGATCAAGTCTCCGCGGATGTCGGCCATGTAATTTAAGCTTCCAAACCTGACCTGGTGGCCAGGGGCGTAACTCTCGATCTACCCCAGATGGCCAAGTGAGTTCGCCCACAGTGCGAAGCCGCCGAATACAAAGATCTGCCCGGGGAGAAAAGTCTCACCCTAGACTGCATCGCTATTGATGATCGGAGGAGCCATCAAGCCTAATGATGACGACACAGAGGAACTCTCAATGAAAGCACCAATGTCGGTGTCAAAACCGGCGGATCTCGGGTAGAGGGTCCCGAATTGTGCGTGTAAGGCGGATGGTAACAGGAGGCAGGGGACATGATGTTTTACCCAGGTTCGGGCCCTCTTGATGGAGGTAAAACCCTATGTCCTGCTTGATTGTTCTTGATAATATGAGTGGTACAAGAGTTGATCTACCACGAGATCAGAGAGGCTAAACCCTAGAAGCTAGCCTATGGTATGATTGTCTGTTGTCCTACGGACTAAAACCCTCCGGTTTATATAGACACCAGAGGGGGTTAGGGTTACACAGAGTTGGTTACAAGGAACGGGATCTACATATCCGTATTGCCAAGCTTTCCTTCCATGCCAAGGAGAGTCCCATCCGGACACGGGACGAAGTCTTCAATCTTGTATCTTCATAGTCCAATAGTCCGAACAAAGGATATAATCTGGCTGTCCGGATACCCCCTAATCCAGGACTCCCTCGCCGGCCAAACCGTAAAATTACGGTGCATAATTGGGCCATCATGCAAATCACTATGTATGATCCGCATCATGGGCCCAGTCATCTTGGTCCATTAATATGCCTAAATGTAAACTGGCCCACTAGTAGATTCGGGTCTTTAATAGTCCAAGTAAACCGCCGGCCCTATTTTCGCAAGAAACTCAATGCGCTTTTAGGAGGCTGAAAAGTAGGTTGGTCCTAAAATGTGCCGAACAGCTCACGGGCCGGCAGCAGAACGAAATAAACCCCGACCATGATTGTGCCAATCACATCACGGGCCGTTAACAGACCAAAATTGTCTCGGTCCTTGTTTGGCCCCATCACATTATCGGTTGTGAGAAGGACGGATGCAAACCGGGCCATAGTTAGGCCCAAATATATGACAGGCTTTTAATAGGCAGAAATAAATATAGGGCCGAAATGTTAAACGGGCCTTTAACAAGCCGAAACTAATATCATGCCGAATTACTAAATGGGCCTTTAGCAAGTGGGCGCAAAAGCATAGCGTCCAATGGATGGGCCGAATCTGATATGGGCCATAATTTAGCCAAAGCCTCTTAAAGTCTAGATATGATCTGGGCCGTAATTTGGCCCAGAAGGTGGTAGGCTTTTAACGGGATGGATCTCAAATGGCCTTTTATTAGGCCCGGAACATGCCAGGCTGTTAATGGACTGGATCAAATATGGGCCGGCATTTGGCCCAAAACATGGCAGCCTGTTAACGGGCCGGCCCACTAGTGTCCCCAAAATCTTGTGGGCCTTTAGCTGGGCCGGCCCATTATGGTCGGCGAAATCTCGTGGGCCTTTAACTAGGCCAACCCATTATGGTCCGCAAAATCTTGTGGGCCTTTAGTTGAGTGACACCTGTGCCAACACGGAGCTGACACGTGGTTCCCTCGGCCAATGAGAATTTTACACGTGGAAAATCGGCATTGGTCGTGGCTGTTAGCGGGTTATTGGATCCAAACCTAGACCCGGTAGCTTAACGGCGACCCATCACGGTGGATGCCACGTGTCGGTCACCCTTGACGAAAGCACTTCTATGACGCGCGATTTATGTCATGGAAGTGGACACTTCCGTGATGATAATTTTGGTAATGTCGTGGAACACTTCTACGACAGCACATGTATGGCTAGATTCTCTCATAAAATCGTCATGGATGTATATGCATGACAGAAAACGTGAGCTACTGTGACAAATACGTATCATCACGGAAGAGTATTTTTTTAGTGTGTACACCTTACAAATGCGTACAAAGGTGATGTGTGCGGCCATACTCCTTCCTAAGCTCCAAGTTGGATCATCCAAGGTAATCTCGATAGGCTCGGTAGCCGGTGGAAAGGTCCTTCCAGGCACATAAATTCTGATCCTCCAGCGTTTCTCTTCCGGCAAGGTTGCGATGAAGGTTCCGGTGAAAGTGGGAAGGGCGATGTTCAGATACTTCACAACTTCCTTCGGGTGTCGACCGAAGTGCATGGTCTCGTCGGGCTGGGCAAACTTGGTCCTTGGGTTCGACCTCTATATTGTTGAAATAGAGAAGGATTATAAATGAATATAGGAGAGCATAAGACCAATGCATATATATATGGAAATTTTAAAATAGGATTTTTCCATCCTAAGGCTTTTCCATTCCTAGTGGTCGCGTCCTACAGTCAGCGTGTGCTCTAATACCATCTTGTAGCGACCCGATCCCAATGGATCAAAGTCTCTGTGCTTAAGTGTCATCCCTGGATCGGTATACTGAAACACACAGTAACCGAGGATTTATAATAGAGTTCAATCACACACTTATTACATCAAGGTCCCCACAAAGAGTATTTATTACATAAATATGGCTGAAGGCCAACTAAATAAAATAATTGTGGAAGCTTCGAAGGTAAATGAGTCCATCCAACTCCACGGCAAAACTAAGTGCAGAAAAATGACCTATCGCACCTTAATCCTCGTCGGAAAACTCGGCAACATGAGACGTTGCAGCTGTATATGTCAGCACTATCGGATTTCGGGTTCCGATAGACCCTTGAGGTTCGAACACTGGGGTGCGCGTGGAGATTTCGCCTCCTACCTACCTGCACCCCTCCGACACACTAGGATCAAAGCTATGAAAAGAACAACACAAGGGACGCAGGGTTTATACTGGTTCGGGCCACCGCTGTGGTGTAATACCCTACTCCAGTGTGTGGTGTGTGGATTGCCTCTTGGGCTGATGATGATGAACAATACAAGGGAGAACAACCTCGCGAGGGTCTGTTCTTGGCTGGGGCGATGAACTGCTGGGAGGAGTTCAACCACCTTTCTCTCTCTCTCCCTCTTTCCAACTGGTCGACCCTTTGGAGGAGACTGAGCCGAACCCTTTGCTACGTGGGTGGCCGGTCGTATTTATAGTGGCCCTGGTCCTCTCCCCAAATATTGAGCGGGAAGGGAGCCAACAATGGCGGGCTAATTTGAAGGGGGACAGCAAGTATCAACTATCCTGACAAAAGTAGTCTTCGCATGCGCAAAGCTCTGGTGATGACGCCGTCTTGGGCTCCACGGTGACCTCCGTCTCGTAGTCCTCCTGGTCTTGGTCTCGTTGCACCGAAATGGCAACCTTTGCCTAACGCCTTGGTACTCTGCGGCTGCGCTTGCCCCCTTTGCACCAAAGAGGAAAGGAGGACGCTGCGCGGGCTGGCACCCGCCTGGCGCCCTGAGTCGTCATGGCTTGCGTCATGGGCACCTCACGAGGTACCCCGCCTTGATCTCTCCGCCTCCTCGTGAACCAGCCTGACGGGGCCGTGCCTGAGGAAGCTCCGTGTCATCCGCACCGCAAGGCTTGGCCCCTCGCGAGGGTCTTGAGTTTGTGTTGGTGAAGACGGGTCGTGATGGGCCCCCCTTTGAGCCACGCTGCAGGCCACAGGCAGGCAACTCTGGGGACCCCCGTTCCCAGAACGCCGATAGTAGCCCCCGGGCCCAAGGCGCGCCTGGACTTGGCCGTGCAGGGAGGCGGAAGGGCAAGAGCGAAGCGCCGCGGGCCCTAACAGCCTGCGGCCTTGGGCGCCGCGTGGCGGTTGATTAGACGTGGGCGTCTCCACTTCCCCACGGCGCCTCGGCAACTGCACGGATTGGACAAGTCCTTGCATACAAAGCGGGTCATAATTACCTGTGATCATGGGGGCCATTGGTTGGCCATCTCCAGCCATAAGTATGGACCGGCGCGCGCCCTTCCAGTTCATCCCCCCTTGCTTCTCCTTTTTCTTCATGGCCCCGTCGAGGAGGTTCTCAGCCGCCGAGAAGGGGAAGGCTTGCCGGGTTGAGCCCGCCTCTCCCCCACCCAAGCGCGGCCGAGGGCGCCCTCGCAAGCATCCTGTGGCCACCACGGTGGCTCCCCGCGGCCGTGGAGGTGATCTTCAGCATGGCGTTCGTGCTGCTGACGTGCTGCCGGAGTTCATCGTGTGGGCGGTGGAGCCGGCTAGCACCCGGCTTCTGCTTCCTCGCTTCCTCCTCGGCGAGCTCCCGGCCGGCGCCCCGGGCGGCCTCTGGCTCCAGGCCGACGGCTGCTGCAGCTGGGCCTCATGGGTCTCTCTGGAGGTCTCCGCAGCCGGGAGCCTATCCCTGGCCCGCGGTTGGCAGATGTTTGCCCGCGCGCGTGGCCTGAGCCGTCGGTGCACCCTACAATTCAAGTTCGACGGCGACGCCACCCTCTACGTGAGGGTGTTTGGGGAAGATGGTCACCGCGCAGGGTGTTGCCCCGAGGGTGACGACCGCGGCTGGGAACCCAGCTCCGGTGATGATGGAGAGAGCAGCACGGCTGGCGGCGTTCGGCGTTCCCCAAGCTTCCCCGGTTCTTCTTCAGGCGGCGACTCCTCTAGCGGTGGCCGCGATCAGCCTCCACGTCGTCGTATCTGCTTGGGGGGTGGCAACGTTTCCGCCCGCCGCCGCGCCCTGGTGAAGCACGAGAGGGAGTCCTCCTGAGCTTCGGAGGCAGCTCGGGCCTTCCCTGCGGGCCGGTGTGAGGCGAGCCGCGCCGGATTTGTTCTTCCTTTTCCCTTTTTCCTGCATAACAAAGACAATAGTGCGGAGCCCCGCGGGGGCGTGTTTGGGTTATTGCTTGTTAATCATCGTTTTGCTTTCGTTAGCGTACCTTCCGGCTATGTGCCCGGGCATGGATAGTTCCCGGCCCCGGCCGTGGGGGGGGGGGGCAACCGACCCAGGCCCTTTGTTTGTGTCGCGGTGCCCGTGGGGCACGGACTGGAGGGGTGCTCCTGTAAGGGGCCCAGGTCACGAATTCTTTGAGTGACTAGGATAGGAACACTCGCGAGGGCGCTCGGCTCTCCCCCTCGCGAGGCCTTGCACAAGAGAAACCGAGGCAGGAGAGCAAAAAGCCGAAGAACCGCAAGCCAAAGACGGCAACAACTTCAATAAAACTCCAAACGAAGGGGAACAAGCCAACTGCGGAAAGCAAATGAAAAGCCGCGTCTGGCACCTAGTCTAGTCTTCGACGTCTTCTCACCAGCGTGGAGCTAAGTGCTACCACTGGGCGTGGGACGGAGCCCCAGGGCCTGAGGCCGGCGCTCCTGAGACTCCGGGGCATGTACAGCCCCAACTCATTATTACGTGAGAGTGTCACGGGCGGCGAGCTTCACAGGCGTTGGCCTTCTTCACACGTCCGGGCCTTTTCCAAAACGTGATAGCTTCACAGGCACCCGCCTTGCTTCACAGGCTCCGGGCCTTTTCCAAAACACGATAGCTTCAGAGGCACTCGCCTTGCTTCACAGGCTCCGGGCCTTTTCCAAAACGCGATAGCTTCACAGGCACTCGCCTTGCTTCACAGGCTCCGGGTCTTTTCCAAAACGCGATAGCTTCATAGGCACTCACCTTGCTTCACAGGCTCCGGGCCTTTTCCAAAACGCGATAGATTCACAGGCACTCGTCTTGCTTCACAGGCTCCGGGCCTTTTCCAAAACGCGATAGCTTCACAGGCACTCGCCTTGCTTCACAGGCTCTGGGCCTTTTCAGGGGTAGAACCTTCCGAGGTGCTGGATGTTCCATGCATTCTGGACCGGCACTCCCTCTTGAGTCTCCAAGCGCGCGGAGCCGGGCCTGGAAACATGAACAACCTTGAACGGGCCCTCCCACATGGGAGAGAGCTTGTGCAATCCCTCCCTGGAGAGAACCCGCCTGAGCACGAGGTCTCCTACCTCAAGAGTCCTCGGGCGGATGTTGCGGCAGTGATATCACCGCAGTGCTTGTTGGTACCTCGCCGCTCGCAGCGCGGCTTCCCGGCGACGCTCCTCCCCCAGCACGAGGTCCGTCCCCCGCATGGCGTCCTGCTGCGCCTCGTCGAACGCCAGGACACGGGCGGAGCGACATCTGACCTCGTGAGGGAGGACTGCTTCTGCTCCGTAGACCAGGAAGAACGGGGTCTCTCCAGTCGGCTTGGTCGTGGTGGTGCGGATGGACCACAGCTCGGACTGCAGTTCGTCGTACCAACCTCTGCCGCAAGCCTCCAGCTTCTTCTTGAACGTCCTAGTCTTGAGGCCCCTCAGGACCTCCGCGTTGGCTCGCTCGGCCTGGCCGTTGCTTCGGGGGTGCGCCACTGAAGCGTGGCATATCTGCGTTCCAAGGTTAGCACATTATGTTTTGAACAGGTTACTGGTGAACTGCGAACCGTTGTCCGTGATGATGCGATTCGGCACCCCGAACCGGCTCACGATGCCCTTGATGAACTTGACTGCGAAACCCGCAGGAATGGTGCGGACAGCCTCCACTTCAGCCCACTTGGTGAACTTATCCACGGCAACGTAAAGGTAGCGGTAGCCCCCTGGCGCCCGAGGAAACGGACCCAAGATGTCGAGCCCCCAGACTGCGAATGGCCACGAAAGGGGGATAGTCTGCAAGCCCCCTGCCGGCTGATGGATCTGCTTGGCGTGGAACTGGCAGGCCTCACAAGCCTTCACTAGTTCAATGGCGTCATTGAGCGCGGTGGGCCAGTAAAACCCACTGCGGAACGCCTTGCCAACGAGGGTCCGTGATGACGAATGATGTCAACAGTCTCCGCCGTGTATATCTTCCAGTAGTTCCTTCCCTTGCTCCCTGGAGATGCAGCGCAGGGATACATCGTTTGGTCGCTTCCGGTAGAGCTTTCCATCTTTGATGCAGTATGCCGTGGCCTGGCGCGCCACTCGCTCTGCTTCCTCCTCCTTCTCCGGCAGGGTCCCTTGCGTTAGGTAGCTCCGGAGCTCCGTGATCCAACATCCCTCCCGAGGTTCCATCATCAGGAGCAGGCGTGCTCCCGAGGCCGGGCCACAAGCTGGAGCTCCTGAGGCAGGTGGCTAAGGGAGCTCCTCCCTGGGCTGAGCCATGTTTGATAATGACGGTAAGGCTGAAGGCTTGAAGAGCCACTCCTCGAAAATGCCAGGCTCCTGAGGTAACCGCCTGGACGCGCGTTTGGCGATGTCATCGGCTTCCTGATTGGTGCCACGGGGCACATGCTGCAACTCCAACCCCCAGAACTGCTTCTCCATCCTCCGGACCTCTGCAAGGTAGGCCTCCATGTGCTCATCCTTCGGCTCATACACCTTGTTGGAGAAATTGACAAGGAGCTGCGAATCGCCCTTGATGGTGAGGCATTTCACCCCCAGGGCAGCTGCGGCCTTTATGCCCGCTATTAAACCTTCATACTCCGCTATGTTGTTGGAGACCTTTTCGCCTTGCTGGAAACAAAGCTGCACGGCATAATAGAGCTTGTCCTGGGTGGGCGATATAAGCACCGCCCCAGCCCCTACGCCGTGTCTGGAGAACGCCCCATCAAAGTACATGATCCAGCCTTCTGGCGCCTCGCTTCCCGGGGACAGGGACCGATCCTCGTCGGCCTTGAGGCCTGGCGCCACCGTCCATTCTGCCACAAAATCTGCCAACGCTGCTCCCTTGATGACTCTGGTCGTGCTGAATTCGAGCTGAAACGCTTGCAGCTCTATGTTCCAATCAGCGACCCTCCCAGCTGAATTGGGGCTCCTGAGCACCCTCTCCAGGGGGTATGACGAGACGACCTTGATGGGGTGACCGTGAAAATAGTGCCGCAGTTTGCGCGAAGCCACCAGTAGCGCGAGGAGGAGTTTTTGAGGCATGGGGTACTATGCTCTTGTATCCCGCAGCACTGTGCTGACGAAGTACACTGGGTACTCAACGAGGTGGAGTGCGTCAGTGTTGGTGGCTCCCTTCGGAGACCGTGGCGTCTCTTGAGGCAATGGGGCCTCCTGAGACTGGCCATATGGAAGAGGGGCCTCTCCCGCCTCTGGTGCGCCTCTGGTGCTGACGAAGTACACTGGGTGCTCAACGAGGTGGAGTGCGTCAGTGTTGGTGGCTCCCTTCAGAGACCGTGGTGCCTCTTGAGGCAATGGGGCCTCCTGAGACTGGCCATCTGGAAGAGGGGCCTCTTCCGCCTCTGGTGCGCCCCTCTGCGGCGGTTGATCCTCCTCAGCCGTGATGGCCATTTCTGTGGGCCTTCCTTGTCCCTGTTCTGCCTTATCCCGGGCTGCTGCCGTGGTTTTGATCCGGCGCTCCTCTCTGACTGCTACCAAGGCTGCGCTGGCGGAGTAGGGAGTGGCGGCGAGGTAGAGCACCAGGGGCTCCTGAGGGCGCGAGGCCACCATGACCGGTGGGCTGGTCAGGTATCTCTTGAGATCCTGGAACGCCTTGTCGGCCTCTTCAGTCCACTCGAAGGGCCCCTTTTTCTTCATTAGCTGGAAGAAGGGTAGGGCTCGTTCCCCCAACTTGGAGATGAAGCGCTCTAGCGCGGTCACGCGCCCCGTGAGCTTCTGCATTTCTCTAAGGGTCTTTGGCGGGCTCATGTCTTCCACCGCCTTGACCTTCTCTGGGTTAGCCTCGATGCCTCGGTGGGACACGAGGAAACCCAAGAGCTTGCCCGAGGGGACTCCGAACACACACTTCTCTGGGTTGAGCCGTAGGTTCACTACGTTGAGGCTCGCGAAGGTTTCCTCCAGGTCTTGTATCAAGGTCCTGGCCTCCTGAGATTTTACCACGATGTCATCGACGTAAGCTTCAACATTCTTCCCGAGCTGCGGGCCCAAGGTGATATGCATCAGCCGCTGAAAGGTCGCCCCTGCGTTACGCAGCGCGAATGGCATGCAGGTGTAGCAGTACACCCCGCACGGGGTTAGGAAGGCCGTCTTCTCGACGTCTTCCACCGCCATCTTGATCTAGTGATACCCAGAGAAGGCATCCAGGAAGCACAACAGGTCGCATTCCGCAGTGGAATCAACGATCTGGTCGATGCGGGGGAGCGGGAACGGATCTTGCGGGCACGCTTTGTTGAGGTTGGTGAAGTCGACACACATGCGTTCCTTCCCTCCCTTCTTCGGCACAACGACAGGGTTGGCCAACCAATCTGGGCATCGGACCTCGCGAATGACCCCAGCGGCCTCTAATTTGCGGGTCTCTTGGACGATGAAGGCCTGCTTTTCTGTGGACTGCCGCCTGGCCTTCTGCTTCACAGGGCGCATGTTGGGGCACACGTTGAGGTGATGCTCGATTACGCTCCTGGGGATCCCTGCCAACTGGTCCGGCTCCCAAGCGAATACCTTCTTGTTTGCACGCAGGAACACGACCAGGGCCTCCTCCTGCTCGGGTTTGAGGTGGGCGCCTATGGTGAAAGTGGCGTTGGTGGACCCGTCCTCATCGACGGGTACCTACTTGGTTTCTGCCTTGTCTTGGGTGAACAACTGCTTCTTCTTGGCGGGCGCAGCCCCCTTGGGCTCGGGGGCCCCCAAGTCGGCAGGTTGTGCTGACGCTGCTGTCCTGAAGACGAGCTTGAGCACCCGCAGAGCGTCACCAGTATCCCCGTGCACGGTGAGGACACCACTGCTCCCGGGCATCTTCATGAGGTTGTACGCTGGGTGCGTTGTGGCCATGAACTGGGCCAGCGCTGGGTAGCCGAGAATGGCGTTGTAGGGGAGGCCAATGGGGGCGATGTCGAAGTCGACCAGCTCCGTGCGGAAGTTGTCGTAGGTGCCGAAGGTCATTGGGAGCCGGATCTGCCCCAAGGAGCTGGACGACCTGCCCCCAATGCCTGAGAAGGGCCGGCTGGGCTGCAACCATTCCAGGGGTATGCTGAGGAGGTTGAAGGCCTCGACTGAGAGCACGCTGAGGCCTGCCCCGCCATCGATGAGAGTTCTGGTGACGGCCACCTGGCAGATGGTGGGGGTGCATAGCATGGGGAGCACGCCCGAGCAGGCCGAGTTGGAGGAGTGGTCCTCCGGGCTGAAGCTCAGGCCGGTCTCGGGCGCCGCCCGATCCAGGGGAGCCCCCTGCCGTGTGGAAGCGGCGCTGACCCGGCGGATGAATGGCTTGACGTGGTAACTTGTAGGCGGCGCCTGCGAGCCGCCCAAGAGGGCTGCGACGACTGGGGGTGTTGGTGCAGCACGATAGGCGGGGAAGAGGTTGCGGGGCTCCATGGGCGCACGGAGCACGCGGGACGAAGAACCAGCTGGGGTGAGCGAGTGAGTTGCGGTGCGGCCGTCTTGCCGCACGGACAGATGCCGGGATGATGCTTGCCGCTCGTCCCCCACCGGGCCGGTGGCGGCATTGACGGTAGGTGGCGGGGGACGGCGAGGGCGCCCGCCGACAGGGGCTGTCTGGGCGACGCGGGAAGCGAGGGCGGCCCGACGCTCCGCGCGGGCCCGACGTGCGTCATACATGGGCGCGATGGTCGGAGGAGAACGGAGCGGTGGAAGACGAATTCCGGCGCACCCCTACCTGGCGCGCCAAATGTCGGATTTCAGGTTCCGGAAGACCCTTGAGGTTCGAACACTGGGGTGCGCGCGGAGATTTCGCCTCCTACCTACCTGCACCCCTCCGCCACGCTAGGATCAAAGCTATGAAAAGAACAACACAAGGGACGCAAGGTTTATACTGGTTCGGGCCACCGTTGTGGTGTAATACCCTACTCCAGTGTGTGGTGTGTGGATTGCCTCTTGGGCTGATGATGATGAACAATACAAGGGAGAACAGCCTCGCGAGGGTCTGTTCTTGGCTGGGGCGATGAACTGCTGGGAGGAGTTCAGCCACCGTTCTGTCTCTCTCCCTCTTTCCAACTGGTCGGCCCTTTGGAGGAGACTGAGCCGAACCCTTTGCTACGTGGGTGGCCGGTCGTATTTATAGTGGCCCTGGTCCTCTCCCCAAATATTGAGCGGGAAGGGAGCCAACAATGGCAGGCTAATTTGAAGGGGGACAACAAGTATCAACTATCCTGACAAAAGTAGTCTTCGCCTGCGCAAAGCTCTGGTGATGACGCCGTCTTGGGCTCCACGGTGACCTCCATCTCGTAGTCCTCCTGGTCTGGGTCTCGTTGCACCGAAATGGCAACCTTTGCCTGACGCCTCGGTACTCCGCGGCTGCGCTTGCCCCCTTTGCACCAAAGAGGAAAGGAGGACGCTGCGCGGGCTGGCACCCGCCTGGCGCCCTGAGTCGTCATGGCTTGCATCACGGGCACCTCACGAGGTACCCCGCCTTGATCTCTTCGCCTCCTCGTGAGCCAGCCTGACGGGGCCATGCCTGAGGAAGCTCCATGTCATCCGCCCCGCGAGGCTTGGCCCCTCGCGAGGGTCTTGAGTTTGTGTTGGTGAAGATGGGCCGTGCTGGGCCCCCCTTTGAGCCACGCCGCAGGCCGCAGGCAGGCAAGTCTGGGGACCCCCGTTCCCAGAACGCCGACAAGCACATGGAATATGTTGGCAAAGTTACACAATAGGAGAATAATTGAAAATGACTTTCTCTACATGCAAATTCGGCTGGTGGAGGCTCTAAGTTTAATTTTTTTGCACAAAGCTAGTTTTCCCCTACAACAAAGGAATACATTTTATTTTACTACCAAGTTTATGTCATTATTGAGAAGGTTCCTCCAACTCAATCCCAAAGTTACCATGTATAAATAATAACCCAATTCACTTATAGTGATGAGATCAACCAATAATTCACTTATAGATACTCAAGTTGTCCATAACCGGGGACATGGCTAATCATGATTAGTTTTATACACTCTGCAGAGGTTTGCGCACTTTTCCCCACAAGACTCGACCACCTCCATGATCGGAAGATCGAGACATGGCCTTTCTGCATGTGTTCCCCTTAACCCTGGATAGGCGGGTACAGCTACTTTCCCCTACATCTGCTAGCCTACCCAGAAAGGCTCACACAAACTTACTCAACTATGCCAGAGCCCATATTGGCTTGTGGCTGCACACGAAAGTTTCTAGGCATGAAATATAATATGATCCCTTTGAGCCTAGGTGGCATTCCATAGGGTGATCACATGGGTCCTCTGAGATCCCCTAGGGCAAGCACTGGCTTCTCCAGGTGCCCCAACCATTCCACCCAGATGTGTGTTGATGTTGCCACCTTAAGTTAACCCAAAATTATTATATCTCTCTTTTCTTTAATGAATCACACATACCAATCCCTGTCTACAAGCATGGCTAAGCAACATGACATAACGAATATTCCTGGGGTGTGTCAAGTGAGGGAGTCCTGGATTAGGGGGTGTCGGGATGGCCGGACTATTCCTTTAGCCGGACTCCTGGACTATGAAGATACAAGATTGAAGACTTCGTCCCGTGTCCGGAAGGGACTTTCCTTGGCGTGGAAGGCAAGCTTGGCGATACGGATATGTAGATCTCCTACCATTGTAACCGACTTTGTGTAACCCTAACCCTCTCCGGTGTCTATGTAAGCCGGAGGGTTTTAGTCCGTAGGACAACATACAAAACAACAATCATACCATAGGCTAGCCTCCAGGGTTTAGCCTCTCCGATCTCATGGTAGATCTACTCTTGTACTACCCATATCATCAATATTAATCAAGCAGGACGTAGGGTTTTACCTCCATCGAGAGGGCCTGAACCTGGGTAAAACTTTGTGTCCCTTGCCTCCTGTTACCATCCGTCCTAGACGCGCAGTTCGGGACCCCCTACCCGAGATCCACCGGTTTTGACACCGACATTGGTGCTTTCATTGAGAGTTCCTTTGTGTCATCGCCGTCAGGCTTGATGGCTCCTACTATCATCGATAGTGATGCGGTCCAGGGTGAAACTTATCTCCCCGAACAGATCTATTTCTTCGGTGGCTTTACACTGTGGGCCAATTCACTTGGCCATCTGGAGCAGATCGAAAGCTATGCCCCTGGTCGTCAGGTCAGATTTGGAAGTTTAAACTACACGGCTGACATCCGCGAGGACTTGATCTTCGACGGATTCAAGCCACTGCCGAGCGTGCCGCACTGTCACGATGAGCATGATCTAGCTCTGTCGCCGAACAGTGCCCTGGAGGCCGCACCCACATCGGCTTCGTCCCTTAATTCGGAGCCGACTGCGCCGATCAAGGATCGGTGGTTGGACACCGCCTCGGGGGCTGCGATCCCAATGGCGATCGAGCCAAACACCAGCCCCAGACTCTGCGAGACTCGTGACTCCAAGGAGCCGGACTCCTCCCCGGACTCCGAACCCTCCGCGCCCCTGCCGATCGAATCCGACTAGGCGCCAATCATGGAGTTTACCGCCGCGGACGTCTTTCAGCACTCGCCTTTCGGCGATATTCTGAAGACACTAAAGTCTCTCCCTTTATCAGGAGAGCCCTGGCCGGACTACGGTCAGCAAGGTTGGGATGCGGACGATGAAGAAATTCAAAGCCCACCCACCACCCACTTTGTAGCCACTGTCGACGATTTAACCGACATGCTCGACTTCGACTCTGAAAACATCGACGGTATGGACGACGATGCGGGAGGCGAAGAAGAACCACCTCCCACCTCACCATATGACGTATACATGGTGGACGCACCAAAAGATGACGACGAGGAGTGGAAGGACGCACCGAAGGCTTTTTCCCTCGAGAAGCTGTCAAGGCGGCGACGCAAGCGCCGCCCCAAATCCTGCCTCGACGGAAATAACGATCACACAGACCCAGCGCTGGAGCAGGGCGAACCGCTGTCGGACAACGGCAATCCGGATAATCATACCAAACAAACAAATTCTATCAAGGATAATAGTCCGGACGACATAACGCCGGACAGGCACCCGGAGCAGCAGAATGCCCGTAAAAGGCTTGTTGCCACTGCGAGAAGTCTTAAAAAGCAGAAGCAAAGGCTCAAGGCTGCGCAAGACACACTCCAAATCAGATGGACTAAAATACTCAACACAGCAGCGAGGTACGGCGACAATTGCCCCTCCAAGAGCTACCCAAAGCGGAAGCTGCTACCTGAATTCGATGAGGAGGCCTCAGACCCCCCCACAACCAAATATCAAAGCAACCACCTGGCCGGATAGACGACCCCTCTACCAACACAGAGCGGCATACAACGCCACTCACAATACAACACGCGACCCATGCGAGGGCTCACACCCAAAGGACGGCGCAACAAGATCCATCTATGGACCATGCAAGCGCGCCGCAGCATACAATGCAACACAACAAACATCCGAATAACGCGGTACACCCAGCTACAGGGGTGCTGCACACCCCCTATGTTTCACCGATGAGGTGCTGGACCATGAATTTCCAGAGGGATTCAAACTCGTAAACATAGAGGCATACGACGGAACAACAGACCCTGGGGTATGGATTGAGGACAACATCCTCCATATCCATATGGCTCGAGGAGATGATCTCCACGCCATCAAGTACCTACCCCTCAAGCTCAAAGGGCCAGCTCGTCACTGGCTTAAAGGCCTCCCCGAAAGCTCCATTGGAAGTTGGGAAGAGCTCGAAGACGCCTTTCGGGAAAATTTTCAAGGGACTTATGTCCGACCTCCGGATGCGGACGATTTGAGTCATATAACTCAACAGCCCGGAGAGTCAGCCCGAAAGCTTTGGGACAGGTTTCTTACTAAAAAGAACCAGATTGTCGACTGTCTGGACGCCGAAGCCTTGGCAGCTTTTAAGCATAGCGTCCGTGACGGATGGCTCGACAGACACCTCGGCCAAAATAAGCCGAGAACGATGGCCGCATTAACAAGCCTCATGACCCGCTTTTGCGCGGGTGAGGACAGCTGGCTAGCCAGATGCAGCACCAGCGACCCCAATACATCTGAAGTTAGAGATGGAAACGGGAAATCACGGCGCAACAGCAATGATAAATGCCGGAATAAATAAGACAACATGAAGGGCACGACAGTAAACGCCGGATTCAAATGCTCTTGGCCAGGTCAGCAAAAGCTGCCCTCCAAAGGCACCAGGGATGAATTGTCCAGCCTCAACAAAATTCTAGACCAAGTATGTTAGATCCATAGTACCCCTGGTAAACCGGCTAATCATACCCACAGAGAATGTTGGGTCTTCAAGCAGTCCGGCAAGCTCAACGCCGTACACAAGGGGGAGGATACACCAAGTGAAGACGAGGACGAGCCTCCCAAGCAAGACACTGGGGAACAAAAAAATTTCCACCAGAAGTCAAAACAGTAAACGTGTTACACGTGATCAAGGGAAAAAACAACGCGGCACTCCCAGGAAAATATACCCAAGTGCCTGTCACCGCGAAGTCCTGCCACTTGTTGTATCAACCGATCACTTTCGACCATCGCGATTACTCAGCAAGTATCCGACACGCAGGATGGGCTGCCCTGGTATTAGACCCAGTAATTGGCGGATATCACTTCACACGAGTCTTGATGGACGGTGGCAGCAGTCTAAACCTAATATATCAGGATACAATCCGCGGGATGGGGTTAGACCCAACAAAAATTCGCCATAGCAATACTACCTTTAAAGGAGTAACGCCAGGCCCAGGGGCTCGTTGTACGGGCTCCCTCCTACTACAAGTTATATTCGGCTCCCCTGATAACTCCCGTCGCGAGCATTTAACCTTCCACATCGCTCTGTTCCAAAGTGGCCATCAAGCACTGCTCGGACGCGAAGCTTTCGCTCGCCTTAATGCAATACCACACTACGCCTCCCTCACACTCAAGATGCCCGGTCCACGTGGCATCATTTCAGTGAAAGGAAATTTCAAGCGATCTCTGCGCGCCGAAGAGAGTGCGGCTGCCTTGGCAGCCGCACACTAAAGGCTCCCTGTAAGTGCATCTAGTGCCACCCCTAGTTGGTTTTGGAGTATTGACGACAAACCTAGTTGAGGGACTAGTGTGTTTGTGAGAATTGCATGATAACACAGGTAGAAGTCCCTCATTGATTCGGTTTTACTACCAGAGATGACCCCTAAAACTTTATGAAGACATTGAAGTCAAAGGTCGTATATGAAGATATTCACATTGAAGACTATGACAAGAGAAGACACGATATGAAGCCTATGGAGCTCGAAGACTTAGATCTTTCGTAGTTCTTTTTCTTTTGTGTTGAGTCATAGGAATCACCGTACTGTTAAGTGGGGTCCAAGAGACCCAGTCAGAATGACTGAAGTGATGCCTAAACCAAAAACCTATGTCTTCGAGTGAAGACTATGAGAGCGAATCTTGTCCACAGTCGGACAAGTCAGCTTTGCTTGTAGCCCAAGTAAAGTTGCCGTGTGAGTTTGAAATCTGACCGTTGGGACACGTGTCAGTTCCTTAGTGATCCAGGGTCATTTCGGACAAATCAGGTCGGGTTGCCAAGTGGCTATAAATAGCCCACCCCCTACAACCATAAACGGTTGGCTGCTCAGATTGAAAGTACGGCTTTTGTCGTTTGAGAGCAACCCACCTCGAAGCCTTTGAGAGAGAATTCCCTGTGAGGATAAATCCCTAACCACCCAGAGCCAGAGAGAATTGGGCATCACTTAAGTCTTCTTGTCTGTGTGATCTGAAGACTTATTACACTTGAGGACTGTGCATCCTCCAGCCGGTTAGGCGTCGCGTTCTGAGCATCCAAGAGACATTGTGGATTGCCGGTGAACGAAGTCTATGAAGGTTTGAGAGTCTACCTTGAAGACTTACCAAAGTGATTGGGCGAGGTCTATGTGACCTTAGCTCAAGGAGAATACGGTGAGGATTGGGTGTCCTGAGCTGCGTGTTCAGGACTAGGTGTCCGGGACTGTGTGTCCTAAGGTTTAAATACCTAGCCGCTCCAACCAGACGTACATTTGTCACAGCAACTGGAACTGGTCCAACAAATCATTGTCTTCAACGAGTCACTGGTTTCATCTTCACTTCAATTTACTTACTATTACTCCTTGCGAAGTCATTGTATGTTTGCTCTATCATTTGTCTTCACTGAGTGACTGCGTGTTCTGTTTGGCTTCACAATATCTTCCTACCTGATCCTTACTACCTAGCTGCTATTAGTCTTTGTGCTTTCACTTCATTGAATACTTGACTATGGTTTGCCTAGTGTAGCCTACCTTCCGCTGCATGGTAATAGGTTTAATTTTATTGTTTGTCTTCAAAACTCCCATGTTCTGAAGACTTTCATAAAAATCGCCCATTCACCCCCCTCTAGTCGATATAACGCACTTTCAATTGGTATCAGAGCAAGGTGCTCCCTTGTTCTATGTGATTCGGTTTAAGCACCTGGAGTTTTAGCTATGTCGACTGCAGGGATAATTAAAGTCTCCGCTGCGTGCCCCGTCTTCGATGGAACTGAATATCCCTACTGGAAGAATAAGATGGGTATGCATCTTGAAGCCATTGACGTTGATCTATGGTATGTCGTCGAGAACGGCGTTCCCAAGGCTGGAGAAGGTGTCACTGCTGCTGATGTCAAGAAATTCGTTCAACTGGACTCTACTGCCAAGAATATCATCTGTGGTCACCTGACCAAAGGACAGTATGGCCGTGTGAGTGCTTTGAAGACATCCAAGCTGGTCTGGGACTAGCTCTCCAAGGTCAATGAAGGCATCTCAACCCAGAGAGATCAGAGAATCAGTGTCTTCGCAACCTCTTCAACCGCTTCAAGCGAAATGACAATGAGAATGTCCAGCACACATTTTACCGACTCACTGACATCACAAATGAGCTTCAAGCCCTCGGCGCCACTGAGATTACCAAACACGAAGTCGTCAAGACGCTGCTAAGATCACTTGATAGTTCGTTTGACATCCTGGCCCTGATGATTCAAGAACGTCGTGATTTCAAGACACTCGATCCGTCTGACATACTTGAGAGGCTCAACACACATGAGTTTCAGCTTTCGGAGAAAAGAGAGATCTACGGTCCCAACTATGGGCGAACTCGTGCCTTGAAGGAAAAAGTTGTCTCCTCATCTGAAGAAGAATCTGACAGCAGTTCTGATGACCCTAAAGACATTGGAAGGGAACTTGCTATGCTTGTCAAGAAGTTCCAAAAATTCACCAAGAAGAAAGGCTTCAGAAAGTCTTCCCGATCAAGTTCAAGGAATGATGAAGCTCCTGCTCATGACTACAAGAAGAAAACATGTCACAAGTGCAAGAAACTTGGCCACTTCATCTCTGAGTGTCCACAGTGGGACAATGAGAACAAAAAGAAGAAGAAGAGCAAGGAATATGACTCTGACGACAAGAATAAGAAGAAGAAATACTCAAAGTCTTCTTCCAAGTCTTCCTCAAAGTCTTCATCACACAAGAAGAGCTCATCTGGCAAGGCACGTGCGTTTGTTGGCAAGGAAATGTATTTAGAGGAGGAGTCTGCTTCTGAGGAGGCGGAGGTGGAGTCTGAGGAGGAATCCGACTCAGGCGTCGCAAGTCTGGCTACAGCATACGTTGCCAAGTCCATCTTCAACACTGAAGACAATGACTTCATCACCGACACCGATGCAAATGACAAGGACTACTCCGCTTCTACCTACTGCTTCATGGCACGCGGTGCCAAGGTAAACACACGCACTACTCACTATCAAACATCTAGTGACGATGACTCTGATTGTGGTTCAAAACCTAGCTACAAAACACTTGCTAAAATTGCAACTGAACAACAGAAAGCTATGGAACATATTCAAAAACTGTTAGACAGAAGCGATGATCTGTTTGGTGCTGAAATGACTCGATCTGAATCCTTAATTGAAGACATAAAAAATCTTCACGTTAAGTATGAGGAACTTGAAAGTCGTCATGAAACTATCTCAACAACTAGTGAAAAGCTTTCCTATGATTATCTTCAAAGGAAGCAAGATCTTGAGAAACTGAGAGCGGTTCATGAAGATCTTCAAACGGAAGACGAGTCACTTCGCGCCAAACAGATCAGTCCCGCTCAGGAAGGATTTGAACCACCATGTCTTAAATGCATTGAGCGTGATAATGCTACTTCTGTTGCTGAATGTTCTACTGCTACTGCTGTTGCAATATCTTCAACTGTTGATGCGGTAACTAACCCCTCTGCTGAGGATACCACCGCTATTGCTGATAAGAATGCTAGGTTGAAGACATTGCTTGAAACAGGGATGTACAAAAGTCTTAAAGGGCATCAGACGCTATGTGATGTCCTGAAAAAGCAGATTCTGAACCGAAACCCTAGGAAAGAGGGTGTTGGGTTCGTAAGGAAAATAAATGTAGATGGCTCCTACTGGAAACCTGAGCAGTACCCCAAAACCACATGGGTTGCTGCAAAGGAACTTTCAGCAGATCCATCCAATTTATCTGGCTTCACTTGTGCTAACCCCATTATCATTGATGAATCCTTTGATGCAAACTATAAACTGTTTAAGAATCAGAATGGTGAAGTGTTTGCCAGGTACATTGGTACTAACTGCAGGAATGGACCGCCTATGAAGAAGATCTGGGTTCCGAAAAGGTGTCTGGAGAGTCTTCCTGTGAATGTCATCATGACACCTCACGTGAAGAAGACAAACCTCAGACCAAAGGCTTCATACGGTCCAAAGGCTTCATACAGACAGAGGACTCACCTGAGTCGCACTAACGCAAATGTTTTGCAGGAAAATCATACTCAGGCATATGAATATGAGAGCGGTTCATCAAACCACCATGTTCATAAGACCAAGAACTATTCTGCTTATTCTTATGAGTACTATTGTCCGCCTGCAAGACTGTTTGCTAAGGCTTCAAAGACAAAATTCTCAGATGCTGCACTTAGACTTATTGCTTCTAAGCCACCCTTGAAGATGTGGGTGGTTAAGAAGGCTTAACTCTCTTTTGCAAGGAAAGGTCTCCAGCAGAAAACCAAAATTGTCCGACGCTATTGCTGGGGACCTTAAACATCTTGTAGGGCGCAAGATCAAATGCCCAAATGGTCTTACTATGTATTTCGTACCTGAATCGCTCTCTACTCTCCCTATTAGTCCTAACCTGGATCTAAGCTTTCATAACCCACTGGTTCGTCAAATGTTTTTGCTTCACATTGCTCTTGGTGAAGCCTATCCCCCTAACTGCACTGTAGGGTACGACACCAGCGTCTTCAGAATGGATTATTGACAGTGGGTGTACAAATCACATGACTGGCAAAAGAAGTCTTCTTATGGACTCAACCTTACGTCCATCCGACAAGAGCCACATCACATTTGCTGACACTGGTAAAAGTAAGGTATTGGGTCTAGGTAGAGTTGCAATCTCAAGAGATCAACACATGGATAAAGTCATGCTTGTTGAATCCCTTGGCTTCAACTTAATGTCTGTCTCAATGCTTTGTGATTTGAACATGATCGTAATGTTTGGAAAATATCGTTGCCTTGTACTAATGGAATCTGACAAGTCTCTAGTGTTTGAAGGGTATCGAAAAGATGATTTGTATGTGGTAGATTTCTCAGCAGGGCCACAGCTTGCAGTATGTCTTCTAGCAAAGGCTTCAGAATGCTGGCTCTAGCATCGGAGGCTTGGACATGCTGGCATGAGGAACCTCCACACCCTTGCGAAGAAGAAGCATGTCATAGGCATCGAGGGCGTCAAGTTTAAGAAAGACCACTTATGCGGTGCATGTGAAGTAGGGAAGATGACGAGGGCCAAACATCCCTCGAAGACAATCATGACTACTACTCAACCCTTCGAACTGCTTCACATGGATCTTTTCGGTCCCACTCATTACTCAACTCTAACTACTACTGCTTGCCTCTTTGGCTTCGTTATTGTTGATGATTATTCTAGATATACTTGGGTGCACATAATCCTTTACAAGACTGAAGTGCAGGATGTCTTCAGACGCTTCGCCAATCGAGCTATGAACAATTTTGGCGCCAAGATAAAGCACATAGAAAGTGACAATGGCACTGAATTCAAGAACACTGGCCTTGATACATATCTTGATACCTTGGGCATCACACATGAATTCTCAGCCCCGTACACGCCACAGCAGAATGGCGTCGTCGAACGCAAGAACAGAACACTAATTGAGATGGCCAGAACGATGCTAGATGAATACAAGACCCCAAGAAAATTCTGGCCCGAAGCCATTGATACTGCATGCCATACAATCAATCGTGTTTATCTTCACAACCTACTGAATAAGACATCTTATGAGCTCCTTACTGGCAAAAAGCCAAATGTCAGTTACTTCAGAGTATTTGGCGCAAGGTGCTGGATCAAGGACCCACATCACACCTCAAAATTTGCACCAAAAGCACATGAGGGTTTTATGCTTGGATATGGAAAGGATTCACACTCCTACAGAGTCTTCAATCTCTTTCATTACAAAGTGGTTGAAATAGTGGATGTGCGGTTCGATGAGACCAACGGCTCACAAAGAGAGCAGCTGCCAAGTGTGCTAGATGAAGTTCCATCCGGTGAATCAATCAAGCTAATGGGAACTGGAGAAATTATACCTTCTGAAGCTCATCCTGAAGAAGACTTATCATTTCAGCACCTGATCAACATGAAGACAATGCTCAGCCTGAAGACATTCCTTCCAACAACGACAATGAACAGCAAGAGCAAAGTCTTCGCAATATACATCCTCGCGTTGCCAATGAAGTGCAGATTGAAAGAATAATTGATAGCATCAATGCACCTGGTCCACTCACTCGTTCAAGGGCAACTCAGCTAGCAAATTTCTGTGGGCACTTCGCATTCGTCTCAATATCAGAACCCAAGAAAGTTGAAGAAGCCTTCATGGAACCTGAATCGATTCAAGCTATGCAAGAAGAGCTTCAATAGTTTGAGCTGAATAATGTATGGGAACTGGTTAAGCGTCCTGATCCACGGAAGCACAATATAATAGGCACCAAATGGATATACCGCAACAAGCAAGATGAGCATGGTCAAGTTGTCAGAAACAAAGCTCGTCTCGTTGCTCAACGATATACTCAAGTGGAAGGCATTGACTTCGATGAAACATTTGCTCCTGTGGCTAGACTTGAAGCCATACGCATACTGCTGGCCTATGCAAATCATCATAACATACTTCTATATCAAATGGATGTGAAGAGTGCCTTTCCCAATGGCAAGATTGAAGAAGAAGTGTATGTTGCACAACCGCCTGGCTTTGAAAATCCAAAACATCCTGACATGGTATACAAGCTCAACAAGGCACTGTATGGCCTCAAACAAGCCCCTAGGGCCTGGTATGACACACTCAAATACTTCCTGAAGAGCAAAGGCTTCATACCTGGTTCCCTAGATCCCACTCTTTTCACGAAGACATATGATGGTGAACTGTTTGTGTGCCAAATATATGTGGATGACATTATCTTCGGCTACACCAATCAGAAGTACAGTGAAGAGTTTGGATATATGATGCAAGAGCAATATCAGATGTCCATGATGGGGGAGCTGAAGTTCTTCCTTGGTCTTCAAATACGACAACAATGCAATGGCATCTTCATATCTCAAGAGAAGTATCTCAAAGATTGCCTGAAGAAGTTCGGTATGCAAGACTGCAAAGGCTTCACAACACCAATGCCAGCCAAACATCATCTGGGTCCTGACGACAATGGTAAAGAGTTCGATCAAAAGGTATACCGCTCCATGATTGGTTCTTTACTTTATCTATGTGCATCTAGGCCAGATATTATGCTTAGTGTTTGCATGTGTGCTCGATTTCAAGCGGCACCAAAGGAGTCGCATCACTTAGCTGTGAAGCGAATTCTTCGATATTTGGCTCACACCCCAACTCTAGGATTATGGTATCCAAAGGGCTCAGAGTTTGATCTGGTTGGATTCTTGGATGCTGATTATGCTGGTGACAAAGTTGATCGCAATTCTACATCAGGCACATGTCACTTTCTGGGACGATCACTTGTATGTTGGTCTTTAAAGAAGCAGAACTGTGTATCTCTCTCCACTGCTGAATCTGAATACATTGCTGCTGGATCTTGCTGCGCTCAGCTTCTGTGGATGAAGCAAACACTCAAGGACTATGGCATTCATCTGAAGCAAGTGCCACTTTACTGCGACAACAAAAGCGCCATCAAGATTGCCAACAACCCAGTTCAGCACTCGAAGACAAAGCACATTGAAATTCGTCATCACTTTCTCAGAGATCATGTTGTGAAGGAAGACATTGATATCATACACGTCAACACTGAAGAGCAATTGGCAGATATCTTCACCAAGCCCTTGGATGAGAAGAGGTTTTGCAAGTTACGGTGTGAGCTAAATATCCTGGAATCCTCAAATGTCCTGTGATCAGGCACACATCCTAACTCATATGCATATTGATGACTTAGATGTGCAACACACGAAGTGAAGTATATCTTCAATCAATGAAGACATACATTCTAAGTGTGAATACATTAATGTGGAATTTGACTTCGGAGCGCCACGATAATTGTGCGCCGTGTCTGGGTCTAATACTTCCTATACGGTGGATAACGCCGCCACCAGACGTTCTATTTTGAAGTGTTTCACTCATGGCATTACCTTGCAATGTCTTCACATTTGGTTTGGCTTCGGACTCAACATATTTTCATGATTATCTTCACTATGTTGATTATATATATATGCTAGTGTTCTGTCCTCTACAGCATTCACTTATAGGTATGTCTTCGTGTTGAATCTTTTGAACTAAGTGAATGTGATCGGACCCCAACTTCTCTATGCTTTCTATCTCAAACTCTATCTCTCCAAGTCATATGCATTTTATTGAAACTGTCGAATGTCTTCTCTGCGTCCTTGTCAGCAGAAGATACAAAGACAACCATTAAGTCCGTTTTCAATGCTCATTCCTCCACATGAAATCCGGAGAAGTAGGAACGACCACCCGACAATCCAGGCGTGCGTGGGACGTGGAACAAACCCCAAAATTCCGCATACTGGCCACGTGTTCCTCAGATACGAATCGCCAGGGGCACCTGTGTAATAGCACAGTGCCGCCCCTGTGCCTATAAATACACACTCACAGCGGTCATTATCTCTTCTTCCACCCTCGCACGAACCCTAGCGCCACCGCTAGCTCTCGACGACGCCGGCGACGAAGCGCTTCGCTGCCACAACCTCTCCGACGCCGTCTTCACGCCGACCGTGGACATCATCCTCTCCGCCGTCGCCGTAGGTGTCCTCCGTCGCCAAGTTAGGGCACGGAAGAGTGAACTGCTCGGCCTCATCTCCCACTCCGTCTAGCAGTTCTCAGTGTGGTAAATAAAACTCTCTTTTTACTGCACCGTTGATCCTATTGATCTGTCACTTTCTACCACAAACAGTTTCTGTTCACACAAGCTAGATCTCTCTCATACTGCATCTCATAACATGCCTAGTATATTCACTTGTGCTTCACAAAGTAGTTAGATTCCTCACTTGTACTGATCTGTGGATTCGTACAAATCTGGAACCAACTTCTTATCTATGAGTGAATGTCTTCGCACGATGAGGTCAATGTCTTCTAAACTGATTTATCTTCAAAATCTTCTGAGAATGCATATGACCTCTTCCCCTTCCCTCGCACCTTAATGCTGTCACAGGTACATGTCCGTGGGAGAATCCTTTGGTTCTCATAGTCTGCATTCATTTGCAGAATTCTTACAGCATCACATAAATTCTCCCGAAGCCAGTTCCTGTTGGTCCAGCAAACGAAAACCTTTGAAGCCTTTGAACGTCTTGAAGCCTTTCAAGTTAAAGTTTATGGCTTCAGAAAAGGCAGCAAGGAAGGGTGGCAGAAAGCGTCGTGGTGAGACCTCCAGAGATCTGCCAGATGAACTCTCAGAAATGTACAAGACAGATCCTGAAGAGGATTACAGTCAGCGCAAGACCCGAATCCAATGGATTCGAAGATATTGGGCAGAACAATGGTTCAAATACAGATTTGTGACCCAGGAGTATGCTGAGAAAAACGCCATCAACAGACCGTGGGGAGACATCCTATTCAAGAATCTTCTACCCAGGTCCAGAGATGAAGCCATTGCTCAAGGCTTCTATCCATGCATGGTCCGTGGACCACAGCCTGCTGATGCACACTCGTCGTCACTGCTATGGTGTCGTGACGACAATCTGTTCAAGCGCAACTTCCAATTTGCTCAAAACTCTACGAAGCAGAACAAGAAGACTTTTGGGTTAGACTTCAACCCTGGTCCCTCATCTCCAAGGGCAGATGGCACACGACATGCAGAACCCAATGTCATCGGTCCTTTCGCTAACCTTGAAGGCCTCATCACCTACATCTTCGTTCAAGGGACTGCAGTGAATGAGCCTGCGGCTGACACTCTGAAGCCAACGCAGTTGAAGAAGCCAAAAGCTTCAAAGCCAGCCCCTTCACCAAAAATCTCAAGGGCGAAGCCATGGGCAACTGCACCTCCTGAAGACAGTGTGCAGTCTGAAGATTTATCACGCGTCTCCAAGCCCCAGAAGGCCAAGATGCCTCTGTCTCACACTGGCAAAGAGCTAACAGCTGTTGCCATCCTGCGCAATGACGACATTGATCTGTCAAGTGATGAAGATCTTACAGATGACGCTCTTGAGAAACTCATCAAGAGCAAAGAAGAAGCAGAAATCTTCAATGATTTGCCTCTCTTTGATATCACCATCATCCACAACTTCATTGACGAGTGGTTTGACACGCCAAACATCAGCTTTGAAGATCTGCAGCTACCTATTGGCCTCAGTGTCGCCTTCCAAGGCGCCATTGCTTCAGAACTTGCTATTGCCCAGCGCATTGTTGAACTGAAGTAGAAGATTGACTATGAAAAGGCTCAGTTCAAGAAGCATATGGCCAAGCTCAGTGTGCAAGAAGTGAAGAACTTCAAGACAATGATGCACGAGCTCAAGGAAGCCTTTGTGAAGAAGCGTGCAGAAGCTCAGGGTTCGCGTGAGCGCATGAAGACTCTGGCTGACAGATGTGTGCAAGCCTATAATGAGGCTGAGAAGCGCAAAGCACTTGGGCGTCCTGGCATCGACCCTAGGATGGCCGCAAAGAAGAAGAAGAAGCCTGCTACGGCTGAATCTGATGCACCAAGGCAAGAAGCAGTTCCGATTGTCTTCCCAACAAGAATGACTGGCTCGAAGCCAAAGAGCCGGTCAACAGCTTCAGAGCTCAAGAAGACAAGAACTGCTGAGGCTGAAGCCAGGAAGAGGAAACACTCTGAAGCCTCTCCTACTGCCCTCACCAAGAAAAAGAGAAAGACCAAGAAAGCTCGGGCTGCTCCCACAGAGCCCTTGATAGTTGAACCCATTTCTATGGTTCATCCTGACGTAGAACGTCAACTGACAGTTCATGAGCCTGCTTCCACAGAGGCTCCTGAAGCTGAAGACATTCCAGCAGCTGATCCCATCGCTGCTGAAGACATTGGTCATCATGACAATGTAGAAGATGATGCAGTCCTTCCTCAGTTTGAAAACAGCGAACTCATCAGCATTGGTCGTCCACTGATGCAAATTGCACAGGATGCTTCATGGGCGGATCGCCCACAAGAGGAAGAAGACTATGAGGCCCAGCCCACTCCAACTCCACAGGCATCGTCTGTGTTCCGCAGGCTTCGCAAAGGTCCAAGGCCTCAAGTCTCTGCTGAAGACATTCCGCCTGCATCAGCCGCAGAAGAAGAAGTACCACAAGATCCCACTCCCTTGTTCCACCAAGAAGCAATTCTCCAGGAGAACGCGCCTGTGACCGACCCTCCAGCTAGTCAAGTGGAGGATGAAAATCTTGAGGCTACCACAACCACCAATGAAGCTAATGTGGAGCCCTCCCCAGCAAAAGCTTCAGAAGACAGCGAAGCCACTGATCCCGCCACTTCTGTTCCTGAGTCTGCTGCCGGTCCCCAATTCAACTATCATGTTGAGCACAGGCCTCAGGTCCAGAAACCAATCCCAAGACTGCCAAGGTTTCCAGGTCCTGCATCAGCACCTGGCTCCTTCAACATCAATGGCTTCAGGGCAGACAACACGTTCTTCAATAGCTCCAGGAACCCCTACTCAAGGGAAAGGATATCATCTGATCGGTTCTGGAGCTATCCTCAGCGAAGCTATTACTCTTACATTCTTTACAACCAAGGTCGCATCTTCCCACACAAGCGCCTTGATGTTGAAGCTATAGCTGGTCTGCCCTGTCTAGAAGAAGCGTTGGATTGCTTCAAGCAAGTGGGTCTGCTGCAGTTTGTTACTGATGAAGAGCATTGGAATGAAGAGCTGCTGCTACAATTCTATGCCACACTTCACATCAAAGGGTATAGCAGAGATCCGAAGACTTGGGTCCTGGAGTTGATGACTGGCAACGTTCATCACGAAGCCAATGCATTTGACATCATTGAGCTCACTGGCTTGCCCACTCCTGGCGATCTCTTCGAGCAAGGCTGTCAGCTGCATGCTGAAGCTATTGAGAGCATCTTTCAACGACCAGAACCTGATATGAGTCAAATGCTCAGCATGATGAAGCCATGGCCCCAAGATGTTGCTTATCCCACAGAGTTCTTCATTGAAGACCTTGAGTACCTGCCCAGAACCATCTATCACATCATCAGGCGAACTCTATGGCCTATCAAAGGGCACTCTCCAAATGCCAAGCTTGAGGGTGCAATGAAGACTTTGGTCTTCTATATACTTCATGGCAAATGCTTCAATGCACAGGACTTCTTCATACGCCAACTTGCTGCATCAGGTATTGATCTGTTTGGTTTGAAGTTCTACGCCCCTTGGGTCATGCGCCTGATCAAGCTACACTCCGCCATCTCGTATCAGCCCTCAGCCCGCAACCATCGAATCTTCTTGCCTGACGTGGACATGTCTACTGAAGCCATATATTCTGAGCCTGCCAAGCAACCTCTAAGTCTTCAAAATGCAGAACATCAGAGTTTTACTCAGAACGTTGAAGGCGTTGAAGCAGTTTCTCAGGTGTATCCTTTGGCTGGCACTACACGTGCACCACACCCTGCTTCAACTGAAGCCACTGATAGTGCCACTGCTCCAAGACCCAAGAAGCGCACTCGTGTTCTCAACGACCGAAAGCTTCTTGTGGCTCTACATCAGAAACAGGATAGGCATCATGACTGGCTGAAGCGTCAGATGAAAAGCCTCTTGGTGGATGTTAATCGCACTCAAAATCTTGCCACCAAGAATGCTTTTGTTGCCCATGAAACCTGTCGCCGCACATGGAAAGGACTCTCGATGATGTGTTCTGAAGCTGATCTTCAAGAGGATGGCTTCACTGAGAGATTCAAGTTTGACTCCACACCTCCTCGAAGGGCTGTGCTGCTAGGAACTCCATCCCTTGAAGACTCTGAGTTCTCTTCCTCTGCTGCCAAAGTGACTGCCAGAATTATTGAGGAAGAAGACGATGCTATTTCATCGCCACCTCCTTCAGCACCTCCAAGCTCTTCTGCACCGCCAAACAACACCAACAACCCTGCTACTTCACCTACTCCTCCTGGGAATGAGTAGAGGCTCTATGTCTTCAAACCTTTTTGGTCATTACTGACAAAAGGGGGAGAAGCATATGAGATTGATAGTCTTCAAGCGGGTCCATATGGGCGGGTGCTTTATATTTTGCTTCGTGCTTACAACTCTCGTTTTTGCTACATTTGGTTCTTATGAGTTGTAACACTTAAACTAGATGGTCGTCTGCTACTTATTTGCCACCTTGTATTGCGAAGATAAATTCCGCAGGTGCGACGATAAATTCCGCACTTAGCTCATTCTGCAGACGTCCATTTTCCATTATGCATGTCATTATCTTCATATACTTTCACATGCATAGTGGATTGTGAAAGTGCGTTATATCGACTAGAGGGGGGGTGAATAGGCGATTTTTATGAAAGTCTTCAAAACGTGGAAGTTATGAAGATAAACAGCAGAGATATGCCTATTACTATGCAGCGGAAGTTAGATTACACTAGGCAAGCCATGGTCAAGTATTCAATAGAGTGAAAGCACAGTGACAAGTAGCTGCAGTGTAATAAGGATCAGGTAGGAAGACGTTATGAAGCCAAACAAATCATACAGTTACGTTGTGAAGACAAAAGATATAGCAAGCATGCAATGGCTTCACAATGAGTAACAGTAAGTAAAAGGAAGTGAAGATGAAACCAGTGACTCGTTGAAGACAATGATGTGTTGGACCAGTTCCAGTTGCTGTGACAACTGTACGTCTAGTTGGAGCGGCTAGGTATTTAAACCTTAGGACACACAGTCCCGGACACCCAGTCCTGAACACGCAGCTCAGGACACCAAGTCCTCACCGTATTCTCATTGAGCTAAGGTCACATAGTCCTTTCCCAATCACTCAGGTAAGTCTTCAAGGTAGACTCCCAAACCTTCATAGTATTCATTCACAGGCAATCCACAATGTCTCTTGGATGCTCTGAACGCGACGCCTAACCGTCTGGAGGATGCACAGTCCTCAAGTGTAATAAGTCTTCAGATCACACAGACAAGAAGACTTAAGTGATGCCCAATTTACTCTGGCTCTGGGTGGTTATGGCTTTCTCCTCGCTAGGAATTTTCTCTCAAAGGCTTCGAGGTGGGTTGCTCTCAAACGACAAAAGCCGTGCACTGAAATCTGAGCAGCCAACCGTTTATGGTTGTAGGGGGTGGGCTATTTATAGGCACTTTGGCAACCCGACCTGATTTGTCCGAAATGACCCTGGGTCACTAAGGAACTGACACGTGTCTCAACGGTCAGATTTCAAACTCTCATGGCAACTTTACTTGGGCTACAAGCAAGGCTGACTTGTCCGGCTCTGGACAAGATTCGCCCTCATTGTCTTCACTCGAAGACATAGGTTTTTGGTTTGGGCATCACTTCAGTCATTCTGACTGGTTCTCCTAGACCCCACTTAACAGTACGGTGGTTCCTATGACTCAACACAAAAGAAAAAGAACTACGAAAGATCTAAGTCTTCGAGCTCCATAGGCTTCATAACGTGTCTTCTTATGTCATAGGCTTCAATGTGAATATCTTCATATACCACCTTTGACTTCAATGTCTTCATACATTTTAGGGGTCATCTCTGGTAGTAAAACCGAATCAATGAGGGACTTCTACCTGTGTTATCCTGCAATTCTCACAAACACATTAGTCCCTCAACTAGGTTTGTCGTTAATACTCCAAAACCAACTAGGGGTGGCACTAGATGCACTTACAATCTCCCCCTTTTTGGTGATTGGTGACAAACTAGTTGAAGTTTTCAACGGGGAATATAATCTGTGAAATTGTAAAGAATAAGGAATTGTCTTCATAAGTTGTAAGGGCCCCCCCTAAAGATGTGCATATAAGTTAGTTTGCTTTTGGAATGCAAATGCACATGGCAGGTTGTACTTGTGGAGATCCACTTCAGCTTATGATGACAATCCACTATGCATGTGAAAGTATATGAAGATAATGACATGCCTAATGGAAAATGGACGTCTGCAGAATGAGATAAGTGCGGAATTTATCGTCGCACATGCGGAATTTATCTTCGCATAACAGGGTGGCAAACAAGTAGTAGACGACCATCTGGTTTAAGTGTTACAACTCATAAGAACCGAATGTAGCAAAAAAAACGAGAGTTGTAAGCACGAAGCAAAATATAAGGCACCCGCCCATATGAACCCGCTTGAAGACTATCAATCTCATATGCTTCTCCCCCTTTTGTCACTAATGACCAAAAAGGTTTGAAGACATAGAGCCTCTACTCGTTCCCATGAGGAGTAGATGAAGTAGCAGGGTTGTTGGCGTTGTTTGGCGGTGCAGAAGAGGGTGGTGGTGAAGTTGCATCGTCTTCATCCTCGATGACTCGTGCAGTTACTGTTGCAGCAGATGAAGAGAACTCAGAGTCTTCAAGTGATGGTATGCTTCGCATCACAGCCCTTCTAGGAGGTGTGGTGTCAAACTTGAATCGCTTAGTGAAGCCATCCTCTTCAAGTTCAGCTTCAGTACACATCATTGCTAGCCCTTTCCATGTAGGACGACAGGTTTCATGGGTAACGAAAGCATTCTTGGTGGCAAGATTTTGAAGACGATTAACATCCACCAAGAGGCTTTTCATCTGACGCTTTAGCCAGTCATGATGCCTATCTTGTTTTTGATGAAGAGCCACAAGAAGCTCTCGGTCATTGAGAACACGAGCGCGCTTCTTGGGTCTTGAAGCAGTTGCATTGTCAGTGGCTTCAGTTGAAGCAGGGTGTGGTGCACGTGTAGTGCCAGCCAAAGGATACACACTGGAGATGGCTTCAACACCTTCAACGTTCTGAGTGAAGCTCTGGTGTTCTGCATTCTGAAGACTCAGAGGTTGCTTGGCAGGTTCAGGATAGATGGCTTCAACAGAGGTATCCACATCAGGCAAGAAGATCCGATGGTTGCGGGCTGAGGGCTGATACGAGATGGCAGAGTGAAGTTTGATCAGCCTCATTACCCAAGGAGCATAGAACTTTAAACCAAACAGATCTGAGCCTGATGCAGCTAGTTGGCGTATGAAGAAATCCTGTGCGTTGAAGCATTTGCCATGAAGGATACAAAATATCAGAGTCTTCATTGCACCCTCGATCTTGGCATTTGGAGAGTGCCCTTTGATAGGCCAGAGAGTCCGCCGGATAATGTGATAGATGGTTCTGGGCAGGTACTCAAAGTCTTCAACGAAGAACTCTGTTGGATAAGGAGCATCGTGGTGCAATGGCTTCATCATGGAGAGCATCTGACTCATATTCGGTTCAGGCCTCTGGAATATGCTCTCAAGAGCTTCAGTGTGTAGTGGACAGCCTTCCTCGAAGAATTCGCCAGGAGTGGGCAGGCCGGTGAGCTCAATGATATCAAAAGCATTGGCTTCGTGATGGACATTGCCGGTCATCCACTCCAGGGCCCAAGTCTTCGGATCTCTGTTGTATCCTTTGATGTGGAGAGTGGCATAGAATTGCAGCAGAAGCTCTTCATTCCAGTGCTCTTCATCAGTTAGAAACTGCAGCAGACCCACTTGCTTAAAGCAATCCAACGCTTCCTCTAAACAAGGCAGACCAGCAATGGCTTCAACATCAAGGCACTTGTGCGAGAAGATGCGATCTTGGTTGTATAGGATGCATGAATAGTAGCTGCACTGAGGATAGCTCCAGAACCTATCAGATGAAATCCTTTCCCTTGAATAGGGGTTCTTGGAGCTGTTGAAGAACGTATTATCTGCCTTGAAGCTATTGATGTTAAAGGAGCAAGGTGCTGATGCAGGACCTGGGAACCTCGGCAGCCTTGGGACTGGCTTCTGGACATGAGGCCTGTGCTCAACATGGTAATAAAATTGAGGACCTGCAGCAGACTTAGGAACAGAAGTGTCTGGATCAGTAGCTTTGCTGTCTTCTGAAGCTTTTGGTGGAGAGGGCTCCACATTGGCTTCAGTGTTGGTTGTGGCAGCCTCAATTTTTTCAGCCTCCACTTGACTAGCTGGAGGGTCAGACTTAGGCACGTTCTCCTGGAGAACTGCTTCGTGGTGTAGCGGGGAAGTGGGATCTTGTGGTACTTCTTCATTTTCTTCGGCTGATGCAGTCGGAATGTCTTCAGCATAGACTTGAGGCCTTGGACCTTTGCGAAGCCTGCGGAACACAGACGACGCTTGTGGGGTTGGAGTGGGCTGGGCCCCAAAGTCTTCTTCCTCTTGAGGGCGATCCGCCCATGAAACATCCTGTGCAATTGGCGTCAGAGGACGACCAATGCTGATGAGTTCGATGTGTTCATACTAAGGAAGGGCTGCATCATCTTGTACATTGTCCTGATGACCAATGTCTTCAGCAGTGATGGGGTCAGCTGCTGGTATGTCTTCAGCTTTAGGAGCCTCTGTGGAAGCAGGCTCATGAACCGTCAGTTGACGTTCTGCGTTAGGGTGAACCATAGAAATAGGTTCAACTATCAAGGGCTCTGTGGGAGCAGCCCGAGATTTCTTGGTCTTTCTCTTTTTCTTGCTGGGGGTAGTAGGAGAGGCTTCAGAGCTCTTCCTCTTCCTGGCTTCAGCCTCAGCAGTTCTTGTCTTCTTGAGCTCTGAAGCTGTTGACCGGTTCTTTGGCTTCGAGCCAGTCGTTGCAGTTGGGAAGACAAGCAGAATTGCTTCCTGCCTTGGTGCCTCTGGTTCAGCCATAGCAGGCTTCTTCTTCTTCTTCACGGCCATCCTGGGGTCGATGCCGGGACGCCCAAGTGACTTGCGCTTCTCGGGCTCATTGTAGGCCTGCACACATCTGTCTGCCAGAGTCTTCATTCGCTCCCGCGAACCTTGAGCTTCTGCACGCTTCTTCAGAAAGTTTTCCTTTAGTTCGTGCAACATGATCTTGAAGCTCCTCACTTCTTGCACGCTGAGCTTCACCATATGCTTCTTGAACCGAGCCTTTTCATGATCAATTTTCTGCTTCAGTTCAACAATGCGCTGGGCAATTGCAAGTTCTGAAGCAATAGGGCCTTGGAAGGCGACACTGAGGCCAACGGGCAGCTGCAGATCTTCGAAGCTGATGTTTGGTGTGGCAAACCATTCGTCGATGAAGTTGTGGATGATGGCGACATCAAAGAGAGGCAAATTGTTGAAGATTTCAGCTTCTTCTTTGCTCTTGATGAGCTGCTCGAGAGCGTCATCTCCAAGATCTTCATCACTTGACAGATCAATGGCTTCGCTTCGCAGAATGTCAGCAGCTGTGAGCTCTTTGCCGGTGTGTGGCTGAGGCATCTTGGCCTTCTGGGGCTTGGAGACGCGGGATACGTCTTCAGACTGCACACTGTCTTCAGGAGGTGCAGTTGCCAATGGCTTCGCCCTTAAGATTTTTGGTGAAGGGGACGGCTTTGAAGCTTTTGGCTTCTTCGACTGCTTTGGCTTCGGTACAGCAGGAGCTTCATCAGACTCAGAGTCAGCTGGAGGGTCATTCACGGCAGTCCCTTGGACTAAGATGCGGGTGATGAGGCCCTCAAGGTTGGCATACGGACCGATGATATTGGGTTCTGCGTCGCGTGAGCCATCTGCCCTTGGTGCAGAGGGACCAGGGTTGAAGTCTAACCCCAACTTCTTCTTGTTCTACTTCGTTGATTGTTGGGCAAACTGGAAGTTGCGCTTGAACAGATTGTCGTCACGACACCAGAGTAGTGACGACGGATGTGCATCATCAGGTTGTGGCCCACGAACCATGCATGGATAGAAGCTTTGGGCAATGGCTTCATCTCTGGTCCTGGGTACAAGGTTCTTGTATAAGATGTCTCCCCACGGTCTTTTGATGGCACTTTTCTCAGCATACTCTTGGGTTGTGAAGCGGTATTTGAACCACTGTTCTGCCCAATAGCGTCGAATCCATTGGATTCGGGTCTTGCGCTACCCATAATTCTCTTCAGGATCTGTTTTATACATTTCTGCCAGTTAATCAGGCAGATCTTTGGATGTTCCTCCACGTCGCTGTCTGCCCCCCTTCCTTGCTGCTGTTTCTGAAGCCATAAACCTTAACTTGGAAGGCTTCAAGACGTTCAAAGGCTTCAAAGGCTTTCTTTTGCTGGACCAACAGGAACTGGCTTCAAGAGAATTTGTGTGATGTTGTAAGAACTCTGCAAATGAATGCAGACTATGAGAACCAAAAGATTCTCCCACGGACATGTACCTGTGACAGCATTAAGGTGCGAGGGAAGGAGAAGAGGTCATATGCATTCTCAGAAGGTTTTGAAGATTAATCAGTTTAGAAGACGTTGACCTCATCGTGCGAAGACATTCACTCATAGATAAGAAGTTGGTTCCAGATTTGTACGAACCCACAGATCAGTACAAGTGAGGAATCTAACTACTTCATGAAGCACAAGTGAATATACTAGGCATGTTATCAGATGCAGATTGAGAGATCTAACTTGTGTGAAGAGAAACTTCTTATGGTAGAAAGTGACAGAACCATGAGATCAAAAGGGGCTGTAAAAAGAAGTTTTATTTACCACACTTGGAACTGCTAGATGGAGTGGGAGATGATGCCGAGCAGTTCAATCCTCCGTGCCCTAACTTGGCGACGGAAGACACCTACGGCGACGGCGGAGAGGACGATGTCCGCGATCGGCGTGAAGACGGCGTCGAAGAGGTTGTGGCAGCGAAGCGCTTCGTCGCCGGCATCGTCGAGAGCTAGCGGTGGCGCTAGGGTTCGTGCGAGGGTGGAAGAAGGAGATAATGACCGTGGTAAGTGTGAATTTATAGGCACAAGGGCGGCACTGCGCTATTACTCAGGTGCCCCTGGCGATTCGCATCTGAGTAGCACGTGGCCATCATGCGGTAATTTGGGGGCAGTTCCACATCCCACGCACGCCTGGATTGTTGGGCGGTCGTTCCTACTTCTCTGGATTTCTTGTGGATGAATGAGCATTGAAAACGGTTTTAAAGGTTGTCTCCGTGTCTTCTGCTGACAAGGACGCAGAGAAGACATTCGACAGTTTCAATAGAATGCATATGACTTGGAGAGATAGAATTTGAGATAGAAAGCATAGAGAGATTAGGGTCCGATCACATTCACTTAGTTCAAAAGATTCAACCAAGAAGACATAGCTATAAGTAAATGTTGTAGAGGACAGAACACTAGTACATATATATCTATGTAATCAACGTAGTGAAGATAATCATGAAGACATGTTAAGATTGAAGCCAAACCAAATATGAAGACATTGCAAGGTAACGCCAAGAGTGAAACACTTCAAAATAGAACGTTTGGTGGTGGCGTTACCCACCGTATAGGAAGTATTAGACCCAGACACGGTGCACAATTATCGTGGCGCTCTGAAGTCAATTTCCACATTAATGTTTTCACACTTAGAATGTACGTCTTCATTGATTGAAGATATACGTTACTTCGTGTGGTGCACAACTAAGTCATCAATATGCATAAGTGTTAGGATGTGTGCCTGATCACATGACATTTGAGGATTCCAAGATATTTAGCTCACACCGTAACTTGCAAAATCTCTTCTCATCCAAGGTCTTGGTGAAGATATCTGCCAATTGCTCTTCAGTGTTGACGTGTATGATGTCAATGTCTTCCTTCACAACATGATCTCTAAGAAAGTGATGACGGATTTCAATGTGCTTTGTCTTTGAGTGCTGAACTAGGTTGTTGGCAATCTTGATGGCGCTTTCGTTGTCGCAGTAAAGTGGCACTTGATTCAGATGAATGCCATAGTCCTTGAGTGTTTGCTTCATCCACAGAAGCTGAGCGCAGCAAGATCCAGCAGCAATGTATTCAGATTCAGCAGTGGAGAGAGATACACAGTTCTGCTTCTTTGAAGACCAACATACAAGTGATCGTCACAGAAAGTGACATGTGCCTGATGTAGAATTGCGATCAACTTTGTCACCAGCATAATCAGCATCCGAGAATCCAACCAAATCAAACTTTGAGCCCTTTGGATACCATAATCCTAGAGTTGGGGTGTGAGCCAAATATCGAAGAATTCGCTTCACAGCTAAGTGATGCGACTCCTTTGGTGCCGCTTGAAATCGAGCACACATGCAAACACTAAGCATAATATCTGGCCTAGATGCACATAAATAAAGTAAAGAACCAATCATGGAGAGGTATACCTTTTGATCGAACTCTTTACCATTGTCGTCAGGAACCAGATGATGTTTAGCTGGCATTGGTGTTGTGAAGCCTTTGCAGTCTTGCATACCGAACTTCTTCAGGCAATCTTTGAGATACTTCTCTTGAGATATGAAGATGCCATTGCGTTGTTGTCGTATTTGAAGACCAAGGAAGAACTTCAGCTCCCCCATCATGGACATCTGATATTGCTCTTGCATCATATATCCAAACTCTTCACTGTACTTCTGATTGGTGCAGCCAAAGATAATGTCATCCACATATATTTGGCACACAAACAGTTCACCATCATATGTCTTCATGAAAAGAGTGGGATCTAGGGAACCAGGTATGAAGCCTTGGCTCTTCAGGAAGTATTTGAGTGTGTCATACCAGGCCCTAGGGGCTTGTTTGAGGCCATACAGTGCCTTGTTGAGCTTGTATACCATGTCAGGATGTTGTGGATTTTCAAAGCCAGGCGATTGTGCAACATACACTTGTTCTTCAATCCTGCCATTGAGAAAGGCACTCTTCACATCCATTTGATATAGAAGTATGTTATGATGATTTGGATAGGTCAGCAGTATGCGTATGGCTTCAAGCCTAGCCACATGAGCAAATGTTTCATCGAAGTCAATGCCTTCTACTTGAGTATATCCTTGAGCAACGAGACGAGCTTTGTTTCTGACAACTTGACCATGCTCATCTTGCTTGTTGCGGTATATCCATTTGGTGCCTATTATGTTGTGCTTCCATGGATCAGGACGCTTAACTAGTTCCCATACATTATTCAGCTCAAACTGTTGAAGCTCTTCTTGCATAGCTTGAATCCATTCAGGTTCCATGAAGGCTTCTTCAACTTTCTTGGGTTCTGATATTGAGACGAATGCGAAGTGCCCACAGAAATTTGCCAGCTGAGTTACCCTTGAACGAGTGAGTGGACCTGGTGCATTGATGCTATCAATCTGCACTTCATTGGCAACGCGAGGATGTATAGGGCGAAGACTTTGCTCTTGCTATTCACTATCGTTGTTGGAAGGTGTAAGTGCATCTAGTGCCACCCCTAGTTGGTTTTGGAGTATTGATGACAAACCTAGTTGAGGGACTAATGTGTTTGTGACAATTGCAGGATAACACAGGTAGAAGTCCCTCATTGATTCGGTTTTACTACCAGAGATGACCCCTAAAAATGTATGAAGACATTGAAGACAAAGGTGGTATATGAAGATATTCACATTGAAGACTATGACAAAAGAAGACACGTTATGAAGCCTATGGAGCTCGAAGACTTAGATCTTTCGTAGTTCTTTTTCTTTTGTGTTGAGTCATAGGAACCACCGTACTGTTAAGTGGGGTACAGGAGAACCAGTCGGAATGACTGAAGTGATGCCTAAATCAAAAACCTATGTCTTCGAGTGAAGACAATGAGAGCGAATCTTGTCCAGAGCCGGACAAGTCAGCTTTGCTTGTAGCCCAAGTAAAGTTGCCATGAGAGTTTGAAATCTGACCGTTGAGACACGTGTCAGTTCCTTAGTGACCCAGGGTCATTTCGGACAAATCAGGTCGGGTTGCCAAGTGGCTATAAATAGCCCACCCCCTACAACCATAAACGGTTGGCTGCTCAGATTTCAGTGCACGGCTTTTGTCGTTTGAGAGCAACCCACCTCGAAGCCTTTGAGAGAAAATTCCTAGCGAGGAGAAAAGCCCTAACCACCCAGAGCCAGAGAACATTGGGCATCACTTAAGTTTTCTTGTCTGTGTGATCTGAAGACTTATTACACTTGAGGACTGTGAATCCTCCAGACGGTTAGGCGTCGCGTTCAGAGCATCCAAGAGACATTGTGGATTGCCAGTGAACGAAGTCTGTGAAGGTTTGGGAGTCTACCTTGAAGACTTACCAGAGTGATTGGGCGAGGACTATGTGACCTTAGCTCAAGGAGAATACGGTGAGGACTTGGTATCCTGAGCTGCGTGTTCAGGACTGGGTGTCCGGGACTGTGTGTCCTCAGGTTTAAATACCTAGCCGCTCCAACCAGACGTACAGTTGTCACAGCAACTGGAACTGGTCCAACACATCATTGTCTTCAACGAGTCACTGGTTTCATCTTCACCTCCTTTTTCTTACTGTTACTCATTGTGAAGCCATTGCATGCTTGCTCTATCTTATGTCTTCACACCGTGAATGTATGATCTGTTTGGCTTCATAACTTCTTCCTACCTGATCCTTATTACACTGCAGCTGTTTGTCTCTGTGCTTTCACTCTATTGAATACTTGACCATGGCTTGCCTAGTGTAATCTAACTTCCGCTGCATAGTAATGGGCAAAATCTTCACTGTTTGTCTTCATAACTTCCACGTTTTGAAGACTTTCATAAAAATCGCCTATTCACCCCCCCCCTCTAGTCGATATAACGCACTTTCAATTGGTATCAGAGCGACGTGCTCCCTTGTTCTGTGTGATTCGGTTTAACCACCTGGAGTTTTAGCTATGTCGACTACAGGGATAATCAAAGTCTCCGCTGCGTGCCCCGTCTTCGATGGAACTGAATATCCCTACTGGAAGAATAAGATGCGCATGCATCTTGAAGCCATTGACGTCGACCTATGGTATGTCGTCGAGAACGGCGTTCCCAAGGCTGGAGAAGGTGTCACTGCTGCTGATGTCAAGAAGTTCACTCAACTGGACTCTACTGCCAAAAATATCATCTGTGGTCATCTGACAAAAGGACAGTATGGCCGTGTGAGTGCCTTGAAGACATCCAAGCTGGTCTGGGACTGGCTCTCCAAGGTCAATGAAGGCATCTCAACCCAGAGGGATCCGAGAATCAGTGTTCTTCGCAGCCTCTTCAACCGCTTCAAGCGAAATGACAATGAGAATGTCCAGCACACATTTGACCGGCTCACTGACATCACAAATGAGCTTCAAGCCATCGGCGCCACTGAGATCACCAAACATGAAATCGTCAAGACGTTGCTGAGATCACTTGATAGTTCGTTTGACATCCTAGCCCTGATGATTCAAGAACGTCCTGATTTCAAGACACTCGATCCGTCTGACATACTTGAGAGGCTCAACACACATGAGTTTCAGCTTTCTGAGAAAAGAGATATCTACGGTCCAAACTATGGGCGAACTCGTGCCTTGAAGGCAAAAGCTGTTTCCTCATCTGAAGAAGAAGCTGACAGCAGTTCTCATGATCCTGAAGACATTGGAAGGGAACTTGCAATGCTAGTGCAGAAGTTCCAAAAATTCACCAAGAAGAAAGGCTTCAGAAAATCTTCACGATCAAGCTCAAGGAATGATGAAGCTTCTGCTCATGACTACAAGAAGAAAACATGTCACAAGTGCAAGAAAACTGGACACTTCATCTCTGAGTGTCCACAGTGGGACAATGAGAACAGAAGGAAGAAGAAGAGCAAGGAATATGATTCTGACGACAAAAAGAAGAAGAAATACTCAAAGTCTTCTTCCAAGTCTTCCTCAAAGTCTTCATCACACAAGAAGAGCTCATCTGGCAAGGCACGTGCGTTTGTTGGCAAGGAAATGGATTCAGAGGAGGAGTCCGCTTCTGAGGAGGCAGAGGTGGAGTCTGAGGAGGAGTCTGATTCTGGCATTGCGAGTCTGGCTACAGCATACGTCGCCAAGTCCATCTTCAACACTGAGGACAATGACCTCATCATCGACACTGATGCAAATGACAAGGACGACTCTACTCCTACCTACTGCTTCATGGCACGCGGTGCCAAGGTAAACACACGCACTACTCGCTATCAAACATCTACTGACGATGACTCTGACTATGATTCAAAACCCAGCTACAAAACACTTGCTAAAATTGCAACTGAACAACAGAAAGCTATGGAACATATTCAAAAACTGTTAGACAGAAGCGATGATCTGTTGGGTGCTGAAATGACTCGATCTGAATCCTTAATTGAAGACATAAAAAATCTTCACGTTAAGTATCAAGAACTTGAAGATCGTCTTGATACTCTCTCAACAACTCATGAAAAGCTTTCCTATGATTATCTTCAAAGGAAGCAAGAACTTGAGAAATTGAGAGCGGCTCATGAAGATCTTCAAAAGGAAAACGAGTCACTTCGCGCCGAACAGATCAGTTCCGCTCAGGAAGGATTTGAACCACCATGTCTTAAATGCATTGAGCGTGATAATGCTACTTCTGTTGCTGAATGTTCCACTACTACTGCTGTTGCAATATCTTCAACTGTTGATGTGGTAACTAACCCCTCTGCTGAGGATTCCACTGCTATTGCTGATGAGAATGCTAGGTTGAAGACATTGCTTGAAACAGGGATGTACAAAAGTCTTAAAGGACATCAGACATTATGTGATGTCCTCAAGAAGCAGATTCTGAACCGAAACCCTGGGAAAGAGGGTGTTGGGTTCGTAAGGAAAATAAATGCAGATGGCTCCTACTAGAAACCTGAGCAGTACCCCAAAACCACATGGGTTGCTGCAAAGGAACTTTTAGCAGATCCATCCAATTTATCTGGCTTCACTTGTGCTAACCCCATTATCATTGATGAATCCTTTGATGCAAACTATAAACTGTTTAAGAATTAGAATGGTGAAGTGTTTGCCAGGTACATTGGTACTAACTGCAGGAATGGACCTCCTATGAAGAAGATCTGGGTTCCGAAAAAGTGTATGGAAAATCTTCCTGTGAATGTCTTCATGACACCTCACTCGAAGAAGACAAACCTCAGACCAAAGGCTTCATACAAACAGAGGACTCTCCTGAGTCACACTAACGCAAATGTTTTGCAGGGAAACCATACTCAGGCATATGAATATGAGAGCGGTTCATCAAACCGTCATGTTCATATGACAAAAAATTATTCTGCCTATTCTTATGAGTACTATTATCCGCCTGCTAGACTATTTGTTAGGGCTCCAAAGCCAAAATTCTCAGATGCTGCACTTAGACTTATTGCTTCTAAGCCACCCTTGAAGATGTGGGTGGTTAAGAAGGCTTAACTCTCTTTTGCAGGGAAAGGTCTCCAGCAGAAAACCAAAATCTTCTGACGCTATTGCTGGGGACCTTAAAAATCTTGTTGGGCGCAAGATAAAATGCCCAAATGGCATCACTATGTACTTCGTTCCTGAATCGCATGCTACTCTACCTATTAGTCCTAATCTGGATCTAAGTTTTCATAACCCACTGGTTCGTCAAATGTTTTTGCTTCACAATTCTCTTCATGAAGCCTATCCCCCTAACTGCACTGTAGGGTATGACATCAGCGTCTTCAAAGTCTTCAGAATGGATTATTGACAGTGGGTGTACAAATCACATGACTGGCAAAAGAAGCCTTCTTATGGACTCAACCTTACGTCCATTCGACAAGAGCCACATCACATTTGCTGACATTGGTAAAAGTAAGGTATTGGGTCTAGGTAGAGTTGCAATCTCAAAGGATCAACACATGGATAAAGTCATGCTTGTTGAATCCCTTGGCTTCAACTTAATATTTGTCTCAATGCTTTGCGATCTGAACATGATCGTAATGTTTGGAAAATATCATTGTCTAGTACTAATGGAATCTGACAAGTCTCTAGTGTTTGAAGGGTATCGAAAAGATGATCTGTATGTGGTAGATTTCTCAGCTGGGCCACAACTTGCGGTATGTCTTCTTGCAAAAGCTTCAGAATGCTGGCTTTGGCATCGGAGGCTTGGGCATGCTGGCATGAGGAAGCTCCACACCCTTGCAAAGAAGAAGCATGTCATAGGCATCGAGGGCGTCAAGTTCAAGAAAGATCACTTATGCGGAAGCAGGGAAGATGACAAGGGCAAAACATCCTTCGAAGACCATCATGACTACTACTCAACCCTTCGAACTGCTCCACATGGATCTTTTCGGCCCCACTCACTACTCAACTTTTACTACTTCTGCTTGCCTCTATGGCTTCGTCATTGTTGATGATTACTCTAGATATACTTGGGTGCACATAATCCTTTACAAGACTGAAGTGCAGGATGTCTTCAGACGCTTCGCCAATCGTGCTATGAACAATTTTGGCGCCAAGATAAAGCACATCAGAAGTGACAATGGCACTGAATTCAAGAACACTGGCCTTGATACATATCTTGATACCTTGGGCATCACACATGAATTCTCAGCTCCGTACACGCCACAGCAGAATGGCGTCGTCGAACGCAAGAACAAAACACTCATTGAGATGGCCAGAACAATGCTAGATGAATACAAGACTCCAAGAAAATTCTGGACTGAAGCCATTGATACTGCATGCCATACAATCAATCGTGTTTATCTTCACAAGCTTCTGAACAAAACATCGTATGAACTCCTAACTGGCAAGAAGCCAAATGTCAGTTACTTCAGAGTATTTGGAGCAAGGTGCTGGATCAAGGACCCACACCACACCTCAAAGTTTGCACCAAAAGCACATGAGGGCTTTATGCTTGGATATGGAAAGGATTCACACTCCTACAGAGTCTTCAATCTCTTCCATTACAAAGTGGTTGAAACAGTGGATGTGCGGTTTGATGAGACAAATGGTTCACAAAGAGAGCAACTGCCAAATGTGTTAGATGAAGTTCCAGCTAGTGAGTCAATCAAGCTTATTCTCAGCCTGAAGACATTCCTCTCAACAACAACGCAGATCAGCAAGAGCAAAGTCTACGCCCTGTACATCCTCGTGTTGCAAATGAAGTGCAGATTGACAGAATAATTGACAGCATCAATGCACCTGGTCCACTCACTCGTTCAAGGGAAATTCAGCTAGCAAACTTCTGTGGGCACTTCACATTCGTATCAATATCAGAACCCAAGAAAGTTGAAGAAGCCTTCATGGAACCTGAATGGATTCAAGCTATGCAAGAAGAGCTTCAACAGTTTGAACTGAATAATGTATGGGAACTGGTTAAGCGTCCTGATCCACGGAAGCACAGCATAATAGGCACCAAATGGATATACCGCAACAAGCAAGATGAGCATGGTCAAGTTGTCAGAAACAAAGCTCATCTCGTTGCTCAAGGATATACTCAAGTGGAGGGCATTGACTTTGATGAAACATTTGCTCCTGTGGCTAGGCTTGAAGCCATACGCATACTGCTGGCCTATGCAAATCATCATAACATACTTCTATATCAAATGGATGTGAAAAGTGCCTTTCTCAATGGCAAGATTGAAGAAGAAGTGTATGTTGCACAACCGCCTGGCTTTGAAAATCCAAAACATCCTGACATGGTATACAAGCTCAACAAGGCACTGTATGGCCTCAAACAAGCCCCTAGGGCCTGGTATGACACACTCAAATACTTCCTGAAGAGCAAAGGCTTCATACCTGGTTCCCTGGATTCCACTCTTTTCACGAAGACATATGATGGTGAACTGTTTGTGTGCGAAATATATGTGGATGACATTATCTTCGGCTGCACCAATCAGAAGTACAGTGAAGAGTTTGGATATATGATGCAAGAGCAATATCAGATGTCCATGATGGGGGAGCTGAAGTTCTTCCTTGGTCTTCAAATATGACAACAACGCAATGGCATCTTCATATCTCAAGAGAAGTATCTCAAAGATTGCCTGAAGAAGTTTGGTATGCAAGACTGCAAAGGCTTCACAACACCAATGCCAGCCAAACATCATCTGGGTCCTGACGACAATGGTAAAGAGTTCGATCAAAAGGTATACCGCTCCATGATTGGTTCTTTGCTTTATTTATGTCCATCTAGGCCAGATATTATGCTTAGTGTTTGCATGTGTGCTCGATTTCAAGCGGCACCAAAGGAGTCGCATCACTTAGCTGTGAAGCGAATTCTTCGATATTTGGCTCACACCCCAACTCTAGGATTATGGTATCCAAAGGGCTCAGAGTTTGATTTGGTTGGATTTTCGGATGCTGATTATGTTGGTGACAAAGTTGATCGCAAGTCTACATCAGGCACATGTCACTTTCTGAGACGATCACTTGTATGTTGGTCTTCAAAGAAGCAGAACTGTGTATCTCTCTCCACTGCTGAATCTGAATACATTGCTGCTGGATCTTGCTGCGCTCAGCTTCTGTGGATGAAGCAAACACTCAAGGACTATGACATTCATCTGAAGCAAGTGCCACTTTAATGCGACAACGAAAGCGCCATCAAGATTGCCAACAACCCAGTTCAGCACTCGAAGACAAAGCACATTGAAATTCGTCATCACTTTCTCAGAGATCATGTTGTGAAGGAAGACATTGATATCATACACGTCAACACTGAAGAGCAATTGGCAGATATCTTCGCCAAGCCCTTGGATGAGAAGAGGTTTTGCAAGTTACGGTGTGAGCTAAATATCCTGGAATCCTCAAATGTCCTGTGATCAGGCACACATCCTAACACTTATGCATATGATGACTTAGATGTGCAACACACAAAGTAAAGTAGATCTTCAATCAATGAAGACATACATTCTAAGTGTGAATACATTAATGTGGAATTTGACTTCGGAGCGCCACGATAATTGTGCGCCGTGTCTGGGTCTAATACTTCCTATACGGTGGGTAACGCCACAATGTTCCATTTTGAAGTGTTTCACTCATGGCGTTACCTTGCAATATCCTCACATTTGGTTTGGCTTCGAACTCAACATGTCTTCATGATTATCTTCACTACGTTGATTATATAGATATGCACATACTAGTGTTCTGTCCTCTATAGCATTCACTTATAGCTATGTCTTCTTGGTTGAATCTTTTGAACTAAGTGAATGTGATCAGACCCTAATCTCTCTATGCTTTCTATCTCAAATTCTATCTCTCCAAGTCATATGCATTCTATTGAAACTGTCGAATGTCTTCACTGTGTGTCAGCAGAAGATATAGAGACAACCATAAAGTCCATTTTTAATGCTCATTCCTCCACATAAAATCCGGAGAAGCAGGAACGACCACCCGACAATCCAGGCGTGCGTGGGACGTGGAACAGACCCAAAACTTCCGCAAACTGGCCACGCGTTCCTCAGATGCGAATCGCCAGGGGCACCTGTGTAATAGCACAGTGCCGCCCCTGAGCCTATAAATTCACACTTACCGCAGTCATTATCTCCTTCTTCCACCCTCGCAAGAACCCTAGCGCCACCGCTAGCACTCGACGACGCCGGCGACGAAGCGCTTCGCTGCCGCAACCTCTCCGAGCCGTCCTCACGCCGACCGCGGACATCGTTCTCTCCGCCGTCGCCGTAGGTGTCTTCCGTCGCCAAGTTAGGGCACGGAGGACTGAACTGCTCGGCATCATCTCTCACTTCCGTCTAGCAGTTCCAAGTGTGGTAAATAAAACTTCTTTTTACAGCCCCTTTGATCTCATGGTTCTGTCACTTTCTACCATAAGAAGTTTATCTTCACACAAGTTAGATCTCTCAATCTGCATCTGATAACATGCCTAGTATATTCACTTGTGCTTCATAAAGTAGTTAGATTCCTCACTTGTACTGATCTGTGGGTTCGTACAAATCTGGAACCAACTTCTTATCTATGAGTGAATGTCTTCGCACGATGAGGTCAATGTCTTCTAAACTGATTAATCTTCAAAACCTTCTGAGAATGCATATGACCTCTTCCCCTTCCCTCGCACCTTAATGCTGTCACAGGTACATGTCCGTGGGAGAATCCTTCGGTTCTCATAGTCTGCATTCATTTGCAGAATTCCTACAGCATCACATAAACTCTCCTGAAGCCAGTTCCTGTTTGTCCAGCAAAAGAAAGCCTTTGAAGCCTTTGAAAGTCTTGAAGCCTTTCAAGTTAAAGTTTATGGCTTCAGAAGCAGCAGCAAGGAAGGGGGGCAGACAGAGACGTGAAGGAACTTCCAAAGATCTGCCTGAAGACCTGGCAGAAATGTATAAAACAGATCCAGAAGAAAGTTATGGGCAGCGCAAGACCCGAATCCAATGGATTCGACGCTACTGGGTAGAACAATGGTTCAAATACCGCTTCGTCACCCAGGAGTATGCTGAGAAATGTGCCATCAAGAAACCATGGGGGGACATCCTTTACAAGAATCTCGTACCCAGGACCAGAGATGAAGCCATTGCTCAAGGCTTCTACCCATGCATGGTCCGAGGACCACAACCTGATGATGCACATCCGTCGTCACTCCTCTGGTGTCATGACGACAATCTGTTCAAGCGCAATTTCCAGTTTGCCCAACAATCCGCGAAGCTGAACAAGAAGAAATTTGGGTTAGACTTCAACCCTGGTCCCTCCGCACCAAGGGCAGATGGCACACGCTACGCAGAACCCAATGTCATCGGTCCGTTTGCCAATCTTGAGGGCCTCATCACCCACATCTTAGTCCAAGGGACTGCCGTGAATGACCCTCCAGCTGACTCTGAGTCTGATGAAGGTCCTGCTGTACCAAAGCCAAAGCAGACGAAGAAGCCAAAAGCTTCAAAGCCGGCCCCTGCCTCAAAAATCTCAAGGGCGAAGCCATTGGCAACTGCACCTCCTGAAGACAGTGTGCAGTCTGAAGACGTATCCCGCGTCTCCAAGCCCCAGAAGGACAAGGTGCCTCAGCCACACACCGGCAAAGAGCTCACAGCTGCTGCCATTCTACGCAACGAAGCCATTGATCTATCAAGTGATGAAGATCTTGGAGATGACGCTCTAGAGCAGCTCATCAAGAGCAAAGAAGAAGCTGAAATCTTCAACAATTTGCCTCTCTTTGATGTCGCCATCATCCATAACTTCATCGACGAATGGTTTGCCACACCGAACATAAGCTTCGAAGATCCGCAGCTGCCCGTTGGCCTCAGCGTCGCCTTCCAAGGCGCAATTGCTTCGGAACTTGCCATTGCTCAGCGCATAGTTGAACTGAAGCAGAAAATTGATCATGAAAAGGCTCAGTTCAAGAAAAGCATATGGCCAGGCTCAGCGTGCAAGAAGTGAAGAGCTTCAAGACCATGTTGCATGACCTCAAAGAAAATTTTCTGCAAAAGCGTGCAGAAGCTCAGGGCTCACGTGAGCGGATGAAGTCTTTGGCTGAACGATGTGTGCAGGCATACAATGAGGCCGAGAAGAGCAAGGCACTTGGGCGTCCTGGCATCGACCCCAAGATGGCCGTGAAGAAGAAGAAGAAGCCTGCTATGGCTGAACCAGAGGCACCTAGACAAGAAGCAGTTCAAATTGTCTTCCCAACTGCAACAACTGGCTCGAAGCCAAAGAGCCGGTCAACAGCTTCAGAGCTCAAGAAGACAAGAACTCCTGAGGCTGAAGCCAGGAAGAGGAAAAGCTCTGAAGCCTCTCCTACTGCCCCCAGCAAGAAGAAGCGCAAGATCAAGAAATCTCGGGCTGCTCCCACAGAGCCCTTGATAGTTGAATCTATCTCAATGGTTCACCCCAACGCCGAACGACAACTGACAGTTCATGAGCCTGCTCCCACAGAGGCTCCTGAAGCTGAAGATATTCCAGCTGCTGCTGCTGAAGACATTGGTCACTAGGACAATGTACAAGATGATGCAGTCCTTCCTCAGTGCGAACAAAGCGAACTCATCAGCATTGGTCGTCCTCTGACGCCAATTGAACAAGATGCGTCATGGGCGGATCACCCTCAGGAGGAAGAAGACAATGAGGCCCAGCCCACTCCAACCCAACAGGCGTCGTCTGCATTCCGCAGGCTTCGCAGAGGTCCAAGGCCTCAAGTATCTACTGAAGACATTCCGGCTGCATCAGCCGAAGAAGAAGCAACACAAGAGCTCCACCAAGAAGCAGTTCTCCAGGAGAACGTGCTTGTGACTGACCCTCCAGCTAGTCAAGCGGAGGCGGCAAATGTTGAGGCTGCCACAACCAACACTGAAGCCAATGTGGAGCCCTCCCCACCAAAAGCTTCAGCAGACAGCAAAACTAATGATCAAGACACTTCTGTTCATGAGTCTGCTATAGGTCCTCAATTTGATTACCATTTTGAGCACAGGCCTCATGTTCAGAAGCCAGTCCCAAGGCTGCCAAGGTTCCCAGGTCCTGCATCAGCACCTGGCTCCTTTGACATCAATAGCTTCAAGGCAGATAACACATTCTTCAACAGCTCCAAGAACCCCTATTCAAGGGAAAGGATTGTATCAGATAGGTTCTGGAGCTATTCTCAGCGCAGCTACTATTCATGCATCCTATACAACCAAGGTCGCATCTTCCCGCACAAGCGCCTTGATGTTGAAGCCATTGCTGGTCTGCCCTGTCTAGAGGAAGCTTTGGATTGCTTTAAGAAAGTGGGTCTGCTGCAGTTTGTCACTGATGAAGAGCACTGGAATGAAGAGCTTCTGCTTCAGTTCTATGCCACCCTCCATATTAAAGGATACAACAGAGATCCGAAGACTTGGGTCCTGGAGTGGATGACCGGCAATGTCCATCATGAAGCCAATGCATTTGATATCATTGAGCTCACCGGCCTGCCCACTCCTGGCGAATTCTTCGAGGAAGGCTGTCAACTACATGTTGAAGCTATTGAGAGCATATTCCAGAGGCCTGAACCACATATGAGTCAGATGCTCTCAATGATGAAGCCATTGCCTCATGATGCACCCTATCCAACTGAGTTCTTCGTTGAAGACTTTGAGTACCTGCCCAGGACCATATATCACATCATCCGGCGGACTCTCTGGCCCATTAAGGGACACTCTCCACATGTCAAGATTGAGGGTGCAATGAAGACTCTCATATTCTATATCCTTCATGGCAAATGCTTCAACGCACAGGATTTCTTCATACGCCAACTTGCAGCGTCAGGCTCAGATTTATTTGGTTTGAAGTTCTATGCTCCTTGGGTGATGAGGCTGATCAATCTGCACTCTGTGATCTCGTATCAGCCCTCAGCCCAAAACCGTCGAATCTTCTTGCCCGATGTGGATACCTCTGCTGAAGCTATATATCCTGAGCCTGCCAAGCAACCGTTGAGTCTTCATAATGCAGAACACCAAAGCTTCACTCAGAACGATGAAGGTGTTGAAGCCATCTCCAGGGTGTATCCTTTGGCTGGCACTACACGTGCGCCACACCCTGCTTCAACTGAAGCCACTGAGAGTGCAACTGCTTCAAGACCCAAGAAGCGCGCTCGTGTTCTCAATGACCGAGGGCTTCTTGTGGCCCTTCATCAAAAACAAGATAGGCATCACGACTGGCTAAAGCGTCAGATGAAAAGTCTCTTGGTGGATGTCAATCGTCTTCGAAACCTTGCCACCAAGAATGCCTTCATTACACATGAAACCTGTCGTCGTACATGGAAAGGGCTATCAATGATGTGTACTGAAGCTGAACTAGAAGAGGATAGCTTCACTGAGCGCTTCAAGTTTGACACCACACCTCCTAGAAGGGCTGTGATGCGAAACACACCATCACTTGAAGACTCTGAGTTTTCTTCATCTGCTGCCACAGTCACTGCCAGAATTATTGATGAAGAAGACGATGCTACATCACCGCCACCTGCTTCAGCACCTCCAAGCTCTTCTGCACCGCCAAACACCTCCAACGACCCTGCTGCTCCTGGAAATGAGTAGACACTCTATGTCTTCAAACCTTTTTAGCCCTTGCTGACAAAAGGGGGAGAAGCATATGGGTTGATAGTCTTCAAGCGGGTCCATATGGGCGGGTGCTTTATGTTTTGCTATATTTTGCTTCGTGTTTACAACTCTCGTTTTTGCTTCATTTGGTTCTTTGAGTTGTAACACTAAAACTCGATGGTCGTCTGCTACTCGTTTGCCACCCTGTATGCGAAGATAAATTCCGCATGTGCGATGATAAATTCCGCACTTATCTCATTCTGCAGACGTCCATTTTCCATTATGCATGTCATTATCTTCATATACTTTCACATGCATAGTGGATTGTCATCATAAGATGAAGTGGATCTCCACAAGTACAACCTGCCATGTGAATTTGCATTCCAAAAGCAAATTAACTTATATGCACATCTTCAAGGGGAGCCCTTGCAACTTATGAAGACAATTCCTTTACAAACTTCACACTTTATATTCCCCGTTGAAAACTTCAACTAGTTTGTCATCAATCACCAAAAAGGGGGAGATTGTAAGTGCATCTAGTGCCACCCCTAGTTGGTTTTGGAGTATTGACGACAAACCTAGTTGCGGGACTAATGTGTTTGTGAGAATTGCAGGAAAACACAGGTAGAAGTCCCTCATTGATTGGTTTTACTACCAGAGATGACCCCTAAAAATGTATGAAGACATTGAAGACAAAGGTGGTATATGAAGATATTCACATTGAAGACTATGACATAAGAAGACACGTTATGAAGCCTATGGAGCTCGAAGACTTAGATCTTTCGTAGTTCTTTTTATTTTGTGTTGAGTCATAGGAACCACCGTACTGTTAAGTGGGGTCTAGGAGAACCAGTCAGAATGACTGAAGTGATGCCTAAATCAAAAACCTATGTCTTCGAGTGAAGACAATGAGAGCGAATCTTGTCCAGAGCCGGACAAGTCAGCTTTGCTTGTAGCCCAAGTAAAGTTGCCATGAGAGTTCGAAATCTGACCGTTGAGACACGTGTCAGTTCCTTAGTGACCCAGGGTCATTTCGGACAAATCAGGTCTGGTTGCCAAGTGGCTATAAATAGCCCACCCCCACAACCATAAACGGTTGGCTGCTCAGATTTCAGTGCACGGCTTTTGTCGTTCGAGAGCAACCCACCTCGAAGCCTTTGAGAGAAAATTCCTAGTGAGGAGAAAAGCCCTAACCACCCAGAGCCAGAGTAAATTGGGCATCACTTAAGTCTTCTTGTCTGTGTGATCTGAAGACTTATGACACTTGGGGACTGTGAATCCTTCAGACGGTTAGGCGTCGCGTTCAGAGCATCCAAGAGACATTGTGGATTGCCAGTGAACGAAGTTTGTGAAGGTTTGGGAGTCTACCTTGAAGACTTACCAGAGTGATTGGGCGAGGACTAAGTGACCTTAGCTCAAGGAGAATACGGTGAGGACTTGGTGTCTTGAACTGTGTGTTCAGGACTGGGTGTCCGGGACTGTGTGTCCTAAGGTTTAAATACCTAGCCGCTCCAACCAGACATACAGTTGTCACAGCAACTGGAACTGGTCCAACATATCATTGTCTTCAACGAGTCACTGGTTTCATCTTCATTTCCTCTTCTTACTGTCACACATTGTGAAGCCATTGCATGCTTGCTTTATCTTTAGTCTTCACAACGTGATTGTATGAACTGTTTGGCTTCATAACTTCTTCCTACCTGATCCTTATTACACTGCAGTTGTTTGTCATTGTGCTTTCACTCTATTGAATACATGACCATGACTGGCCTAGTGTAATCTAACTTCCGCTGCATAGTAATAGCCATAATCTTCGCTGTTTGTCTTCATAACTCTCACGTTTTGAAGACTTTCGCGAAAATCGCCTATTCACCCCCCCTCTAGTCGATATAACGCACTTTCACATTCCAAAAGCAAATTAACTCATATGCACATCTTCAGGGGGGGCCCTTGCAACTGATGAAGACAATTCCTTATTCTTTACAATTTCACAGATTATATTCCTCGTTGAAAACTTCAACTAGTTTGTCATCAATCACCAAAAAGGGGGAGATTGTAAGTGCATCTAGTGCCACCCCTAGTTGGTTTTGGAGTATTGACGGCAAACCTAGTTGAGGGACTAATGTGTTTGTGAGAATTGCAGGATAACACAGGTAGAAGTCCCTCATTGATTCGGTTTTACTACCAGAGATGACCCCTAAAACTTTATGAAGACACTGAAGTCAAAGGTGGTATATGAAGATATTCACATTGAAGACTATGACAAGAGAAGACACGATATGAAGCCTATGGAGCTCGAAGACTTAGATCTTTCGTAGTTCTTTTTCTTTTGTGTTGAGTCATAGGAATCACCGTACTGTTAAGTGGGGTCCAAGAGAACCAGTCAGAATGACTGAAGTGATGCCTAAACCAAAAACCTATGTCTTCGAGTGAAGACTATGAGAGCGAATCTTGTCCAGAGTCGGACAAGTCAGCTTTGCTTGTAGCCCAAGTAAAGTTGCCGTGTGAGTTTGAAATCTGACCGTTGGGACACGTGTCAGTTCCTTAGTGACCCAGGGTCATTTCGGACAAATCAGGTCGGGTTGCCAAGTGGCTATAAATAGCCCACCCCCTACAACCATAAACGGTTGGCTGCTCAGATTGAAAGTACGGCTTTTGTCGTTTGAGAGCAACCCACCTCGAAGCCTTTGAGAGAGAATTCCCTGCGAGGATAAAGCCCTAACCACCAGAGCCAGAGAGAATTGGGCATCACTTAAGTCTTCTTGTCTGTGTGATCTGAAGACTTATTACACTTGAGGACTGTGCATCCTCCAGCCGGTTAGGCATCGCGTTCTGAGCATCCAAGAGACATTGTGGATTGCCGGTGAACGAAGTCTGTGAAGGTTTGAGTCTACCTTGAAGACTTACTAGAGTGATTGGGCGAGGTCTATGTGACCTTAGCTCAAGGAGAATATGGTGAGGACTGGGTGTCTTGAGCTAGGTGTTCAGGACTGGGTGTCCGGGACTGTGTGTCCTAAGATTTAAATACCTAGCCGCTCCAACCAGACGTACAGTTGTCACAGCAACTGGAACTGGTCAACAAATCATTCTCTTCAATGAGTCACTGGTTTCATCTTCACTTCACTTTACTTACTGTTACTCCTTGTGAAGTCATTGTATGTTTGCTCTATCATTTGTCTTCACTGAGTGACTGCGTGTTCTGTTTGGCTTCACAATATCTTCCTACCTGATCCTTACTACCTAGCTACTATTAGTCTTTGTGCTTTCACTTCATTGAATACTTGACTATGGTTTGCCTAGTGTAGCCTACCTTCCGCTGCATGGTAATAGGTTTGATTTTATCGTTTGTCTTCAAAACTCCCATGTTCTGAAGACTTTCATAAAAATCGCCTATTCACCCCCCCTCTAGTCGATATAACGCACTTTCACGCCCAGACCAGCGAAAGCATCCAATAGGTCGTCAAGACCTCAGACACAACTAATCAAGTCTGGCACCGCCATTTATACCGAATAAATGGTCACACCCCTATTTGTCAATACAAGGGGCTCAACGCGCGCAGACAAGTGGCAATTTCTTCTCATCTTGAATTGTACATGGTTTCCTTAAAAACTATCCTTTTTGCACGACAACTTTTTCACCTAAATTCCTCTCTTTTACAGACGATCATCGTGCTACACCCGTCCAGGATACGGCACAATGGAGACACAGGCGCAGACGTGCAGCAGGGACCCGCCCCAAGGATTCTTTTTAGATTAAGACCCTGCGTAAACCTTTTTTACTGTCTCTTGTTGATACATATCCACCGTTGAGAAGGATGCTGACGTCTTGGCATGTGGCCACGCCAGAACAATGCACGTACCTGGACACAAGGGGCTTCTTACAAAGGCCATTATTTAGGCCCGGTTTATACCACAAAGACCGTATACCTTAGGGAGTGTTCGGCGTCGCGAGTTTGGCCCTATATGCATCAGCTCCGAATCATTGTCTTTGGTCAAATGTTGGGTTTGCCCGGCTCCTGTGTTTTGGTGCCTTACGTTCCGCTTTACCGGCTAAGGTAGCACCAGGAGAACTACTGCGATTGTGCCATGGTTCATCCGGACGAGCACCTCAGTAGAGAAAGCCGAAAACTGACTGTCATGATATAGCGTGAGACTGGTCAACCACTCGATGACCTGTTGGAATGTTAGAATTCCTCCGCCTTAACGAAGGGTCGTTTTCCGGCCAGGCATGTACGCACCCCGGGATCGGGAGAGTGCAGAGCCACCAGGGGCTATCTAGTAGCCCCACTGTCAAACTCCTATGGCTAAGTGAAAGTGTTAAAGCATTATAGTCCGGTTGCCTCGCTCACTCCGCTATCACCTCCTTAATAGGACCAAGACGTTGGGTTAAGTGTGAACGCGTGTTTTTTGCGAGCACCTCCGCATTATATGCGTGGGGGTCAAAGCCGACGGCTGCAATCTTTCAAGTTATACACATGTATACATAAACGGCCGCCCAGGAGGCATCATATTACTTTTAGGCAAAAGTATAAAAATAGCCTTATAAAAATTTATGAAAGCATTTCGCTTACAATGAGATTATATATCACTCAAACATAATATTTTTTGAGCACTGGGTCTCTATCAAACGAGCTCCCTCAAGAACTTCTTCAAAGTAGTGCTCAGCAGCCATTCGACCTATGGCCGAATCCCGCGCTGCAACAGTGGTAGCATCCATCTCCGCCCAGTATGCTTTAACACGGGCAAAGGCCATCCATGAACCCTCTATGCACGCCGACCTCTTCACCGCATTAATGCGCGGCACCACGTCAAGGAGCTGCTGCACCAAGCTGAAATAGCTGTTCTGTTTTGGTTGTTCCGGCCATAGCTGATCCACAATAGACCTCATGGCGAGTCCGGACAACCTATTCAGTTCGGCCCATTCGGCTAATTGGTCAGTCAATGAAAGCGGACGCTCGGGAGAATTGAATTGTGTCCAAAACAGCTGGTCCACTTCACGGTCCGTCTCACCCTGGAAGTACTTGGCCGCATCGGCAGCGCTCGCCGCCAAATCCATATACACATCCTCCGAACTCGACAGCCGATCCAGAGAGGCATACAGTGGATCTCCAAACTTCCTCCACGACATAAAGGATTTCCCAGCTACAATATCCCTGGCTTCCCGCAGCTCCTCCTTCTTCGCCCTCATAGCAGAGCGGATGTCTTTTCTCGTCGCAGTAGCCTTCTCAAGGTCCGATGCCTTCGCTAGGTTTTCCTTTTCAAGAACCTGGCAACGGTCAGCGGCGGCTTTTAATTCTATGGCCATCTTGGCCATCTTATATCGGCTCTCGCCATGCGCGGCCTTCTCGGTTTTCAACTCTTCGGCCGCCTTCAAAGCAGCCGCATTACTAAACCTCGCTTGTTCCTTGGCTCGGGAAAGTTCTGCCCGCAAGGCTTCAATAGTGGCAGCTCCATCTGCAGTCACAACATATTAAAGATACTGGCATCATGCTGCTCTTACTATGTGGCGTTTACCAGATAATGACACTTACCCTGTGCCTCGTCAAGCCTTTGGTTAACAAGATCGATGTCGGCGTCTGCCGCATCCAACTGCCGTTTTAAATGGGCAAACTCGCTAGTCCGGCTAGCCACAGGAGCTTCCATCACCTGCACATAGAGGCAGTATGGCTATTACCTGGGAATATGATCCTCTGTTCGTCGTCGTTTCCGACGACAACCAGAGTCTCAGGGGCTACTATCTACACAAGGCACACCTAGCATGTGCAGGACTATCATACATTTTTACGTACCTCAAAGCCTGTTAGTAGACTCATAAAAGCTTCATGCAATCCGCTTTCGGCGGACGAGATTCTCTCCATCACCGTATTCATCAGCACACGATGTTCATCTGAGATAGCCGCTCGCCCCACCAACTCCCTCAGAACATCCGTTCGCACACCAGACGGTGCCGGACTCTTTTTTCCGCTCTCTTCGGGAGCCGAACACTGGGAGCTTCGGGGGTCAATGGGATTATCTTCTGGCCTCATCGGACCCGGAGAGGCCCTCCGCGACGACACTTCGGGGTCGCCCGCTTCCGGAGCGGAGGAGTCCGGAGGGGGCGTTTCACTCTCCATCATCTCTGGAAGAAGATCCCCCGAAGACGAGCTCATTTGAGAGGGGCTAAGACCCGAACTGCAAAGATATATGCGGTGGTTATTTTCTCAGAAGAAAAAGATGGCATACATGTACTATTAAAGTATTTCGGGTCACTTACGACTCGCTGGAGAATTGATCCCCCCGCGGACTTTGTGCGACAAAAGCACCCCCCGAGGTAGGACCCTCTATGGGAGACTTCTTCTCCATTTTGGAAGCTTTGGCTTCCGAATCCCCGGGCGCAGTCCTTTTCCTCCTTCGGTCGTCTTCCTTCATGGAGACGCTCGCTCCCTCGGTTAGAATGGGCAGCGTTGGGGGCCCGCGTCCGCCCGTATTATCCTCCCCAGTATCTTCCTTCAAGGGCTCCGGGCAAGGTGCGACCTGGCGCATCTTTTTCAATACCGGATTCTCCAAACCCTCAGGGAGGGGGGCCAAACACCGAATCAACTTTGCCTTTGTCAGCCAGTCCTGGTCAAAAAGCGAACTCTCAGAAATAACTTCGTAACAAGTGAGAGATAGTATGTTCGGCCAGAAGATTCCTTACCTATTCGGCGGCGCGGTTACTACTCAGGCCCATGTCCTCGGTAATTTCCGGACACTCTACCTGAGGTCTGAAGAATGACTTGTACATCTCCTCGTGCGTCAGGCTGAGGAAACTTTGAATGGCACGCGGTCCCTCTGGGTTGAACTCCCACAAGCGAAGGGGCCGGCGTTTGCAAGGCTGGACTTGACGAACCAGCATAACTTGTATTACCACAACCAAATTAAAATCTCCCTCGAAGAGATCTCGGATGCGGCTTTGCAGCATAGGCACGTCCTTGGCTGGACCCCAGCTCAGACCTCTGCTAATCCATGACATCAGTTATGGTGGGGGGCCGAGCGGAAAGCGGGGGTAGCCGCCCACTTGGCACTTGTGGGAGCCGTGACGTAAAACCACTCCTGTTGCCATAATTCGGACACCTCCGGAAAGGAACCTTTCGGCCATGGAGCTCCTGCCATCTTGCCTATTGATGCACCTTCACACGCTGCATGTTGCCCCTTGATCATCTTCGACTTTACTTCAAAGGTCTTGAGCCACAGGCCAAAGTGAGGGGTAACCCGGAGGAAGGCCTCACACACGACAATAAATGTCATGATATGAAGAAAGGAGTCCAGAGCTAGATCATGGAAATCTAGCCCGTAATAAAACATCAAACCCCTGACGAAAGGATCCAGAGCAAGGCCTAGAGCTCGGAGGAAGTGGGAGACGAACACGACGTTCTCGTTGGGTTCGGGGGAGGGGACGGCCTGCCCTCGGGCGGGCAGCCGATGCACAACCTCGGCGGTCAGATATCTGGCCTCCCTCAACTTTTTGATGTCTTCTTCCGGGACGGAGGAAGGCACCCATCGGCCTTGAAGGCTAGATCCGAACATGATTGAAGGTTCGGAGCACCTGACCTGAACCTTGGGTGTTTGAGCTTGAGGTGGGGGAAGGATTCAATTGAGCACGGGAGGGAAAAAAGTAAGAGCCTTGTCCCTTTATAAAGAGGGTCAATATCAAGCGTCCTCTCCGTGGCCGTTTGGACTTGCCTATAGTCTAGGAGTCCTAGAAGCGGTTGGGTTACTCACACCCGTATTGATGAGAATCCCGGAATAAGGGGACACGATCTCTACTTTAACAAGACGTGCCAAGGAAACCGCCTCGCATGACGCTCTGAGGTGGGATAATAAAATGATTCGGATAAAGGCTTGTCCGTGGTGCGATGTCGCATTACGGAATACGTCAGCGGATTAGATCTGTGTAAATATTATTCTCTCTATGGCCATATGTGGAAACTTATTTTGCAGAGCCGGACACTATCTTTGTGTTCAGAATCTTCTATGAAGTACTTGGAGGAGGAACCCGCCTTGCAATGCCGAAGACAATCTGTGTGCCGGACTCGTCGTCATTGAAGCCTGGTTCAGGGGCTACTAAGGGAGTCTTGGATTAGGGGGTGTCCGAATGGCCGGATTATACCTTCAGCCGGACTCCTGGACTATGAAGATACAAGATTGAAGACTTCGTCCCGTGTCCGGAAGGGACTTTCCTTGGCATGGAAGGCAAGCTTGGCGATACGGATATGTAGATCTCCTACCATTGTAACCGACTTTGTGTAACCCTAACCCTCTCCAGTGTCTATATAAGCCGGAGGGTTTTAGTCCGTAGGAGAACATACAAAACAATAATCATACCATAGGCTAGCCTCTAGGGTTTAGCCTCTCCGATCTCGTGGTAGATCTACTCTTGTACTACCCATATCATCAATATTAATCAAGCAGGACATAGGGTTTTACCTCCATCAAGAGGGCCCAAACCTGGGTAAAACTTCGTGTCCCTTGCCTCCTGTTACCATCCGGCCTAGACACGCAGTTCGGGACCCCCTACCCGAGAACCTCCGGTTTTGACACCAACATCAAGGATCATAGGTTCCTAATGAACTACATAGCAATGTCCCAATTTCCCAATCCTACTCATGCAAATTTGTAGGAGTGAACTAATGCATAGTAAAAACTGGGTATAGAAAAGTATGATCAAAGTGTAACTCGCCTTGTTGACTATCGTTAAACTCTAGGGATTCGTAGTAGCAAGCTTCGCACTCCGGATGATCTAACAAAGCAAAGAGTAACATACATAAGCACACAAGCAAAGAATCAAACGAAATCAAAGAAAAGACTTATGAATACTCCAAAAATAACCAAATAAGACTTCTGTACTGAATGAAATTTTAACAGTAGTAAAATTGTATGTTTTTTATCTTAACCGAAAGTACATGCCAAGAGCTTCGATTTGTAAAAAGATTCAATTAAAACGGAGATACGAAGCTTAAGTTATGGCCTAATAAACTTTGAATTCAGATATGAAAAAATTAAAATTTTAAATCTTCAAAAATATTTTTATTTTGGCTCTCTGGTTAGATGGGATCATGATGAAGAATTTGGCGTTGGTTTCATTGAATTTGGACAAACGGTTGAAAAGTTATGATGATTTGAAAACAGGGGCTAATTTGGAGAAAAAAAACTACAACTAGGTCACTGGCCACGTGTCAAGTTGTTGTTCGCTGAAAACCGTTCGCTACAGATCTAAACCAGCGAGGCATAGTGGTTCGAAATAAAACCAGAATGATCTAATCCTAGCCCTAGATCTACGATCAGACGGATGGGGTGGCTTGGCGGCTTACCGCGGCGGTTGGGGTGGTTGGCGGCGGCAGCTTCGCCAATGAACGGGGCGGCGGCTCCGGTGGTCGGCGGCTTCGGGCGGAGGCACGGAGAGGTGCAAAATGTTGAGGGGAGTCCGATGGTGGCATTGGTCGACGGCGGCGGATCGGAGCGGGGCAAGGCGGTAGATCTCGTTGGCGGAACTCCGGCGAGTTCGTGCGAAGCTATGAGGGTTTTCGGGCGCTGTGGTTTTAGGAAAAGAGAGGCCGGGGCCTCAGCTTATAAAGGGGGTTTCATGGAGGTGGGCAAGGCGAGAGGAGGTGTCCGGGTCGGGCACGATGGCGACCGGCGAGTCATGCTGGAGATGGACTCCGGCTCGGGTTAGGGGATGAACCCGATAGGTGGGTCCCTCCAATCGGTGGCTGGCGAGGAGGCATGCGAGCGGGAGGCAGTTCGCGGGCGCGGCACAGGGAGGTCGCTGCTGGGCTGGGCTGGGTGGCCTGGCCTGGCGCGATCGGTGGCTTTTTTTTAAATAAAATGTTTTCTGTTTTTTTAACAGATACATTAAAACACCAAAATACAAATAAATAAAAGTCTAAAACTTCCGGAAAAAATCGCATAATTTTATGGCCTTATATATGACCTTGTGAACATTTTCCTGTCCTAAAATGCAATTTTTTTTAAAAATAAACATTTTGCTATGCAACTAAAATTTGTGTCAAAATAAATTGCAAATAAACCCCAATAAATATATTTTGCTTCCAAATTCAAATTCCAATATTTCTTTTCTGTTTTTGAAGAAGTACTTTTATCTTCTCTATTTATTTTATTTTTGAAATAATGGAAATGAATCTTGGTGGAACTCACAGTCAAAAATAAATTTGGTGGAACCAAACTTGACCCAATTTCCAAATTTTGAAATTTCAAATTTGGGTTTTGGGGAAGCTTCCAACTCTCTCTTTTGGTCCTTGAGTTTCTCAAAGTCCCTTGGATCAATATTCAAATAAAACAAATGAAGGCAAAAAATCATAAATCATGGATGCATACGAATGATCTATAAATAACATCTAAATTGAAAGGTGGTGTACCAGCGAGGCTGCGGTCGGGCGAGCGAGTGGGAGGCGGTTCGCGGGCGGGCGCAGGGAGGCCGCTGCTGGGCTGGGCCGGGTGGCCTGGCCTAGCGCGGTCGGTGACTTTCTTTTTTTTAAACAAAACCTTTTCCGTTTTTTACAGATACATTAAAACACCAAAATACAAATAAATAAAAGTCTAAAACTTCCAGAAAAATTCACATAATTATATGGCCTTATATATGACCATTTGAATATTTTTCTAAACTAAAATGCAGTTTTTTAATTAAACTTTTTGCGATGCAAAATAATTTGCATCGAAATAAATTGCAAATAAACCCCAATAAATATATTTTGCTTCCAAATTTCAATTCCAATATTTTTTTGTTTTTGAAGAAGTCCTTTTATCTCCTCTCTTTATTTTATTTTTGAAATAATGGAAATGAATTTTGGTGGAACCAAACTTGATCCAATTTCCAAATTTTGAAAATTCAGAAGTGGGTTTTGGGAAGCTTCCGACTCTCTCTTTTGGTCCTTGGATCAATATTCATATAAAACAAATAAAGGAAAAATGCATAAATCATCGATGCATATGATGATCTATAAATAACATCCAAATTGAAAATTGGGATGCTACAACCTCTCAAAACAATTTTATCTCTAAATTTAAGCTTTGAGCTCTGGCACCTCTACAAATCTCTGCTTCCCTCCGCGAAGGGCCTACCTATTTACTTTTATGCAAATTTTATTTTTATTTTGAGTCTCCATCTTCTCTTACAAAGTACCAACTAGGGAACACTATTGTCATACTTGTGATTGGATATAGCTAATATTCGAGTGTGTTTAATGAATGGATCAATGATTGAGAATAATGGGCTAGGGATAACTTTCTTCAGTGTTGATATTTTGAAAGACATGGTTGCTTGTTGATATGCTAGAGTATTGATGTACTCATGTCAAATAGTAGACTATTGCTTTGAATCATTCAAGTCCAAATGTCCATGCTATAAAAGAAAAGAGTATATGAGGAATATGATAGGTAGCATTCCACATCAAAAATTCCGTTTTCAAATGCTACTTTATCATGATGAGTTTTATGAGAAAGAATTGCTGTTATGATGCTAGGAAAAGTGATTGAAATTATCATTGATCAAACTTATGCACTATGATAGCATTCACACATCATAAATTATTTCTTTTATCGTTTACCTACTCGAGGACGAGCAGGAATTAAGCTGGGGGATACTGATACGTCTCCGACGTATCTATAATTTATGAAGTATTCATGCAATATACAAAGCACTAGAACAAAAATTAATTCAACCATTGGGGGAGTCACATACGATGAATAATCACCCAAAACAGTTTCGGAAACGGAGTTCCGGGCAAGGAGATCGAAAATGGCAGAAAAATGAGCAAGAACATGGGTTTGAGCAACGGTGGGATTTTTTCTGGAGGGAGACGAAGTAGATGGGTGCTGGCATAAGTGAGGGGGACCCACGCGGGACCCACAAGCCCTATAGGTGCGCCCAAGGGGGTGGGCACGCCCTATGGGCTTATGGCCCACTAGTGCACCCTGACATGTCTCCGGCGTATCTATAATTTATGAAGTACTCATGCCTTGTTTACAACAATTTTATATCGTTTTGGTATGATTTGCATGGAACTAACTCGGACTAACGTTGTTTTTAGCACAACTACCATGGTGTAGTTTTTTGTGCAGAAATAGAAGTTCTCCAAATGCAAGGAAACTTTTTGGCGTTTTTTGGAACAAAAGAGGCACTAGAAGCTTCGTGGGAGGACCAGAAGGTGAAGGAGGTGGCCACCACCCACCAGGGCATGCCAGGGGTCTTGCCCGTGTGTTGGTGGGTGGTGGGCCCCTCGAAGCCCATCTTCACGTGAAACCAACGCTACAAAATCCTATAAATACATAAACCCCCAGAAATAACCCTAGATCAGAATTTCCACCGCCGCAAGCCTCTGTAGCCACGAAAAACCAATCTAAACCCTATTCTGGCACTTTGCAGGAGGGGGAAATCATCACCGGAGGCCATCTTCATCATCCTGACGGCCATCATGATGAGGAAGGAGGAGTCCACCCTCGAGGATGGGGGTTTGTACCAGTAAATATGTGTTTAATCTCTCTCTCTCTCTTGTGTTCTTGATTTGGCACGATCTTGATGTATCGCGAGCTTGGTTAATACATTTGGATCATATGGTGTTTCTCCTCTCTATCTCATTGTGATGAATTTAGTTTTTCTCTTTGAGATTTCGTTGTTATCAGATTGAATACTTTTATGGATTTGAGAGCACTTGATGTATGTTTTCCTATGAATACCCGTGGTGAAAATGGGGTATCATATTGATTCACTTGATATATGTTTTGGCACTCAACTCGCGGATTCCCAAGGTGACATTGGGGTACTCTATGCATAGGGGTTGATGCATGTTTTCGTCCTTGATTCTCTGGCAAAGATCTTGGGGCACTATTTGAGATTCTTTGCTGGATTGAGTATTATGAATCTGAAATTGTTTGATGCATATCGTATAATTAACTCACGGATACTCGCGGTGACATTGGAGTATCTAGGTGACATTTGAGTTGGTTGATGTGTATCATATGGTGTTATTTTAGTACGAAGTCTTAGATAGATCGATCGGGAAGGATAATTTGGTGTTATTTTAGTACGAACTCTTGGATAGATCGATCGGAAAGGATAACTTTGAGGTGGTTTCGTACCCTACAAACAATTTCTTCTTATGCTCTCCGATAGATAAGAATTTGGAGTGATTCTTCATCGCATGTTGAGGGATGGTTAAATGATCCAATTATATTAGCATTGTTGAGAGATTTCACTAGTGAAAGTATGAACCCTAGGCCTCATTTTCAAGTATTGCAATACCATTTGTGCTCACTTTTGTTACTTGCTACCTTGATGTTTTTTATTGTTACTATTACAAAAATCAATATTTACTATCATTACTACACTTGTATCACCATCTCTTCGCCGAACTAGTGCACCTATACAAATTACCATTGTATTTGGTGTGTTGGGGACACAAGAGACTCTATGTTATTTGGTTGCAGGGTTGTTTGAGAGAGACCATCTTCATCGTACGCCTCCCACGGATTGATAAACCTTAGGACATCCACTTGAGGGAAAATTTCTACTGTCCTACAAAACTCTGCGCCTGGAGGCCCAACACGAGTCTACAAGAATAAAGTTGTGTAGTAAACCTCAACTACGCCCACAACCAGGAGCAGGAGTATTAAACCATATCTTAGCATCAGCCTTCAATGAGAAAGGAAACAATTTAAGAATATAGTAGTAGCGGATCTTTTCCTCATGAGCAAAATGGGTGGCTATACCATTTAATTTAGAAAGGTGTGCCACAACAATTTCAGTTTCATAGCCATGAAAGTATCAGATTCAACCAAAGTAATTAACTGAGGAACAACAGAGAACTCATAATCCTTATCGGTAACAAAGATAGGTGAAGTAGCAAACTTGGGATCATATTTCATTCTGGCATTCAAAGATTTTTCTTTCAACTTACGTAGTAGTTTCTTAACATCTTCCCTATCGTTACAAGCAAGAAATTCTCTAGCTATCTCCCCATCCATAACATAACCTTCAGGTACCCTAGGCAATTCAATTCTAGGAGAGCTAGGTCTACTAGGTGCATCATCAATTTCAACAATTTCATTAATTTCAGCATTCTCAAATTCTTTAGCATCAAGAAATTCACCTAGTGGCACAGTATCATCAAGCGAAGTACTAGCATCATAAGTAGCATCGTTCATAGAAGAAGTAGCATCAACAATTACTTGCGACATATTAGAATTAATAGCAGGTGGTGAATCAAGTGTAGAGCTAGATGGTAGTTCCTTACCTCCCCTCGTCTTAGAGGGAACAAACTTGGTTCTGGTATCTTTCATATTCTTCATAGTGATCAACAGATATAAATCCCAAGTGAACCATCAAATAAAGCTATACTCCCCGGCAACGGCACCAGAAAAAGGTCTCCATAACCCACAAGTATAGGGGATCGTAACAATTTTTGAGGGTAGAGTATTCAACCCAAATTTATTGGTTCGACACAATGGGAGCCAAAGAATATTTGCAAGTATTAGCAGTTGGTTAATAAATTCAATCACAACTAGAGAACTAAATATCTGCAGGAGACTGATCGGTAACACAATAGTATGGTAATTTGATAGCAATTGTAACAATAGCAATGGTAGCAGAACAATAGCAGTTTTATCGTGATTGTAACAGCGGCAACAACAATATTAACTTAGCAAAGATCAATATGTGAAAAGCTGATAGGCATTGGATCGGTGATGGATAATTATGTTAGATGACATTCATCATGTAACAGTTATAACCTAGGGCGACACAGAACTAGCTCCAGTTCATCAATGTAAAGTAGGCATGTATTCCATATATAGGCATACGTGTTTGCTTGCATGATATATTTTGTCCTACCCTCCCATGATAGATCTACGGGATATTAAGTCCTCCTTTTAATAGATAGCCGGAACAAAGCATTAGCACTTAGTGAATATATGAACTCCTCAAACTATGGTAATCACCAAAAAGAATCCAAATTATTGTCACCTTGGGGTATGCGGATCATAACATGTAATAGGTGCATATAACTTGCAAGATGGGATCAAGAACACAAATATATTCATGAAAACATGAAGGGTCCAGATCGGAAACCATGGCACTCGGGCCCTAGTGAAAATTATTAAGCATAGCGAAGTCATAGCAACATCAATCTTAGAACATAGTTTATAGTAGGGATCAAGCCCTAACAAACCTAACTTGATTACATGGTAAATCTCGTCCAACCCATCACCGTCCAGCAAGCCTACAAAGGAATTACTCACGCACGGAGGTGAGTGATACGTCTCCAACGTATCTATAATTTCTGATTGTTCCATGCTGTTATATTATCATTCTTGGATGTTTTACAATCATTTTATAGCAACTTTATATCATTTCTTCGGACTAACCTATTAACATAGTGCCCAGTACCAGTTGCTACTTTTTCCTTGTTTTTTACTTTGCAGAAAATCAATACCAGACGGAGTCCAAGAGCAGCGAAACTTTTTGGGGATTTTTTTTGGACCAGAAGACACAAATTGGGCCAAGGAAGTACCAAAGCAGGGTTCCGAGGAGAGCACAACCCACCTAGACACGCCTGGGGGCCCAGGCCAGCCCTGGTGGGTTGTGCCCACCTCAGCCGCCTCCCGCACCGCCTCTTCTCTATAAATACCTCAAAAATCCAAAAACCCTAGTGGAGTCAACAAAACACAATTCCAGCCGCCGCAAGTTCCAGAAACCGCAGATCCAATCTAGCACCCTCACGGAGGGGTTTATCATCCTCATTGGTGCCTCTCCGATGATGCGTGAGTAGTTCATTGTAGACCTTCGGGTCCGTAGTTAGTAGCTAGATGGCTTCCTCTCTTTCTTTTGATTCTCAATACAATGGTTTCTTCAAGATCTATTTGATGTAACTCTTTTTGTGGTGTGTTTGTTGGGATCCGATGAACTTTGAGTTTATGATCAGATCTATTTTATCCATGAAAGTTATTTGAGTTTTGATCTCTTATACGCATGATTTCTTATAGCCTCATATTTCTTTTTCGAATCTTTGGTTTAGTTAGGCCGACTAGATCGCGCTTTCTTGCCATGGGAAGAGGTGCTTTGTGATGGGTTCGATCTTATGGTGCTCTATCGCAATGACAGAAGGGGACATGCCACGTATGTATCGTTGCTATTAAGGATAACAAGATTGGGTCTATTCCTACATGAATAGATCTTGTCTACATCATGTCATCGTTCGTATTGCATTACTCCGTTTCTCCATGAACTTAGTAGACTAGATGCATGCTGGATAGCGGTCGATGTGTGGAGTAATAGTAGTAGATGCAGGCAGGAGTCGGTCTAGCTATCTTGGACGTGATGCCTATATAATAATCATTGCCTAGATATCGTCATAATTATTTGAAGTTCTATCAATTGACCAACAGTAATTTGTTTACCCGTCGTATGCTATTTTTCTCGAGAGAAGCCACTAGTGAAATCTATGGCCCATGGGTCTCTTCTTTATAATATTTGCCTTCGAGATCTATTTACATTTGCTTTTATTCACAGATCTATTAATCCAAAAACCAAAAAAATACCTTGCTGCAATTTATTGTTATTTATTTTCTCTCGTGTTCCCGCGAGATCTATTTATCCAATCTACTACAAATTTATGTATCTTTTTACCCGGGAGGGATTGACAACCCATCTTTTATGCCAGGTTGCAAGTATTTGTTCTTTGTGTGTAGGTACCGTTTACATAGTGTTGCGTGGTTCTCCTACTGGTTCAATAACCTTGGAATCATCACTTAGGGAAATACCTATTGTAGCTGTGCTACATCATCTGTTCCTCTTTGGGGAAATACCGACGTATTTCAGGCTGCATCAAAAGGAATTTCTTTCGCCGTTTCCCGGGAGACATCATCAACATCTATCAGGTTCCTAATCACAAAGCTCATCTCTTTGCTATTTACATTATTTTCCATCCGTCTCTCATTTTCATCTCCCCCTCTTCACAAAAAATTGTCGTTTTATTAGCCCTCTTTTCGTTCGCCGTTTTCTCGTTAGATCTGTTTTTGTGTGAAATCTTGTTTGAGTAGTCATGATGCCTCAAAGAAAATATTGTGATGTTCCTTACCCTAATATTTTACTTGAAATTGAGAAGAGTAATAACGAATATATGACAAAATAGTTTGAGCATAATAAATAATTTGATGGGGAACGTGGCAGAAATTCAAAATTTTCCTACGTGTTACCAAGATCTATCTATGGAGAGACTAGCAACGAGGGGAAGGAGAGTGCATCTACATACCCTTGTAGATCACTAAGCGGAAGCGTTCAAGTGAACGGGGTTGATGGAGTCGTACTCGTCGTGATCCAAATCACCGAAGATCCTAGTGCCGAACGGACGGCACCTCCGCGTTCAACACACGTACAGCACGACGATGTCTCCCATGCCTTGATCCAGTAAGGAGAGAGGGAGAGGTTGAGGAGGACTCCATCCAGCAGCAGCACAACGGCGTGGTGGTGATGGAGGAGCGTGGCAATCCTGCAGGGCTTCGCCAAGCACCGCAGAAGAGGAGGAAGAGGTGTTGGAGAGGGAGAAGGAGGCAACCAAAGGCATCCATGAAAAGCCCTCCTTCCCCCACTATATATAGGGAGCCCAAGGGGAGGGCGGCCCTAGGAGATCCAATCTCCTAGGGGGGCGGCGGCCAGGGGAGGAATCCCTCCTCCCCAAGGCACCTAGGAGGTGCCTTCCCCTTCTGGGACTCTTCCTTTAGGGTTTCCCCCACACTAGGCGCATGGGCCCTAGGGGAAAGTGGCGCCCCAGCCCACTTTGGGCTGGATCCCTTCCCACTTCAGCCCATGGGACTCTCCGGGATAGGTGGCCCCACCCGGTGGGCCCCCGGGACCCTTCCGGTGGTCCCGGTACAATACCGATGACCCCGAAACTTGTCCCGATGGCCGAAATAGGACTTCCTATATATAAATCTTTACCTCCGGACCATTCCGGAACTCCTCGTGACGTCCGGGATCTCATCCGGGACTCCGAACAACATTCGGTAACCACATACAAACTTCCTTTATAACCCTAGCGTCATCGAACCTTAAGTGTGTAGACCCTACGGGTTCGGGAGACATGCAGACATGACCGAGACGTTCTCCGGTCAATAACCAATAGCGGGATCTGGATACCCATGTTGGCTCCCACATGTTCCACGATGATCTCATCGGATGAACCACGATGTCAAGGACTTAATCAATCCCGTATACAATTCCCTTTGTCTATCGGTACGATACTTGCCCGAGATTCGATCGTCGGTATCCCGATACCTTGTTCAATCTCGTTACCGGCAAGTCTCTTTACTCATTCCGTAACACATCATCCCGTGATCAACTCCTTGATCACATTGTGCACAATATGATGATGTCCTACCGAGTGGGCCCAGAGATACCTCTCCGTCACACGGAATGACAAATCCCAGTCTCAATTCGTGCCAACCCAACAGACACTTTCGGAGATACCTGTAGTGCACCTTTATAGTCACCTAGTTACGTTGTGATGTTTGGTACACCCAAAGCATTCCTACAGTATCCGGGAGTTGCACAATCTCATGGTCTAAGGAAATGATACTTGACATTAGAAAAGCTTTAGCATACGAACTACACGATCTTTGTGCTAGGCTTAGGATTGGGTCTTGTCCATCACATCATTCTCCTAATGATGTGATCCCGTTATCAATGACATCCAATGTCCATGGTCAGGAAACCGTAACCATCTATTGATCAACGAGCTAGTCAACTAGAGGCTTACTAGGGACATGGTGTTGTCTATGTATCCACACATGTATCTGAGTTTCCTATCAATACAATTATAGCATGGATAATAAACGATTATCATGAACAAGGAAATATAATAATAACTAATTTATTATTGCCTCTAGGGCATATTTCCAACAGTCTCCCACTTGCACTAGAGTCAATAATCTAGTTCACATCGCCATGTGATTAACACTCACAGGTCACATCGCCATGTGACCAACATCCAAAGAGTTTACTAGAGTCAATAATCTAGTTCACATCACTATGTGATTAACACTCAATGAGTTTTGGGTTTGATCATGTTATGCTTGTGAGAGAGGTTTTAGTCAACGGGTCTGCTACATTCAGATCTGTATGTACTTCGCAAATCTCTATGGCATCTCCTAGATGCAGCTACCACGTTCTATTTGGAGCTTATTCCAAATAACTGTTCTACTATATGAATCCAGTTTACTACTCAGAATAATCTAGATTAGTGTTAAAGTTTGCATCGGCGTAACCCTTTACGACGAACTCTTTTACCACCTCCATAATCGAGAAAATTCCTTAGTCCACTAGTTACTAAGGATAACTTTGACCGCTGTCCTGTGATCCATTCTTAGATCACTCTTGTACCCCTTGACTGACTCATGGCAAGGCACATTTCAAGTGCGGTACACAGCATAGCATACTGTAGAGCCTATGTCTTAAGCATAGGGGACGACATTCGTCCTTCCTCTTTCTTCTGCCGTGGTCGAGCTTTAAGTCTTAACTTCATACCTTACAACTCAGGCAAGAACTCCTTCTTTGACTGATCCATATTGAACACCTTCAAGATCATGTCAAGGTATGTGCTCATTTGAAAGTACTATTAAGCGTTTTGATCTATCCTTATAGATCTTGATGCTCAATGTTCAAGTAGCTTAATCCAGGCTTTCCATTGAAAAACACTTTCCAAATAACCCTATATGCTTTCCAGAAATTCTACGTCATTTCTGATCAACAATATGTCAACAACATATACTCATCAGAAATTCTATAGTGCTCCCACTCACTTCTTTGGAAATACAAGTTTCTCATAAACTTTGTATAAACCCAAAATCTTTGATCATCATCAAATCATACATTCCAACTCCGAGATGCTTACTCCAGTCCTCAGAAGGATTGCTGGAGCTTTGCATACTTATCAGCATCTTTCAGGATTGACAAAACCTTCCGGTTGTATCACATACAACCTTTCCTCAAGAAAAGTCGTTGAGGAAAAAATGTTTTTGACATCCTATCTGCAAGATTTCATAAATAATGCAGTAATCGCTAATATAATTCCAACAGACTCTTAGCATCGCTACGAGTGAGAAAGTCTCATCGTAGTCAACTCCTTGAACTTGTCGGAAAACATCTTAACGACAAGTCGAGCTTTCTTAATGGTGACATTTACCATCATTGTCCGTCTTCCTTTTAAAATCCATCTGTACTCAACAGCCTTACGACCATCGAGTCGTTCTGCCAAAGTCTACACTTTGTTTTCATACATGGATCCTCTCTCGGATTTTATGGCCTCGAGCCATTCATCGGAATACGGGCCCACCGTCGCTTCTCCATAGCTCGTAGGTTCATTGTTGTCTAGAAACATGACTTCCAAGACAGGATTACGTACCACTCTGAAGTAGTACGCATCCTTGTCATCCCACGAGGTTTGGTAGTGACTTGATCTGAAGTTTCATGATCACTATCATAAGCTTCCACTTCAATTGGTGTAGGTGCCACAGGAACAACTCTTTGTGCCCTGCTATACACTAGTTGAAGTGACGGTTCAATAACCTCATCAAGTCTCCACCATCCTCCCACTCAATTCTTTCGAGAGAAACTTTTCCTCGAGAAAGGACCCGATTCTAGAAACAATCCCTTATTGCTTTCGGATCTGAGACAGGAGGTATACCAAACTGTTTTGTGTGTCCTATGAAGATGCATTTATCCGCTTAGGGTTCGAGCTTATCAGCCTGAAACCTTTTTACATAAGCGTCGCAGCCCCAAACTTTTAAGAACCGACAGCTTAGGTTTCTCTAAACCATAGTTCATTCGGTGTCGTCTCAATGGAACTACGTGGTGCCCCATTTAAAGTGAATGTGGTTGTCTCTAATGCCTAACCCATAAACTATCGTGGTCATTCGATAAGAGACATCATGGTTTGCATCATATCCAATAGGGTGCAGTTATGATGTTCGGACACACCATCACACTATGGTGTTCCAGGCTGTATTAGTTGTGAAACAATTTCCGCAATGTCTTAATTCTGTGCCAAACTCGCAATTTAGATATTCATCTCTATGATCATATCATAGATCTTTTTATCCTCTTGTTACGACGATCTTTCAACTTCACCCTGAAATTACTTGAACCTTTCAATAATTCAGGCTCGTGATTCATCAAGTAAATATACTCAACATCTACTCAAATCATCCATGAAGTAAGAACATAACGATATCCACTACACGCCTCAGCACTCATTGGACTGCACACATCAAAATGTATTACTTCCAACAATTTGCTTTCTAGTTCCATTTTACTGAAACCGAGGCTTTCAGTCATCTTGCCCATGTGGTATGATTTGCATGTCTCAAGTGATTCAAAAATCAAGTGAGTCCAAAGATCCATCAACATGGAGCTTCTTCATGCGTTTTATACCGATATGACTTACGTGGCAGTGCCACAAGTAGGTGGTACTATCATTACTATATTTTGTCATGAACATGTGTATCACTATGATCGAGATTCAATAAACCATTCATTTTAGGTGTAAGACCATTGAAGGTATTATTCAAATAAACAGAGTAACCGTTATTCTCCTTAAATGAATAACCGTATTGCGATAGACATAATCCAATCATGTCTATGCTCAACGCAAACACCAATCTCGATGGTAGAGGGAGCTTGCGATGCTTGATCATATCAACATTGGAAACACTTCCAACACATATCGTCAGCTCACCTTTAGCTAGTCTCCGTTTTATTCCATAGCTTTTATTTCGAGTTACTAACACTTAGCAACCGAATCGGTATCTAATACCCTGGTGCTACTAGGAGTACTAGTAAAGTACACATCAACACAATGTATATCCAATATACTTCTATCGACCTTGCCAGCCTTCTAATCTACCAAGTATCTAGGGTAATTCTGCTCCAGTGGCTGTTCCCCTTATTACAGAAGCACTTAGTCTCGGGTTTGGGTTCAACCTTGGGTTTCCTCACTAGAGTAGCAGCTGAATTGCTGTTTCATGAAGTATCCCTTCTTGCCCTTGCCCTTCTTGAAACTAGTGGTTTCACCAACCATCAACAATTGATGCTCCTTCTTGATTTCTACTTTTGTGGTGTCAAACATCGCGAATATCTCAAGGATCATCATATATGTCCTCGAAATATTATAGTTCATCACGAAGCTCTAGCAGCTTGGTGGTAATGACTTCGGAGAAACATCACTATCTCATCTGGAAGATCAACTCCCACTCGATTCAAATGATTGTTGTACTCAGACAATCTGAGCACAAGCTCAACAATTGAGATTTTCTCCTTAGTTTGCAGGCTAAGAAAATCGTCGGAGGTCTCATACCTCTTGACGTGGGCACGAGCCTGAAATCCCAATTTCAGCCCTCGAAACATCTCATATGTTTTGCGACGTTTCAAAACGTCTTCGGTGCCTTAATTCTAAACCGGTTAACTGAACTATCATGTAGTTATCAAAACGTGTGTGTCAGATGTTTGCAACATCCACAGACAACGTTCGAGGTTCAGCACACTGAGCGGTGCATTAAGGACATAAGCCTTCTAAGAAGCAATGAGGACAATCCTCAGTTTACGGACCTAGTCCGCATCATTGCTACTATCAACTTTCAACTAAATTTTTCTCTAGGAACATATCTAAATAGTAGAACTGAAGCACGAGCTACGACATAATTTGCGAAGACCTTTTGACTATGTTCAGGATAATTAAGTTCATCTTATGAACTCCCACTCAGATAGACATCCCTCTAGTCATCTAAGTGATTACATGATCCGAGTCAACTAGGCCGTGTCCGATCATCACGTGAGACGGACTAGTCAACGTCGGTGAACATCTTCATGTTGATTGTATCTACCATACGACTCATGCTCGACCTTTCGGTCTTCTGTGTTCCGAGGCCATGTCTATGCACATGCTAGGCTCGTCAAGTTAACCCTAAGTGTTTTGCATATGTAAAACTGTCTTACACCCGTTGTATGTGAACGTAAGGATCTATCACACCCGATCATCACGTGGTGCTTCGAAACGACGAACTTTAGCAACGGTGCACAGTTAGGGGAGAACACATTCTTGAAATTGTAATGAGGGATCATCTTATTTACTACCGTCGTTCTAAGCAAATAAGATGTATAAACATGATAAACATCACATGCAATCAAATAATAGTGACATGATATGGCCAATATCATATAGATCCTTTGATCTCCATCTTGGGGCTCCATGATCATCTTGTCACGTCATTGACATGCAAGTCGTGATTCCTATTACAAGAACATGATCAATCTCATACATCACATATATCATTCATCACATCCTTTAGCCATATCACATCACATAGCATACCCTGCAAAAACAAGTTAGACGTCCTCTAATTGTTGTTTGCATGTTTTACGTGGCTGCTATGGGTTTCTAGCAAGAACGTTTCTTACCTACGCAAAACCACAACGTGATATGCCAATTGCTATTTACCCTTCATAAGGACCCTTTTCATCGAATCCGTTCCGACTAAAGTGGGACAGACTGGCACCCGCTAGCCACCTTATGCAACTAGTGCATGTCAGTCGGTGGAACCTGTCTCACGTAAGAGTACGTGTAAGGTCGGTCCGGGCCGCTTCATCCCACAATACCGTCGAAACAAGATTGGACTAGTAACGGTAAGCATATTGAACAAAATCAACGCCCACAACTACTTTGTGTTCTACTCGTGCATAGTAACTACACATAGACCTAGCTCATGATGCCACTGATGGGGAACGTAGCAGAAATTCAAAATTTTCCTACGTGTCACCAAGATCTATCTATGGAGAGACTAGCAACGAGGGGAAGGAGAGTGCATCTACATACCCTTGTAGATCGCTAAGCGGAAGCGTTCAAGTGAACGGGGTTGATGGAGTCGTACTCGTCGTGATCCAAATCACCGGAGATCCTAGTGCCGAACGGACGGCACCTCCGCGTTCAACACACGTACAGCACGACGATGTCTCCCATGCCTTGATCCAGTAAGGAGAGAGGGAGAGGTTGAGGAGGACTCCATCCAGCAGCAGCACAACAGCGTGGTGGTGATGGAGGAGCGTGGCAATCCTGCAGGGCTTCGCCAAGCACCGCAGAAGAGGAGGAAGAGGTGTTGGAGAGGGAGAAGGAGGCAACCAAAGGCATCCATGAAAAGCCCTCCTTCCCCCACTATATATAGGGAGCCCAAGGGGAGGGCGGCCCTAGGAGATCCAATCTCCTAGGGGGGCGGCGGCCAGGGGAGGAATCCCTCCTCCCCAAGGCACCTAGGAGGTGCCTTCCCCTTCTGGGACTCTTCCTTTAGGGTTTCCCCCACACTAGGCGCATGGGCCCTAGGGGAAAGTGGCGCCCCAGCCCACTTTGGGCTGGATCCCTTCCCACTTCAGCCCATGGGACTCTCCGGGATAGGTGGCCCCACCCGGTGGGCCCCCGGGACCCTTCCGGTGGTCCCGGTACAATACCGATGACCCCGAAACTTGTCCCGATGGCCGAAATAGGACTTCCTATATATAAATCTTTACCTCCGGACCATTCCGGAACTCCTCGTGACGTCCGGGATCTCATCCGGGACTCCGAACAACATTCGGTAACCACATACAAACTTCCTTTATAACCCTAGCGTCATCGAACCTTAAGTGTGTAGACCCTACGGGTTCGGGAGACATGCAGACATGACCGAGACGTTCTCCGGTCAATAACCAATAGCGGGATCTGGATACCCATGTTGGCTCCCACATGTTCCACGATGATCTCATCGGATGAACCACGATGTCAAGGACTTAATCAATCCCGTATACAATTCCCTTTGTCTATCGGTACGATACTTGCCCGAGATTCGATCGTCGGTATCCCGATACCTTGTTCAATCTCGTTACCGGCAAGTCTCTTTACTCATTCCGTAACACATCATCCCGTGATCAACTCCTTGATCACATTGTGCACAATATGATGATGTCCTACCGAGTGGGCCTAGAGATACCTCTCCGTCACACGGAGTGACAAATCCCAGTCTCAATTCGTGCCAACCCAACAGACACTTTCGGAGATACCTGTAGTGCACCTTTATAGTCACCTAGTTACGTTGTGATGTTTGGTACACCCAAAGCATTCCTACAGTATCCGGGAGTTGCACAATCTCATGGTCTAAGGAAATGATACTTGACATTAGAAAAGCTTTAGCATACGAACTACACGATCTTTGTGCTAGGCTTAGGATTGGGTCTTGTCCATCACATCATTCTCCTAATGATGTGATCCCGTTATCAATGACATCCAATGTCCATGGTCAGGAAGCCGTAACCATCTATTGATCAACGAGCTAGTCAACTAGAGGCTTACTAGGGACATGGTGTTGTCTATGTATCCACACATGTATCTGAGTTTCCTATCAATACAATTATAGCATGGATAATAAACGATTATCATGAACAGGGAAATATAATAATAACTAATTTATTATTGCCTCTAGGGCATATTTCCAATATAATTTACCGAGGAACTTAAGGAGTACTCTGTTGTGTTGGAAGCTATAACTAAACTACTTGATGATATTAGTACAGAAGTTTGCAGTCTCCAATCTAAGTATGCTTTCGCTGAAAGTTTGCTAGGCAAAATATCCGATGCACAAGCAACCCTAGTAAATCAAATGGTCGCTATACCTATCTCATTAGACGATAAAAATGATGAAGATCTTAAAATGATTGGTGTTTCTTCTATTTATTCTTTGTTTGAAAAAATTAAAATTGATGATAAAGGGGCTGAAGAAGAGTCAACTTTAGTTAGAAGGCGTCCCAATAATTTGAAGGGTGAAAATCTTATTGAAAAAAATGACAAAGTGGGTTTGGAGAGGTCGAAACATTAACGAGTGATGTGCCCACTCTTTTTTATTACAAAGACTTTAATTACGATAATTGCTCTTTGATTGATGGTCTTTCTTTGTTGCAATCCATGATAAATCCCCCCATGCTTATGAACAAAATAATGTTTTTACTAAACATATTGTTGATGCTATGATGAAAGCTTTGGAAGAAAAGTTGGAATTAGAGATTCCAATTCCTAGAAAATTACATGATGAATGGGAACCTACCATCAAAGTCAATTCCAAAATCTTTATGTGATGTGCTTGGTCTTACCAATATTGAAGAATGTTCTTTAAATTTTCACTTGGCCGATTCTACTATTAAATTCCTTGGAAAGTGTTCGTATGGACGATACTCGTGGATTCGGTTACCCGTGGAATATGGAAGTATGGTGGAAAAAGGAATAAACTTTATTTTCTGTATGGGAACCGCCTATGATATATCTAGCATGGAAAGTATTGGGAACTACTCGATCGTTTTCGTTGACAAGAAAGGCATGCCACCCGAAATGTTTTATCTCTATCTCTATATTTTTTGCTTTGAGCTTTGGCACCTCTACAAATCCCTACTTCCCTCTGCGAAGGGCCTATCTATTTACTTTATGCAATTTTTTTTTATTTGAGTCTCCATCCTCTCTTATAAAGCACCAACTAAGGGGCACTATGATTGTACTTGAGAATTGGGTGTAGCTAATATGCGAGTGTGTTTCATGAATGGATTAATGATTGAGCATAATTGGGCTAGGGATAACTTGCTTTAGTGTTGATATTTCAAAAGACATGATTTCTTGTTGATATGCTTGACTATTGAAATCTTCATGTCAAACTTAGACTATTGCTTTGAATCATATACATATGTACATGCTACAAAAGAAAAGAATATACGATCAACATGTTAGGCAGCATTCCACATCAAAAATTCGGTTTTTATCATTTACCTACTCGAGGACTAGTAGGAATTAAGCTTGGGGATGCTGATACGTCTCCAACGTATCTATAATTTTTTTATTGTTCTGTGCTTTTATATTATCATTCTTGGATATTTTACAATCATTTTATGGCAACTTTATATCATTTTTTGGGACTAACCTATTGACCCAGTGCCCAGTGCCGGTTGCTATTTTTTTCCTTGTTTTTTACATCGCAGGAAATCAATATCAAACGGAGTCCAAACACCGCGAAACTTTTTGGAGATTTTTTATGGACTAGAACACCCAGGATGGGCCAGAACAGCACCCGGGGGTGCCCCAAGGGGGGCACAACCCACCAAGGCGCGCCTGGGCTCCTAGGCGCGCCCAGGTGGGTTGTGCCCACCTAGGTGGCCTCCCGCACCCCCTCTTTACCCTATAAATTCACTAATATTCTGAAAACCCTCGGGGTTAACCTAGATCAGAAGTTCCGCCGCCACAAGGCTCTGTAGACACCGAAAACCAATCTAGACCCTTTGCGGCACCCTGCCGGAGGGGGGAATCATCACCGGTGGCCATCTTCATCATCCCGGCGGCCACCACAATGAGGAGGGAGTAGTCCACCCTTGGGGCTGAGGGTTTGTACCAGTAGCTATGTGTTTAGTCTCTCTCTCTCTCGTGTTCTTGAGATGTCACGATCCTGATGTATTTCGGGCTTTGTTAATATAGTCAGATCATATGGTGTTTTCCCCTCTCTATCTTGTTGTGATGAATTGAGTTTTCCCTTTGAGATTTCGTTGTTATTGGATTGAATACTTTTATGGATTTGAGAGCACTTGATATGTGTCTTGCATATGAATACTCGTGGTGACAATGGGGTGTCGTATTGATTCACTTGATGTATGTTTTGGCACTCAACTCGCGGATTACCGAGGTGACATTGGGGTAACCTATGCAGAGGGGTTGATGCATGTTCTTATCTTTGTTTCTCCGATAGAAATCTTGGGGCACTCTTTGATGTTCTTTGTGTTGGATTGAATATTGTGAATCTGAATTTGCTTTGGTGTTATTTTAGTACAAACTCTTGGTTAGATCGATCGGAAAGAATAGCTTCGTGTTATTTTAGTACGAACCCTAGGATAGATTGAACGGAAAGAATAGCTTTGTGGTGGTTTCATACCCTACAAAAAATTATGTCTTATGTTCTCCGCTAGATAGGAACTTTGGAGTGATTCTTCGTTGCATGTCGAGGGGCGGTTATATGATCCAATTATATTAGCATTGTTGAGAGATTGGACTAGTGAAAGTACGAACCCTAGGCCTTATTTTTGAGCATTGAAATACCGTTTTGTGCCCATTTACTATTTGCTACATTGCTGTTTTTATTTATTCAGATTATAAAAATATATTTCTACCATCCATATTACACTTTTATCACCATCTCTTCGCCGAACTAGTGCACCTATACAATTTTCCATTGTATTAGATGTGTTGGGGAGACAAGAGATTTCTTCTATTCGGTTGCAGGGTTGTTTGAGAGAGACCATCTTCATCCTACGCCTCCCACGGATTGATAAACCTTAGGTCGTCCACTTGAGGGAAAATTTCTACTGTCCTACAAAACTCTGCGCTTGGAGGCCCAACACGAGTCTACAAGAATAAAGTTGCGTAGTAGACATCAGTGAGCATCATGAAATTGGTGATGGAGGATGGTTGATGATGACGATGGCGACGATTTCCCCTCTCCGGAGCCCCGAACAGACTCCAGATCTGCCCTCCCGAGGAAGAACAGGGCTTGGCGGCGGCTCCGTATCGTAAAACCCGATGAATCCTTCTCTCTGATTTTTTTCTCCCCGAACATGAATATATGGAGTTGGAGTTGAAGTTGGTGCAGGTCCAGAGGCCCACAAGGACAGAGGGTGCGCCCCAGGGGGGTGGGCACGCCCCCACCCTTGTGGCCAGGGTGTGGGCCCCCTTCAGTTGATTATTTCGCCAACATTTTTATTAATTCCAAAAATCATCTCCGTGAAGTTTCAGGTCATTCCGGGAGCTTTTATTTCTGCACAAAAATTACACCATGGCAACTCTGCTGAAAACAGCGTCAGTCTGGGTTAGTGCCATTCAAATCATGCAAGATAGAGTCCAAAACAAGGGCAAAAGAGTTTGGAAAAGTAGATACGATGGAGACGTATCATGCTTCACTTAAATTATTTTGAGAGAAGAAAATTTTTATGCTCATGTTCTTCACTTAGATTTGTTTGAGCTATCAAAAGCAACATATGAAATTAGTCCCAAAGTGATTGATATTCAAGAGGGATATAATAAAAACTTTCATGAAGATCATTGGACAAAATAAACTTGATTCTTTGTAATAGTTCTGCGATATGATGATATAATATGTGAGTCATGTTGATGAGTAATTATGCTTTAGTAAGTATACTGGTGTTAAGGTTAAGGTTTGTGATTCCCTATGAAAGCACGAAAGTCAATATTTATGCAAATAAATTATATCCTACTTGTGGTGCATTATTCGGTGTTAGTTATGCTTAATGCTCGCTTATGAGATATTTCGTTTCTTGGTTGGATGCTTCTCAATCTTTTGCTAGCCTTCATTCACACTAAGTATGATCACTACTTGTGCATACAAAATCCTTAAACCCAGTTTTGCCACATGAGTCCACTATACCTACCTATATGTGGTATATTCTTTTGTCGTTCTAACAAATTTGTATGTGACATCTCTAATTTCCTTTTTGTGTGCTTGTACCGCTCATGAAACGGTAGGGGTGGCTGATATGTTTCCATGCTAGATGTGTTATTCTCAAGATGAGTGTTTATTCACTTGTCATTGCATGAGAGTATGGCAAAGGTATTAGGGATGCCTAGTCCCGAAATGAAAAATGAATTTACTTTATGTTGTCAAATAATAAATTCCTTGGAAAGTGTTGGTATGGATGGCACCTGTGGATTTAGTTAGCCGTGGAATGTGAAAGTATGGTGGAAAAATGAATAAACTTTATTTTCTGTTTGGGAACCGCCTATGATATATCTAGCATGGAAAGTATTGGCGACTACTCGATCGTTTTCGTTGACAGGAAAATCATGTCGCCCAAAAGATTTTTATCTCTATCTTTTTCGCTTTGAGCTCTGGCACCACTACAAATCCCTACATCCCTATGCGAAAGGCCTTTCTTTTACTTTATGCAATTTTTACTTTTACTTGAGTCTCCATCTTCTCTTATAAAGCACCAACTAAGGGGCACTATGGTTGTACTTGAGCATTGGGTGGAGCTAATATGCGAGTGTGTTTCATGAATGGATCAATGATTGAGCATAATGGGCTAGGGATAAATTGCTTTAGTGTTGATATTTTGAAAGACATGGTTGCTTGTTGATATGCTTGAGTATTGAGATCTTCATGTCAAAACTAGACTATTGCTTTGAATCATATAAAAGTCCAAATGTCCATGCTACAAAGAAAACAATATGTGGTTAACATGTTAGGCAGCATTCCACATGAAAAATTTATTTTTATCATTTACCTACTCGAGGAGGAGCAGGAATTATGCTTGGGGATGCTGATACGTCTCCAGCTATCTATAATTTTTTACTGTTCCATGCTGTTATATTATCATTCTTGGATGTTTTACAATCATTTTATAGCAACTTTATATCATTTTTTGGGACTAACCTATTAACATAGTGCCTAGTGCCAGTTGTTGTTTTTTGCTTGTTTTTTACTTCGCAGAAAATTAATACCAAACAGAGTCCAAACGCCTTGAAGCTTTTTGGAGATTTTTTCTTGGCCATAAGACACAGGATGGGCCAAAGAAGTACGAGAGGGGTGCCCCGAGGGGGCACAACCCACCTGGTTAACGGTGCTCAAGAAAGGTATATCAAAGATAATGGGACAAAAGTCATCTTGTGGGGAACCAAGAACAAGAAAATCAGTAGGGTATTTTATTTTACCAAACAAGACTTCAACATCTCTAACAATCCCAAGTGGTGTGATGGTGTCTCTATTAGCAAGTTTAATAGTGCCATCTATTTCTTCTATTTTAGTGGGTGCTATGTCATTCATGATTTATTGATAAAGGGTAAAAGGAATAGCACTCATGCTAGCACCTATGTCACATAAACCATGATAACAGTGATCTCCTATTTTAACTAAGACAACAGGCATGCCAACAATGGGTCTGTGTTTTTGCTCTTTTTTAGGTTTGGCAATTCTTGTAGCTTCATTGCAAAAGTAAATAACATGCCCATCTATATTTTCTTCTAGGAGATCTTTAACCATAGCAACATTAGGTTCTACTTTTATTTGTTCATCAGGTCTAGGTGTTCTAATATAACTTTTGTTAACCACAGTCAAAACCTTAGCATGTTGCTTTATCCTAACAGGGAAAGGTGGTTTCTCAATATAAGAAGTAGGAACAAGACCAACGTTATAAAGTATAGTTTCTTCTTTAGCTAATACCGGTTCTTTAGTTTCTTCTTTAATAGGTGGGTGATATTTAAACCACTTCTCTTTAGGGAGGTCAACATGAGTAGAAAATGATTCACAAAAATAAGCTACTATCTCAGAGTCAAGTCCATATTTAGTGCTAAACTTTTGAAAAGCATTGGTATTCATAAAAGATTTAACAGAATCATATTTAAGCTTAATACCTGACTCTATACCTTCATCGAGTTCCCAATCTTTAGAATTGCGTTTAATTATTTCCAAAAGATCCCACCGGAATTCAATAGTCTTCTTCATAAAAGAACCAGCACAAGAAGTATGAAGCATGGATCGATCATTATGAGAAAACCGATCATAAAAATTCTGGATAATAATTTCTCTCGAGAGATCATGATTGGGGCATGAATATAACATTGACTTCAGCCTCCCCCAAGCTAGAGCAATACTTTCTCCTTCACGAGGCCAAAAATTCTATATGTAGTTTCGATCACGATGAACTAGATGCATAGGATAAATTTTTTGGTGGAACACCAATTTCAATAGATTCCAATTCCAAGATCGAATATCATCGCATAGCCAATACCATGCCAATGCTTTTCCCTTCAAAGATAAAGGGAAAACCTTCTTATTAACATCATCTCCGGGTAAACCTGCAAGCTTAAACAATCCACAAATTTGTTCCACATATATCAGGTGCATATCAGGATGTTCGGTTCCATCTCATGCATATGGATTAGCTAGCAGTTGTTCTATCATACCCGATGGAATTTCATATTCACTATTTTCAGTAGGTACACTAGGTTGAGGGGTAACTAACTGTGGTTCCGGTCGAGGTGAAGATACCCCGAACAAACCCCTCAAAGGATTGTTTTCCATAGTAGCAAGTGACAATAAATTTCAGCACACTATATAAATGTTTCCTTACCACATTACACTTACCAAAGGCGCTTCACTCCCCAGCAAAGGTGCCAGAAAATAGCCTTGATGACCCACAAGTATAGGGGATCAATTGTAGCTCTTTTTGGTAAGTAAGAGTGTCGAACACAACGAGGAACATAAGGAAATGCCACTTTGATAATTTGATATGTGGGTGGACTGGTACTTAGGTGTTGTTCTTACTTGAACAAACCTCCTACTTATGATTAACCCTCCCACAAGCATCCAATCGGTCCCTTACGGAATAGCGCATAAACTGGGGTTTAAGCTTCTGTCACTCTCGCAACCCGTCATCTAATTGCCACTCCACAATGCATTCCCTTAGGCCCAAATATGGTAAAGTGTCATGTAGTCTACGTTCACATGACACCACTAAGGGAATCACAACATACATACTATCAAAATATCGAACACATATCAATTTCACATGATTACTTGGAACATGATTTCTCTCATGACCTCAAGAACAAAAGTAACTACTCACAAGTGATAAACATGCTCAAGATCAGAGGGGTATTAAATAGCATAATGGATTTGAACATATAATCTTCCACCAAATAAACCATATACTAATCAACTACAAGATGTAATCAACACTACTAGTCACCCACAAGCACCAATCTATAGTTCCGGTAACAAGATTGAACACAAGGGATGAACTAGGGTTTGAGATGAGATGGTGCTATTGAAGATGATGATGGAGATAGCCCTCCCCGAGATGGGAGAGTTGTTGGTGATGATGATGATTTCCCCCTCTGGGAGGGAAGTTCCCCCAGCGGAATCGCTCCGCCAGAGGGCAAAAGTGCTCCTGCCAAGTTCCGCCTCGAGACGGCGGTGCTACGTCTCGAAAGTCCTCTCCTTATTTTTTCTAGGTCAATAGGACTTATATACCAGAAGATGGGCACCGGAGCTAGGCCTGGGTGAGCACAACCCACCAGGGCACGCCTGGGCTCCCTGGCACGCCCAGGTGGGTTGTGCCCACCTGGTGGGCCTCCTCTGGTACTTATTTGCTCCAATATTCATCATATATTCCATAAAAATGCTTCGTGAAGTTTCAACTTGTTTGGAGTTGTGCAGAATAGGTAGCCTGACGTAGCTTTTCCAGGTCCAGATTTCCAGCTGTCGGAATTCTCCGTCTTTGTGTGTACCTTGCAAATTATGAGAGAAAAGGCATTATAATTGCTCCAAAAAGCATTATTATGCATAAAACATCATAAATAATAGTAGGAAAACATGATGCAAAATGGACGTATCAAAGCAGTGCGCCATCCATGTTACTAGATGGTAGCAGTTCAGAGGAAACACCGCCGGAGAGCAGTCTGAGCACATATATTATAGTTCTTGAGGCTCTACTAGAGGCAGAAAGAGATGGTATGGCTGTCATGAATGAGGTAATCTTGATCTTGAGGCTAGAAATTATGTAATTAGCTGCACGCATTATGCAAGCAACCCAATAATTGGAGGAAGTAAGAATGTTGCATTTGAAGACGGAGGAGGTCCTGCTGCTTCTGCTATCTGAAGCCCAGGGTAATCCCAGTTCTTCTTTAGATACCAGTTGAAATTGTCAATAGATTTTTATACTTGCATGTTGTGTCATGTCTCTGAATGGATTATTTTGTAAGACCCCCTATGTTATCCATGTATTGTAATGATCTGAATTTTTTAGGCAAGGTAATCCTCAGTACTTGTATGATTGGCATAAGGTAAACTGTTTTTCGTGTGAGCCTATTGTATTGGATGAAATAACTGTTTGACTCAAAGTGTATCCAACCTACTAAATTTGAAGATCACGACATTTCTAAATCATAATCATATATAAAGGTGGAATAAATCTTTTTAATGGTTTTGAAGAAATAAATAACAAAACATAGAATGATGTATGGATATTCGTAATCGAATACAAATTGGATTTGATATTAGTTACCAGGGCCCAGGGTAAACGTGCATGCTAATTCTCCCAAATTTTGAGCGAAGCGGCAAAACACCCACTATCATTTGTCAGCTGCTCGAAGCAAGTGTTTGCGAGATGGAAATTACTATCTACCCGTGACACTTCACATCCTAATCGACCCGATTTCCACTGTTGTTGATAGGAGTAGACTAGTAACTTCAATTAGACGTGACACGACCACCTCTGAGCCCATTCAGACACGGTGGGCACCAAACATGGGTGGAAAAACACATTTGTTTCAAGCTCATCCGAAAGACATGTGTCTCTCCCTCCATTTCCCCATTCATACACGGTGGGCGGCAAAACAAACTCTCCTCGTCCAAAATCGATGTAGGCAAATATTTTAAATAGGGGCAGATGTGTAACTTCCCTCAGATGTGACACAACCACCCTACCTGTCAGCCCCATTCATACATCGTGGGCGCCAACCGTGGGCGGCAAAACACCCTCTCCTCGCCCCAAATCACAACCGGTAAAAATTGGGGAGATGCGAGATTACCGTCCTATCCCCAACCGACGTGATGTCCTAAATTTTAAATGGGGGATAAGTTCGTAACTTTGTCAGATTTCCCTCCCCATTCATACACCATCGGTGCCACAACAACCTCCCCACTGCGGCCAGCCTCCTCCGCCCGCCACCCCATCCTCCACCTTGCCAGAGCAGCTACCCCTACCCCATCGTCCACTGCAAGAGATGGATGTCTCTCATCTACGGCGCCGAACCAGGATCCTTTCATCACATCCTCTCGCTTCATCGGTGCCGTGGTCCACCTTGCCACCGCCGCTCCTACGATTGCCTCGTCCACGGCAACAAGACTTATCCCCCGACCTGGCCGTCTGCCGTCTAAAGTCTTCTTCCGCGCCGCCGACAGCCATCGCACCCGCATCACCCTCAACGTATCAGCAGGGGCCTACACGGCGTCGCAAGAGAGGTGGTACTCTTTTATATCAGCTTAAGTTGTTGATCTCACCTGGAAAATAGATCTAACTTGTTTACTGTACTTTTCTTGTCCGTACCAAATCGTAGTGGCTAGTTGAAAGCAAACATTGGTTGCGAAGTAGCCTTTGTCTGTTTTGCACCTTCAGATCACTATACTCGTAAAGCTTATGGTTTTCCACCTTTATATTCACTACCATCATCGTAGGTGCTTCATGTCGTGCTAGCACTGCTCCTCAAGACCTCAACCCATCAAGCGAAACAACATGCCACTCATAATCCCAAAGCTTAGTTGTTGAAATAAGGATCTGATATGATGCTCATATTACTAAAACAAAGAACGTTTAATTGGTCACCTAATATTCCTATATTTGTTTCAAAAAGCATGTGCGCCACACACCGGCGGAGGTACAGTTAAAATATTGGGAGCGCCAGATGGCTTAGGCTATAGGGGATCCCAAATTTTGGTACAAATTTACCTTCACTACTTTGTATATTGGACTAGGGCTGGGAGGGCCATGGTATTTTTGTGTTCTTATGTAGCTCCGCCATTGGCGCCACATATACAGAGACAGCAGGGATTTGCATTTCTCTGTGTGCTCTAGTTCATCATGGGTGGGAAACACACATTGTATTATCTAACTAGCAACATGCCCGTGTGTTGCACGGAAAATCAAGGTGCATCTGTATGAGTAGTTTATCTTGTGGAGGCACCAATCAGGATGATGAACCCCTCCGTGATGGTGTCTAGATTGGATCTGGTGGTTCTGGAATTTGCGGCGGCTGGAATTAATTTTGTAGACTCCCCTAGGGTTTCTAGAATATTGGGTTATTTATAGAGCAAAGAGGTGATGCGGGAGGCAACCGAGGTGGGCACAACCCACCTGGGCATGCCTGGGGGCCCAGGCGCACCCTGGTGGGTTGTGCCCCCCTCAGGGCACCCCCCAGGTGCTTCTCTGACCCATCTGGTGTCTTCTGGTCCAAACAAATCCACAAAAAGTTTCGCTACATTTGGACTCCGTTTGATATTGATTTTCTGTGATGTAAAAAACAAGCAAAAAACAATAACTGGCACTTGGCACTCTGTCAATAGGTTAGTCCCGAAAAATGATATAAAATGATTGTAAAACATCCAAGAATGATAATATAACAGCATGGAACAATCAGAAATTATAGATACGTTGGAGACGTATCATCAGCATACTTACAGTCATTGTTGTTTGATTATGTAGCATCCATGTAAACGTTCACTTATTTATCCTCCCTTTGCTCGAAATTATAAGATCTATATTTACTCTAGGATAAATGTAGAATTAACAAATGGTTATGAATTTGTGGATTGCTCATGTAAGTACATGTTGTCATGTACTCCCTCTATATTGAATTAATTGTTGATCAATTGGATGTATTTAGAACTTAATAGTGCTAGATACATCCATTTGAGCGACAAGTAATAACGGACGGTGGTGGTATTACTATACTTGCATCGCAAGATAGCTGATTATCTAGCATTACTCTGCATCTTATCTTCCTTGCCCTCCACTTTCTCCAAATTATCAGATCTACATTTACTCTTACCAAAATGTTGAATAAAGTCAATGCCAGTGCACACGTTGATGTATGCATTCCTCTTGTCAGTATCTTTTGCCTTGTAACGCTGTACTTAATTAATTGCTATTTGATTATGTATCATCAGTCTGCACCTGAGCTTCATTGTCCTCTGTTCCTTCCAATATTATTTGATCTATATTTACTCTTTAAAAAATGTAGAATAATGGCAACGCTTATAAAGAAGTTTCTTTGGGGGATTTATTGAATTATCCTTCCATCGACATGGAGAAGGGCTTTAGCCAGCCCATGTTAACATGTAATGTAAGTTCATCCTTCTCAAGCCTTCAAACTTTGTTCTAATATAGATTTGGATAGGCATCATTTCCTCCACTGCTGTTTACATTGCTGTTTACATCTGATTGGATGTTTGCAACAACTGCCAGTTTTAAATTGTAGTTGTAAAAACATGTTCCTTATGTAGAACAGGTCCATTTATTTGCTTGTATAATTGTGAAACATGTTCCGTGTCTCCTTGTTTCTCTTTCAGAGTCGTATCTCTTATGCCAGGCAAAACTTTAGGGAAGATAGTGAGCCAAACCATCTTGAAGAGAGCGAGATGATCCCAAGGTCATGTCTTGATGAAGACAGTGAGTTGAAGCTACTCACCAGCAATTGTGAGACAACCTCTGTGCAGTCGCTGCCTCAATCAGTTCGACTTATTCACTCTCAACTTAAAGCAGAAAGGATTGCTCCAGCTCAGCTCTGACTTGATGTTAATGATGCAATGAAGATCTCAGAGGACTGCCTTGCGTGCTTTGAGGCTATACAACTAGGGATGGAGCATCTATCGTTGACACAACTGAGGTCTCATCAGCTTGTTCGGTTGCTTGTGGTGCCCGTCCCGGCCAGGCCTAATGCCTTCTAAAGTGCTCTCAGTTTTGTATATTCTTTTGTCGGCACGTTTATATGCACTGGTGGCGACCTTTGATGCCCAGTGTATGTAATCTGCGGTCACGTTGCGCTTTATTATCACCGGTGGCGAACTTTGATTACTAGTGGACGTAATATGCCATAATTTCTTTATTGTGTACTCTAGGTTTATTCTTGGTCGGTATGGTGTAATTTAGGCTGGAAGGTTCAATGGATATCAGTGTTGTCGGTCTTCAGGCTGGCCCGTTACTCATATGGGCCAAAACGTGGACCTATAATCATCTTGGGCCATTAGCAGGTCTAAACGTATTGTAGTTTTCCGCCTTTAACAGGCCGAGTAAAGTTCTGGCCAGCTGGGCCAGAGAATACCATGGGCTTTTAACAAGCTAAAAACTAGATTGGGCTAGTGTTGAGCCAAAAAATGCATGGGCCAATACAGGCCGAAACTACCTAAAGCCCATGTTTGGCCCAAATAGGACGGGACGTTAACAGGCCAAAATATATCTCGGGCCCTGTTTGGCCCAATAAAATTATGGGCTTTAAGCAGGCCGGTATAACATGGGCCGTAGGCCCAACAGTGTCATGGCCATTATTAGATGGGTTGAAGCAGGCCGGATTCAACGCGGGTTGTAATTAGGCCCAACAATTACATGTGCCATTAACAGGCCGATAGGCCAGTTGGGCTGGAATTTATCCACGAAGACTACCAGTACTAGGAAAAAGCCTAGTAGTAGCACGGGTTAAAAGCTAGTAGTAGCGCGGGTGCCTGCGCTACTACTACGGCGCTACAGCTAACTAGTAGTAGTAGCGCAGTGAATCCCGCGCTACTAGTACGTGTGTTAGTAGTAGCGCGGGTTCGGCGCGCGCTACTACTAACTATCTATAGTGCGTGACTGTGACGCGCGCTACTACTATTAATTTCAAAAACCAAAAAAATCTCGACCCCGTGCGTGTTGTCAATGGTGTCAATGGTTTGATCCAGTGACGACAAGGGTCACCAGAGGTGCGGACGGGCAGCAGAGACCAAATCCAACGACAACGGTTGTAGAGGGACCGGATCCAGTGCAGAGGAGAGCAAGACGACAGTGTGAGGGTCCTATTCACGGCCAAGGCAGAGAGCTCCTCGTTGGCCATGTCGACGACCTGCGCATGCATGGGCATGGGAGGTGAGTAAAATCGGAGGGACATGGAGAGGGAAAAAGAGAAACAAGGAAGAAAGGAATGAGATGGAGGGCGCACCGGGGCTCGTCGCCGGTGGTGAGGTGGTCCGACGTGGTGGCATGGAGATGCGGGGAAGACCGGCGAGCTCCGGGACGCTGGCGACACGAGGCGGCCTCCCTCTTTTGGCTCCATGGAGGAGGAGGCACAGGACAAGAGGAGGCGAACTCGTTGGGTGCCATGGAGGAGGAGGTGTCCAACACCATGGGAGGGCCCATGGAGAGAGGGGGAGAGTGAGGGAGAGAGGAGGGATTCGGCCGAGGATATGGGGTATAAAACTATGCTACTACTATCAAGTTAGTAGTAGCGCGGGTTTATACCCCTCGCTACTACTATGGCATGTCCTGGGGGGCACGGTAGAGACCGATTAGTAGTAGTGAGGGTTAAAAACCCACGCTACTACTATCAACTTAGTAGTAGCGAGGGGTAAAAACCCGTGCTACTAGTAAGTAGCAGTAGCGAGGGTTATAAACCCTCGCTAACCCTCGCTACTAGTAAGCGCCTATCTATAAGCTTTTCCTTAGTAGTGTACGGGCCGTTAAGAGTCCTAAAGTTACTTCAGACAAGAAATAGCCCAGTTTCTGCATGGGGCGTTAAATGGCCTAAAGTTAAACCGCGCCGACAACGTCCCAGATGCACCACGGGCCGCTAACAGGCCGAAACTATTATTGGGCCGAACTGGTAAACGGGCATTTAACAGGCCGAAATACAAACCTGGCTTAGAGTGGGCCCAAAAGAACAGTGGCATGTTAACGGGCCTGATCCGATATGGGCCGTAATTTGGCCCAAAACACAGCAAGCTATGAACGGGCCTGATCTGATATGAGCCTCAATTTGACCCAAAACATGGCAGATTGTTAACGGGCCAGCCCACTAGTGTCTAAAAAAATATGGTGGGCCTTTAGTTGGGCTGGCCTTTTTACCTTAAATGGGCCACTATTGGGCCGTGCCACGTGTCGACATATCATAGGCGTCTTCCGTCCATTGTAGGGATGACATCTGTCCCAACGATGAGCTGACACATGCATTATCCGGTGAATGAGAATTTACACATGGATAATCCCCATTGGTCGTGGCTGTTAACGGGTTATCGGATCCAAACAGAAACCCGATAGCTTAACGGCGACCCGTTACGGTGGATGCCACGTGTCGGTCATCCTTGACGAAAGCACTTCTATGACGCGCGATTTATCGTCATGGAAGTGGACACTTCCGTGATGATAATTTTAGTAATGTCATGGAACACTTCTACGACAACACAGGTATGACTATCTTGATTATGTCATAAAATCGTCATGGATGTACATGCATGACAGAAAACGTGACCTACTGTGACAAACACGTATCATCATCGAAGTGTATTTTTTGTAGTGACCCATAGTGATATTGGGGTGACTCGTTAAAACAAACATTGAACTATAGAGGTCATATGTTGTTATTGTAGTATAATTTGAGGATGAATGAGGTGACATTTGAAGGAAATATGCCCTAGAGGCAATAATAAAGTTGTTATTTATATTTCCTTATATCATGATAAATGTTTGTTATTCATACTAGAATTATACTAACCGGAAACTTAGTACATGTGTGAATACATAGACAAAACAGAGTGTCACTAGTATGCCTCTACTTGACTAGCTCGTTAATCAAAGATGGTTAAGTTTCCTAGCCATAGACATGAGTTTCCATTTGATGAACGAGATCACATCAGTAGAGAATGATGTGGTTGACATGACCCATCTGTCATCTTAGTACTTTGATTGTTTAGTTTATTTATATTCCTTTCTCCATAACTTATACATGTTCCTATGACAATGAGATTATGTAACTCCTGGATATCAGAGAAACACTTTGTGTGCTATCAAACGTCACAATGTAACTGGGTGATTATAAAGATGCTCTACAGGTGTCTCCAATGGTGTTTGTTGAGTTAGCATAGATCGAGATTAGGATTTGTCACTCCGATTGTCGGAGAGGTATCTCTGGGCCCTCTCGGTAATGCACATCACCATAAGCATTGCAAGTAATGTACTAATGAGTTAGTTGCGGGATGTTGCATTACGGAACGAGTAAAGAGACTTGCCGGTAACGAGATTGAACTAGGTATGATGATACCGACGATCGAATCTTGGGCAAGTAACATACCGATGACAAAGGGAAAAACGTATGTTATTATGTGGGTTGACCGATAAAGATCTTCGTAGAAGATGTAGGAACCAATATGAGCATCCAGGTTGTAACGCCCGGATAATTATCCTACAGTAAACCCATGCTAATAATGCCACGTCACCTCTGTTACTGTCGCTAATCTTTCGTTAGTTCAAAACCGATTCAAAAATCAATTCAAAATATCGCAAACAACAAATGTTTTCAAACATTGAAACAAAAATGTTCGGTGGGTGCCAAATTTTTTCACGGTAATTATTATGGAGAAAACTCATTTTTAGAAAATGCCTAAATATTTTAAAATGATTTAAAACAGAAAAGAAAATAAACAAAAAGAAAAAGTGAAAATAAAACAAAACAAAAAAAGAGGAAAAAGGGAAAGTTAATCTAATACATCATCCTGCAAAAAAGAGGAAAAAGAGGGGAAAAAGACTGAACATTACGGAAAAAGGCAAAGCTAATGTAATGCATCATCCCGCAAAAAAGAGGAAAAAGGCAAAGCTAATGTAAAACAGAAAAGCCCCCCTCCCCCGCTGGGCCCCTGGACCAACTGAGCCAGCAGCCCAACTAGGCCACCAGGCCGGCCCACCCCACTCCTCTCCATAACCCCCCCTGAGGAAACCCTAACCGCACCCCACGCACCTACTCCCCCCCCCCCCCGCCACTCGCTCCTCTCCCCCCGATCTGGATTGAGATCGGGGGCATGGGCCCGACCTCGACGCCCGTCCTCCCCGCGAACTGACGCCGCCGCCGCCTCGTCCCGCCTAGACCTCGCCCGCCTGCTTCCTCTCCGACGTCGTCATCTCCGTCCTCCTCCTCACCCCCCGTAGCCCCGTTCCCTATGCCTCGCGGTGAGGCCCCAACCTCCATCTCCCCTCCGCCCATTCACCTCGGCCACGGTCGTGATCACCGCGCTCACCATGCACCCCCTACCCCGACCCCCGCACTTGCCTCGCCCCTAGCAACGCCTCGCCGTGCCCGTCGTTGCCCCAGCGTGCGCCCAGGGCTGCCCACTGTGCCGCTGCTACCTCCCTCCCCCCCGCACGGCCCCCCCAGCACACGCCGTCGCCCGTGTCGTGCCTCCCACCATCGTCGGCCGCACCTCCAGCCCGCCTTGCCCTATGCCCCACCCGCGGTTGCCGTGGACCGCGCACGCCCGCATGGCCACAGCCGCGCCGACTTGCCTCTTCGCAGCATGCCCGGCTCCTCTTCGCGCCATTCTGCATCGCCCCGCCTCCCGCCTCTGCTCCTCGCCGCCTGCTAGCGCGCCGCCGCCCTAGCACGGCTCCGGCGGCTCCTCCGGCCTCCGCCCCGTGCCACTCCCAACCCCGGCTACCCTGGCAAACGGCCTCCCCCTCGCGGCGCTGCTCCGGCCACCGCCGCGGTCAGCGCCTCCACTACTGGCCTCGAGCCAACACACGGGTGCACGCCCCGCAGGCGCCCATAACCGCTACCCGCGTGCCCGCTATGGCCCCTATGCCTATGGCACGTGGGACCCGCCTGGAACGTTTTAAAAAAGGAAATAAATTAATAAGTAATAACTTAATTAATTAATTAATTAATTGATTAACTTAATTAATCCTGATTAGATTAACCTAATCACTTAGTTTAGTTAATTAATCTGTTAGGTTAGTTAACAGTCAATGACAACTGGGACCTGATACGTCCCCAACGTATCTATAATTTTTGATTGCTCCATGCTATTATATTATCTGTTTTGGATGTTAATGGGCATTATTTTACATTTTTATATCATTTTTGGGACTAACCTATTAAACGGAGGCCCAGCCCAAATTGCTGTTTTTTGCCTATTTCAGTGTTTCGCAGAAACCTTCGGGAACGTGATTTTCTCAATAAACGTGATCTAGGAGACTTGGAGTGGGAGCCAAGAAACAATCGAGGAGGCCACGAGGCAGGGGGCGCCCCTACCCCCCTGGGCGCGCCGTCCACCCTCATGGGCCCCTCGTTGCTCCACCGACCTACTTCTTCCTCCTATATAAGTCCGCGTACCCCCCAAACATCCAGGGGCACCATGAAAACCTAATTCCACCACCGCAAGCTTCTATACCTGAGAGATCCCATCTTGGGGCCTTTTTCGGAGCTCCGCCGGAGGGGGCATTGATCACGGAGGGCCTCTACATCAACTCCATGGCCTCTCCGGTGATGTGTGAGTAGTTTACTTCAGACCTTCGGGTCCATAGCTAGAAGCTAGATGGATTCTTCTCTCTCTTTGGATCTCAATACAAAGTTCTCCTTGATTCTCTTGGAGATCTATTCGATGTAATCTTCTTTTGCGGTGTGTTTGTTGAGATCCGATGAATTGTGGGGTTTATGATCCAGATTATCTATGAACAATATTTGATTCTTCTCTGAATTCTTTTATGTATGATTGGTTTATCTTTGCAAGTCTCTTCGAATTATCAGTTTGGTTTGGCCTACTAGATTGATCTTTCATGCAATGGGAGAAGTGCTTAGCTTTGGGTTCAATCTTGCGGTGCTCGATCCCAGTGACAGTAGGGGAAACGACACGTATTGTATTGTTGCCATCGAGGATAAAAAGATGGGGTTTATATCATATTGCATGAGTTTATCCCTCTACATCATGTCATCTTGCTTAAGGCGTTACTCTGTTCTTATGAACTTAATACTCTAGATGCATGTTGGATAGCAGTCGATTTGCGGAGTAATAGTAGTAGATGGAGAATCGTTTCGGTCTACTTGTCGCGGACGTGATGCCTATATACATGATCATGCCTAGATATTCTCATTACTATGCTCAATTATATCAACTGCTCGACGGTAATTTGTTCACCCACCGTAATACTTATGCTATCTTGAGAGAAGCCACTAGTGAAACCAATGGCCCCCGGGTCTATTCTCCATCATATAAGTTTCCATCTATTTTATTTTGCAATCTTTACTTTCAATCTATATCATAAAAATAGAAAAATACTTATCTCATTATTATCATCTCTATCATATCTCACTCTTGCAAGTGGTCGTGAAGGGATTAACAACCCATTTATCACGTTGGTTGCGAGGTTCTTATTTGTTTGTGTAGGTACGAGGTGACTCGCGCGTGGTCGCCTACTGGATTGATACCTTGGTTCTCAAAAACTAAGGGAAATACTTACGCTGCTTTACTGCATCACCCTTTCCTCTTCAAGGGAAAACCAACGCAGTGCTCAAGAGGTAGCAAGAAGGATTTCTGGCGCCGTTGCTGGGGAGATCTACGCCAAGTCAAGACATACCAAGTACCCATCACAACTCTTATCCTTCGCATTACATTATTTGTCATTTGCCTCTCGTTTTCCTCCCCCCCCCTTCACCCTTGCCGTTTTATTCGCCCTCTTTTCCGTTCCTTTTCTCTTCGCTTGTTTGCTTGTGTGTTGGATTGCTTGCTTGACATGATGGCTCAAGACAATACTAAATTGTGTGACTTTACCAATACCAACAATAATGATTTTATTAGCACTCTGATTGCTCCTCTTATCAATGCTGAATCTTGTGAAATTAATACTGCTTTGCTGAATCTTGTCATGAAAGATCCGTTTTCTGGCCTTCCTAGTGAAGATGCCGCTACCCATCTAAACAACTTCGTTGATTTATGTGATATGCAAAAGAAGAAAGATGTGGATAATGATATTGTTAAACTTAAGCTATTCCCGTTTTCGCTTAGAGATCGTGCTAAAGCTTGGTTTTCATCTTTGCCTAAAAATAGTATTGATTCATGGAATAAGTGCAAAGATGCTTTTATCTCTAAGTATTTTCCTCCCACTAAGATCATCTCTCTTAGAAACGATATTATGAATTTTAAGCAACTTGATCATGAACATGTTGCACAATCTTGGGAGAGGATGAAATTAATGATACGCAATTGCCCTACACATGGTTTGAATTTATGGATGATTATACAGAATTTTTATGCCGGGTTGAATTTTGCTTCTAGAAATCTTTTAGATTCGTCCGCGGGAGGCACTTTTATGAAAACCACTTTAGGAGAATCTACCAAACTCCTAGATAATATTATGGTTAATTATTCTCAGTGGCACACGGAAAGATCTACTAGTAAAAAAGTGCATGCAATTGAAGAGATTAATGTTTTGAGTGGAAAGATGGATGAACTTATGAAATTTTTTGCTAATAAGAGTGCTCCTACTGATCCTAATGATATGCCTTTGTCTACTTTTATTGAGAATAATAATGAATATATGGATGTGAATTTTGTTGGTAGGAACAATTTTGGTAATAACGCGTATAGAGGTAATTTTAATCCTAGGCTGTTTCCTAGTAATTCCTCTAATAATTATGGTAATTCCTACAACAATTCCTATGGAAATTATAATAAGATTCCCTCTGATTTTGAATCTAATATTAAAGAATTTATTACTTCACAAAAGAGTTTCAATATTTTGATTGAAGAAAAATTGCTTAAGATCGATGAGTTGTCTAGGAACGTGGATAGAATTTCTCTTGAGGTTGATTCTTTGAAACTTATATCTATTCCACCTAAGCATGATATCAATGAGTCTCTCAAAGCCATGAGGATTTCCATTGATGAGTGCAAAGAAAGAACCGCTAGGATGCGTGCTAAAAAAGATTGCTTTGTAAAAGTGTGTTCTTCTAGTTTTCATGATAATAAATATGAAGATCTGAAAGTTATTGATGCGTCCCCTATTAAATCTTTGTTTTGCAATATGAATCTTGATAATGATGGGACTGGAGATGAGTCAACTTTAGTTAAAAGGCGTCCCAATGATTCGGAGTTTTTAGATCTTGATACTAAAATTGATAAAATTGGGATTGAAGAGGTTAAAACTTTAGATAGCAATGAACCCACTATCTTGGATTTCAAGGAATTTAATTATGATAATTGCTCTTTGATAGATTGTATTTCCTTGTTGCAATCCGTGCTAAATTCTCCTCATGCTTATTGTCAAAATAAAGCTTTTACTAAACATATTGTTGATGCTTTGATGCAATCTTATGAAGAAAAACTTGAGTTGGAAGTTTCTATCCCTAGAAAACTTTATGATGAGTGGGAACCTACAATAAAAATTAAAATTAAAGATCATGAGTGTTATTCTTTGTGTGATTTGGGTGCTAGTGTTTCCACGATTCCAAAATCTTTGTGTGATTTGCTAGGTTTCCGTGATTTTGATGATTGTTCTTTAAACTTGCATCTTGCGGATTCCACCATTAAGAAATCTATGGGAAGAATTAATGATATTCTCATTGTTGCAAATAGGAACTATGTGCCCGTAGATTTCATTGTTCTTGATATAGATTGCAATCCTTCATGTCCTATTATCCTTGGTAGACCTTTCCTTAGAACGATTGGTGCAATTATAGATATGAACTAAGGGAATATTAAATTCCAATTTCCATTAATGAAAGGCATGGAACACTTTCCTAGAAAGAAAATTAAATTACCATATGAATCTATTATGAGAGCCACTTAAGAATTACCTACCAAACATGGCAATACCTAGATCTATCCTTGCCTTTATGCCTAGCTAGGGGCGTTAAACGATAGCGCTTGTTGGGAGGCAACCCAATTTTATTTTTATTCCTTGCTTTTTGCTCCTGTTTAGTAATAAATAATTTGTCTAGCCTCTGTTTTGGTTGTGTTTTTGTGTTTAATTAGTGTTTGTGCCAAGTAGAACCGTTGGGAAGACTTGGGGAAAGTCTTTTTGATCTTGCTGTAAAAAAACAGAAACTTTAGCGCTCACGAGAATTGCTGCCATCTTTATTTGGAGAGTGATATTTAGTTAATTATTTTTTTAAGATGATTAATGTATAAATTCCTCACGTCCAGCAATTTCTTTTAGAATTTTTGGGGTTCCAGAAGGTTGAGTTAGCTACAGATTACTACAGACTGTTCTGTTTTTGACAGATTCTGTTTTTTGTGTGTTGTTTGCTTATTTTGATGAATTTGTGGCTAGTAAAAGAGCTTATAAACCATAGATAAGTTGGAATACAGTAGGTTTAACACCAATATAAATCAATAATGAGTTCATTACAGTACCTTGAAGTGGTGTTTTGTTTTCTTTCGCTAACAGAGCTCATGAGATTTTCTATTTTGAGTTTTGTGTTGTGAAGTTTTCAAGTTTTGGGTAAAGTTTTGATGGATTATGGAACAAGGAGTGGCAAGAGCCTAAGATTGGGGATGCCCAAGGAACCCCAAGGTAAATCCAAGGACACCAAAAAGCCTAAGCTTGGGGATGCCCCGGAAGGCATCCCCTCTTTCGTCTTCGTCTATCGGTAACTTTATTTTGAGCTATATTTTTATTCACCACATGATATGTGTTTTGCTTGGAGCATCTTGTATGATTTGAGTCTTTGCTTTTTAGTTTACCACAATCATCCTTGCTGTACACACCTTTTTAGAGAGACTCACATGATTTCAAATTTATTAGAATACTCTATGTGCTTAACTTATATCTTTTGAGCTATATAGTTTTTGCTCTAGTGCTTCACTTATATCTTGTAGAGCACGGCGTTGGTTTATTTTATAAAAATAATTGATCTCTCATGCTTCACTTATATTATTTTGAGAGTCCTTTAGAACAACATGGAAATTTGGTTTTAGGAATAATATAAAAACTTTCATAGAAGTGCATTGAATACTATGAGAAGTTTGACACTTGATAACTGTTTTTGATATATGGAGATGGTGATAGTAGAGTCATGTTGGTTGAGTAGTTGTAAATTTGAGAAATACTTGTGTTGAAGTTTGTGATTCCCGTAGCATGAACGTATAGTGAACCGTTATGTGATGAAGTCGGAGCATGATTTATTTATTGATTGTCTTCCTTATGAGTGGCGGCCGGGGACGAGCGATGGTCTTTTCCTACCAATCTATCCCCCTAGGAGCATGCGCATAATACTTTGATTCGATAACTAATAGATTTTTGCAATAATATGTGAGTTCTTTATGACTAATGTTGAGTCCATGGATTATACGCACTCTCACCCTTCCACCATTGCTAGCCTCTCTAGTATCGCACAACTTTTGCCGGTACCTTAAACCCACCATATACCTT